>NW_028290136.1:1575000-1890000 GCF_059628265.1 Tinamus guttatus | reverse complement strand
TTATGCCATCAGGTAATGAAAATGGCTCATTTATCCTAATCTGCATTGGTCTGAGGAGAAAACTGGAGACTATCAGTGTGGATACTATCCATAAAAATTGTGTAATCAAGATGAAATAGAAAAGCACAGAAAAAGCACGCGTTCAGGAATCAAATTTAGATACATATTTTTCTCCTTATATCATGTAATTTGTCTGCCTCAGTTTAGGAATACCAATTCATACCTAAATTCAGTGCCTAGAGCTGACACAGCAAACAATTATGTCAATCTATATTCCTGACCATTGTCATTATGCTTTATTGGTAATATAATGCCTGTTACATTCTGTTGCACAAATAGGCCATTCTTCATTTAAAACATGTTCATTTTATCTTAAAATGCATTCCTCTTTTTAGTGTCCTTTCAGAAATTCTAATGTATAAAACATACACTGTACTACTCTTTTGAAGAAACCACATTTTTATAAGTGAAGTCATTTATTTTCCAGCTCCACTCTGGATAAAGAATTAAGCCATTGAGAAGGAAGCGAACATGTTTTCAGAGAGGCAAATTTAGAAAGATTCCAGATTTCTCCTTTTTAATGTGATTTTCAGGGCCTGTAGAGGGTGCATTTTCTACAGCTCAGGACAATTTAGTTAGTATTCTACTCAAGTACGTGAATAAGATTGGTCTATAATAGATACATTACTTCAGGTGTATCTTGTGGAAAAGCAGAGCAAAAACTATCAACAATCAGACCATGTGTTTTTTTTTTTTCCATTTTAATATTGCAATATTAAAACACCGATTGGTATATTTCCTGTTCTTCTTTTCCTCTTTTTATTCTCAAATGCTTAAAATGGCTCCCACATGCAACACATCCTGTATAATCAAGCATAATATTCAGAGATAAGTCAGTGAATTTTCAATCTTATACCAACGATCTTTGCTTTTATGACATTTTGTGCCACTTGAATACAGAAAATTCTGTTATTGCTTTAGCAACTTTGCAGTACATATGAATATTGAAAGGGACAATGGAAATGTCTTCCTTTCATAAAGCAAAAACACTTGGTAAGCAGTGTGCAGATTAAAATGAATGTCTCCGTCAACTTTTCATATAATGTACCCTTTTTTTCTGCCATGTAAGAGCTTAAATATTGAGAAACAATTTGCAATTAGAATGTGGTAGATGATAGGCTACTACATATACAAGCATGTGGGGAAGTCCCTGAAGAGGTACAGGCTGAATGATCCTCATGCTAACCTCAAATACCACAGTGACCTCAGATAGACTGCAAGCCTAATAAGGGCTAAATCTCTTCACGTTTACAATCATTCCTGGCTACAGTTTCACCTTTTGGGAGAAATGTGGTCTGTGGAGCCACGTTTCATCTTCAAAATATGAACCCAAGCAGGCTTCAGCATGAAATTCCTGATTTTCTTTTTGACTTGCTTTCTGTGTTTTGCGTAATTATAAAGACTATTTAGTACTCGCTGTCTGTCTTCCAAGCCAGTAGCACTCATCAGGAGCTGGTAAGTATTCCTGTTTTTTTAGAGAATTAAAGTAAGGTCATATTGACTGCACAGAGTGTGGCTCTGCAGTCCTTGCACAAGTCCTGGGGTGTGTAAACAGAAGAAACTTTAAATGAAACAAGATTTAAACAATTTATTTGTCCTTCTGCAAGAGATATCTAGCACAGCTCCTTTCTACCACCTGAATTAGTGCTTCTAAAGAACCCCCCCGGAAGGAAGGTGTCAGTAAAAAGCTGGCGCAAGCAATGCCACTGTCTTTGCAGAGGCCATTCACACATCCCTGTGGCAAATGAGAGGTCCTTGCAGCACTCAGCTAAGATGAAGCACATTTACTCTGCATGGGAGATCTTCTCACCCCTACAGCTATAAATAGGATGTAGTATTAGCACCTAATATGCATCTTTCACAGTGTAACTGTAATGCCTTTTTGTAATAGCTCCATTTTCTAGATGACATTTACTTAAATGTACTCTGAGTAGCAAACATGCTTCAGAGGTCATTCAGAAAGTAACTTTGAGAAAGAGTCCTTCCTAATATGTTTTCTTCTGAAGATACATTTCTAACATGTTTCTGAGCTTGCTGTTTCTCCTTATTCACTTGAGAATTTTTTAGTGTTGCTATTTTTTTCAACATAGAAATACAAAGTTTAGGACTCCCAATGTCATTTAACACAATTTGTAAAATAATTAATTCTTACTGGTAAATCCCAATGGCACTATATTCCTTTACAAGATAGTTTGATAATTTTTGATGGATGTCTAAAGATTTAGCACTACTGCCAAAGTCTGTTATGTTGATGAAAAGAACTTTAGTTTAAAGAACAAGACAAGAAATTCAGTAGTGGCTGCATAATTTCTATGTCTGGTTTAGTAGTGAAGAAGAGAAAATGAGAGTAAGATAGATAAAAGTACTAAAATTACTAGGACAGTAGTTGGATAAATAAAAAGGAGAGCTGAAGCACTCTGCCTACTCCCTCCAGAAAAAACTGGGTCAGTTTTATTACCTTATCTTAGGTTTCCAGCCCTCAGGAGATGCACAGCAGGCAAAGGGAGCCAGGGGGAAGCCACAAACAAATAGGTAAGGACACTTTGTAAATCCTGCTACTCACAGGGTTCCCCACCCCCTACTTCTGTGGAAAGTGGGCATCAGTGTAGCGATACTGATGCAATTGTGTTGGTAATCGGCCCAAGCAGTCATTATTATTCTAAAGAGCAGAAAAGTCATCTGTGCCCCAGTCTTGCTATGTATAGGGAAAGATATGGTATGTGCTCTTAAAGAAGACAGAAATAAAGAAAAATGTTGGAGGTCTTGATTGCAGACTGGTAAGACGGCTGAATAAAATAATACAATAACAAGTCTTTAATATCAAGATACTTTGGTGGAAGCATGGCAGGTGGAATGTTGTTATTTCTCTCAGGGCAGATCTAAATACAGACATTAATCATCGTAATGTTATTAGTAAAATAAATATTGGGAAGTGTCATCCCAATATGTCAGTGAAATATTTTAACTTCCCAGGCACAGATTGCATACTACTACTATTAAAAGTTATTCCTGAGTTCAACAGATTTCTTCACTAAGCAGTCCATCAGTTCCATAGATGTTATATTTTACAGATTTTGTTTTATATGACTACTGCCTTTGTAGTCTCTAACTGAGTCTCTAACTGGCTAAAAATAGATGGAAGAATAAATAATTTCAGAGAGGAAAACTTAGAAAAATGAAGAAAATAAGCTTCTTAGAGCAGATGAACTGTGAAGTTCAAAGACATGCATAGGAACAACAGGAAAGTAAACAGGCCTATTGGTTCTCAGCTTAGTATAAGAAAAGTTCTGGACCAAATAAAGATTAAAAAATATAATTAAACACAAATTATTAAGAGAAAAATGTGATAAATATTACGTGAGTATTCTACAAAAAAGCATTGTAGGCAATGCTTTTACAATTCTATTCCTGTATTTGAATTTCTGAAAGGTATTAAATACAATGTAATTAGTGAATCATAAAAAGGTAGGATTAGTAGAGCAGGCAGTTAAAAACTGGATAAAAAGCAAATAGTGATAGGTAAATTAGAAAGAAGAGTCATGAGTTCCTCCGTGGATTTTCTCAGGAATCAGAAACAGTATTAAATGCAGAAATGTAGTGGCAAAATCTGCTGCTGACAAAGCTATTGCATGGAATAAATTGCCTGATCTGTGATAAAGTGAAAATATGTGAGGCAGAGAAGGCTCTGATTCTGCTGAGAAACTTCAGTTTGTTTGAGCTACTAATGTGATGTAGCCCTGAGTGCAAAATATGGGAAACCCTAGGGTGCCACTAGGTGTCATACTAGCAGAAACAGAAATCCGGGAGAAACAGGTATTACACATGGCACTGGTAGAATCTTGCTGGAATTCAATGTGCAGTTCCCTCTCCCATTTCTCCCTCTTACATAGGGAAAAGGCAAACTCAGACTAGGAGAGTTGCAGAGTAAAGCTATCAGAGTGACTTGGGATAATGAATATTATAAGGGGGGGGGGTGGGGAAGAGGTTATGCCTTTTAGTACTGTCTATAACTGCTACAGCAGGGAGGAAAAAAAGAGGATTAAATAGGATGACTGTAGATAACTGTAAGCAGAAAACAAAGAAGTCTTTAACTGTAAGAGCTATGAGATTCTGGAAGCTTGAGTCTTCCACTGGGAATCACGGAGGGGGACAAAAAGTTAATTAGCTTTAAGATTGACATTAATCCTTTCTTTGAACCGATTCTCTGATATGGCCACCTGCAATAACAGGGGACTGGACTTTGTTCTGCAAGTTTTCTTCATATCCCAGGTTCCCGTGGTTTTGTCACGAGTCTTGCAGATCCTCATATTTTCCTGAAATCTCTAAAAGGGCTTGTAGAAATGTGAAAATCCATTCTTCCAGTAACTACATACTTCTCATGATTGTGATGAACTTGAAAAAGTGAACTTGAAGTGTGTGCAATACCTAGGGGAAAAAAAAAAGCCCACATTTATATATATTTTAATACCCATAAGATTTACTACATTAATATCTAGGAGACAGAAACAGAGAATTGCAGAACTGGAATGCTAAACTATCCTTTATTGACAATCAAATATTGTCTATGACATATCTTCTTGTTTCAATTCATACATATTCTTCAGATTGGGTGTTTCAGAGCTTGACCTGGTCTCAGCTCAACCGTAATATTAAATCCCTGTTGCAAAGGAGATGTGTTCCTCTGTAAACTATTTATACCATTATCATGTTCGTGCAAAAACATACATGGGTCTAGTATCTTAGCTAGAATATGCCAATGAAAAATATGTCTATGAAAAATCAATTATCTCAATAGGGTTGCTGACAGGAAAATTAGCACTTATGCATGTGTATGCAAAATTACAGCCCTGGTTTGGGAACTCATGTGAGTTATAGATGATATGCAGACATCAGTGCAGATGTGGGGAAGATTCTTTCGCTGGGCAGAATTATTCCAAGGAAATGGCTGTGAATCATATCCTCTTTCCTCCAGCTGAAAACTGCAGTTGCGTAGGCACCAAAACACTTTTTGCCAGTCTGTAAGTTATATTCTCTGCTCCAATGCATTTTAAACTTTGTAGTGATGTGCAGTGGTACCATATTGTAATGCTTTTTAAAAATCCAATCAAAATAATTGATTTTTCATACAAGGAGTTCTGTTTGTCATCCCGCTGCTTTCTTCCCAAACCTCTCAGAAATATAAAATGCCAATAAAATACGCACAATGATTATAAAACCACTATCAGCTCCAGTTGTGATATTTATTTTGGCCTCCTTATGTTTTATTTCCTTTCAAGACTGGAGTACCAACAAGGAATATTATTTGTTCTATAACCGTATATTCTATATTCTACAACTCTCGGAAATGTATGCAAAAATTGCTGTATTTTTATGAATATGTTTTTTAACAGTGACTCATCTAAAAAAAACATTTTAGACAGAGATATTATGACAGAAAATGTATTGTCATACTAATTCAACTTTATCTTAAAATCTATAACAGCTTTATATTTTTAAAGGTAAATGGACTTAGATGTAAAATAGCAATTAGAAATCAATAGGATTTTTTTTGTTTGAATTCGGTTTTGTTTTTTAAGACATTTCGGACTTAAAAGACAGAAATGGAGATGTGTAACAGCAGGTTTGTTTGTAAGTGATGGATGTACAGCAGATGAAATCCAGTCTAACTCCACTGAAGCTCCAGTGGAGCTTTTCAATCTCCAAAAATCAGACAGCAGCAGAGAATTTGGCCCATTATTTTTGTGGCCTTATTAATGGCCTTTTATAGACAACTCAGTTTTCACTCTTTTTACTCTCACCAATTCAAAATGGCTGGCAGAAGTGCTAGATTATAAAAGAAATGTACTTTTCATTAAATAAGTGTGGTGATAATCATGATACTTACTGTGATTTTACCACTGAATGCTCAAGTCCTATACCCTGAGCTAGCCAGAAATGGGCAGGTTTGCACGTAACTCTTAAAGCCACCTGATTTTGGTGGCTCTCTAAACAGATGCATAAAATCCTGTTGTGTGGACCTGGTTTCAAGATTAGGGCCAAGCAGTATTCAAGCACTTGAGTATAGTTTTCTGCATTATGACCATCCACCATCATGATATTCCTTTAACATTAGGATCTCTTTTTTTTTTTCCACTCATCTGAAAGAAGTATATCTGTAAAGGATACTAAAATTGTGAGCAAGGTGTATGAATGACTTGTGGTGTGAACAGATTGGCACCAAAACAATACGTTAAGCATTTATACTATACTTAGATTTTTATAAATTTAAACCAGAAAGAAGAGAGTTCAGTCCGGGTACATTATTTTTAGGTTTAGTGCTTACTTGCCTGATGCAGGAGAATTTTAGGCTTTTTATTTATATATATATATATATAATTGCTGAGATTGCTGAGTTGGAATACTTGTTCTCTGCTCTTTTTTTTTTTAGAAAAAAAAAAAAAAGAGTCTCATCTGAGAAGACTCTTGCCTGCTTGTGTTAATTACTTCTTCTCTAAAGACAGCCAAGCAACGACTATAAACACAAAGTCATTCCTCCATTCTGAATGGGATAGAGCAATCTAAGCAGGAGATTGTCATACCTATCTTTTATTTGTAAAATCTGGCAGTTATTCCATACTTTGCTGATAGAGTACACAAACAAACACACACAGAAATTGCTGTTAGATATTAACTGTTTGTACTGAATGCTTCATTGCATATGTTTAAGAGTCTCATGAGAAAAATCTCAGCGTATGCACAGCAATGACATGTGTTGCCACCACAGCTGCTACAGTTTTTTCACATTTAATCATGCAGTCTTATGACTATCAGGAAACTATTATGATCTGTGAGAAATAAAAAAAAACTTGAAATGACAAATTTTATTTGCCCTTGACACTTTTTTTAACAAACCCTATACCCTCATTGCCACAATCTACTTCCAAAACCATAAGCCAGATGTGCATTATCCATAGTGTGTCTCAGCACACATCATTCCCACTTACTTGACAAAAACATTGCCTTTGTCTTCTCATAAGAGCATCATGTAAGATATGGTGAAATCTGGTCTACAAATGAGATGGGACCGGATTCAGTTGCCAAGGCATTGCCAAGTTACCACATTTAATGTGCATGCTTAGACTAGGTTTTCACAAATAAGCTTAAAGAAATACCAAAGCAAACGGTGCTTTTATTGTGTTCCTGAATTGCAACTAGATAACCAGATACCACAGAGAACTACCAATATGATGGTGCTGAGATTCTTCTCCTTCCCTCTAAAGGCATACATGTATACGCATATTCAGGTTGCAGGAGAATGATCTTCATACCTGTAAGTACCCTGTAAGTACCCCATACCTGTAAGTACCCTCAAAGCAAGAATAGAAACTGAGTGGATACTCTGAGGAACAGAAGCCTCTCTATAAAGCAGCTATAGAATTTGCCTGTGTTACCTATTTTGGTACAGTTGGATGATATCTGTCAATCTGTATATGGCAGCTCGTTGATAGGAAGCTGAAAGTATCTGCATCCCTACTGACTATTCCCAAAGCGTTCCTAGGGAGGTAGCATGGAGATGATTATGCATGTACATGCATGTAGCAGCTTACTTACTATCTCTTCTCTTCCTGCTTAGAGTCACTCATGGTTGGAAGCTGAGTCTAGGATGGCTCAGAAAGACTTTGGGATTTCTCTTTTTGCATAAACATTCCGTGAATTTTCTGTAGACTTCTTTAAAAAGCCTACCAAGTATTCTGCTGCATAAAGTACTAATAAATCATGCTTGGATTAATGAATATCTGGAACTGCTCAAACATTTAGTACATTGGGTAGATTGACTACGTATGTTGCAGTTATATCATGGACTAGAAAAGGCTGTGGAACTTGTCATGCAGGAGTTAAAAGAGAACACAAAACCATCACTGCCTTTGGGCAGACAGAAGACAAGTTGCAAACAACATATTTATACCCAGAAGAAAGTAGCAGATGTTCCTGGGACAGCGTATAGAGCGTCTGGAATAATGGAGAAGCTCCAAAGTTATAGCTTCATCCTAGTTATTTTACTGTAAGTAGTTAAAATCTTGGCACTATTTTCATCACTGAAAAAGCCATAAAATTGCACTTAGAACAAGCTACCTTTGAACAAAAAGTTGTCAAGATATACTTTTTTTTCATTTTGGAAAATATTTAGAAATTGCTTCTTTTACTCTTTAAATCCTTCTACCTGTAACAACAAATGCATCCATAACTGAGATGGAAATACGAATGCCAGAGGACTTACTTACAGATTTTATATGAATGTATGCTCCACCACCAATCAACTGAGCATTGGAAACAATTCTTGTTTCTTTCCCTTTGCTGTTTTAAAGGCATAGAGCTTGACTTATGAAGGTGGTATTTCAGTTCTATGGGGTATCATTCTCTTGCAATCAGAAGGGCAACAGGCAGCTTGCAGTGACTGCAAATCAGACCCACACACCTGAGGGAGATTCTGTTTTGCCCTTAATAGCAGGACATGTTTAGGCTGATGCGATTGTCTTTGGTTCATTCCCTGTGATGAAGACATCCATCAGCTCTGGGGCTCAGCTCACTGCGGAGTCCTTTCCTCCTAAGAGCACCATGTGGCTGTTCAGTACTGCAAAGGCGACCCAAACACCTCCTGCATGGTAAACACGAAGTGCCTCGTAGGGATGAGGCACCTCATAAGCCTTGGTCAGGAAGCCTGAAATCATGGATGGGCAGGCACCTATTTTCAGACATGGCTAATTACCACACAGAGCCAGGAACAAAGTGATCAAGAAATATGTGTTGGTTCAGGTATGTGTGGGAAACTCCGTGGCTGGCTGAGTGTGAACAAAGAGTGGCTTACCGAAGTGTGGAAGGACACCTGTAGAGGATATTCCACATATGCTACCAATATTGCCCCGTACTACTGAGTTTATTGGTTGGAAAGATGCACTAAGCAATTTGGAGACTGTTTTGGCAACATGAGGGAACAGCAAAACTTCTCAGAGAGATGATTTTCGCTTTAATACAAAGTGAAGGGTTGAAACTATCCAGCTATATGTGCTGTCTAGACTATTGGAAAAAAGCAGAACTGTGAATAGCTTCATGTTATCACACTATGAATACAAGTAAAATGCAATAGCAGGCAAAGCGAAATTTAAACAAGAGGGTGTTTTACACCTTTATTTTAAGAGAAGTTTGAGTTACCAGCAGAAATTTATTCCAAGAACTCTGAGAAAAGATAGGTGCTAGATTTTTGTTAAGTAAACATATGCAGCTTTATTAAGACACATACCAAAATCAAGTTTCTGGCTCATTTCACTTGCCATGTCCCTGACAAGGTCTCTATTTTTATAATAAATTTTAAAATGAATGCATTTAAGAACACAGAGAAATCACCTGTCCTATTTCAATTGGCATCTATTTCCTAAGAAAAGAAAGAAAATTTAAGGCTTTTCTATCATCAGTGTTTATGCATCTGGGAGGAGATGCAGAAATATGTTGTTGTTTTTAAGACAGCTCCAAATGCTGATAAGAAGGTGGCATTTCACACTAAATCTCTGTGCCAGACAGTCAAGATTCCTCCTAATGGTGTAAATTGCTTTTAGTAGGTCACTCTTCAAAAGATTTTGAAGGAGCCTGCTCTCTGATACATTGCTATCAGAAATAAAACTGGGCAAATGTGAGAGGCTCAGGTATAGGTGAGTCCTAAAGGGGCTGTTTTGCAGTTTCTGATTTCCTGTAGTGTTATGCTAATGTCCTTTGCCTTCATGTATTCAGGATAGCATTATTACTGTGATGCCCTATGATTAAACCAACACCAGGAAATTTAATTAATGAATAAAAAACCCACTGATCATTTCATTTCCTTACAGTAGTGCTATGTATAGTACTAGACAAGCACCTAGTTACTGACTCTGCTTCTTAGATTTTTTTTAAGATTATCAGAAAAATATGCTTTCCATGTACCACATACCATGACAGGTGGTATGCAGCCAATTGTGTGGAATTGTGTAAAAGCATTGAACAATTTTAAATTTTTAAGTATTTAAGTAATATTCCCTTGGCATGTAAACATAGACTAGAACTGCTTTTGTGATTATAGCAGAGGAATCACTGATGATTTATAGAGAAGCTTATTGTTAGTCCAATACAGATGACAACTCCATTAATTATCCAGTGGTTTTGTTGATCGTTTCATTTCTTTATGTGAATAATTTAAAACTTTGATACATACAGTAATTTTCATAAAAGGCCTTCATATTGGTCAGCTTGTCAGTTGCACATAGAAGACAACTTCTCAGAGATTACAAAAAACACTATATAAACACTGTTGCTTTCACCATTTCTAATCCTGCTCTAATAGCCTCAAAGAAATTAACAAAATAGACGACAGTCTCTAGGATCATACAGAAAATTTTAAGCAGATATTTTATTTCATTACTAGTGAATTTTCATGACACAAATAATGTTGACATTTGCAATTTCCAAGCCATTCGTTATGGCCAAGAAGGTCAAAGAATAAGAGCAGGGCACTAGGGGACAAGTAATAAAATAGATAATAAAGCTTAACTGTTGGACAGTAGATCTATATTTCAAAATCTTTAAAAGCTGAACAGAAACAAAACCATTATCATTTTTATTGCCATCTCTATGATATGGAATTGCTGAGGGCCAATGCTAATTGGACTACCAAACATGAGCCACAGTTTGGAATTACTACCTTTGAAGGATATTAATATGTATCTGTTATTTCTTTTCCTTGCTACCATATTGCTTGAAGACAGCAACAGCCATTATATTTACATACATTGCCATATTTCCATGCTTATCTTTCAAGCATATTCTCCTTCCATTTCCTTTGTGAAGAATAGTGCACCTTATTCCCACCTCACAGATACAGAACTGGGCAAAACAGTTTTTGTCTTGCAAAATTTGCACAGTATGTGTATGGTTTCATACATAGAAACAAAATTTTCCAAATACAGCACTTAGACAAATTAAATACAATATTTTTTTTAATTAAATTTGGGTCTTATTCTATATGGATCCTTTGAAATAATGAAATGAGAACAAATGAAAAAAATTGTTTAAAAGGCTGAAACAAAAAAAAGGGCCTAAAAATCTGTTTTTTTTACTAAATATTTAGGAAAGAAATCTACATAGATATGTGTTATGTTTTAGCATAAACAGCTATGCTGTTTAGCATAAAGAGTCTTTGCAATATTTGTTTTAAAAACATACATTTTTAATTAAAAAAACCCTGACAATACAGAAACAAATATAGAAAGAAATGTTTTTGTATCCTTCTTGTAATCAACTTAGAAAAAGAAAATTGTTTTTTATCAATCTTTTATTTAACCTTTTATGTATTTCTCGCAACAATATGATTTTGTTTCAAGGTAGTAGTACATCCTTTGTAGTTTCCAGCATTGGTTGTGTGGGTACAACAGGGTGAAGTAGCGATACTGACCAGAAGTGGGCATCACCATAGCATTTCTATGTGCCTTTCCTCCAGACAGGCCTGTGGCAAACTGCAACTGCTCTGCGCAACTGTACTACCCTTATGAAGGCAGCAGTAATTCCTGCTGGAATAGTTCAAAATTCTCACAGTGCTAATGTAGCACTGCAGTTGGACTACTTCTAGGCAAATGTGATACAGTATTCTACAAAAGAACCTTAATAATTCAAAATGCAGAGGCCTTTATGGATAATTCAGAATAGTGAAGTAGAGAAAAAAGACTTAATCGGACTATACGCTGGTGAATAAGAACAAATTTGATTTCAGTGAAATTTTCTTTAACAGAGATTCCATTGCTTGTGAAGATCCAAGACAGAATTCATGCACTCAGCAGTGGTGAATACTCTATTCCTCTTCTGTTACTGAGAACTAAACATACAGAGATAGGTATATGTATATGTCTATGTATGTGCTTATCATTCTCTTAGCTTATTAGGAAAACCCTGTGGAGGAGAGTTTGTTCATCAGGGTTTTGTGTAAGCCCACACAAATTCCTCGGACACTCATTTCCAAGAAAAAAAAATAATTTAAACCAAAAGACAGTCTGCAGTCCCAAGCAACCTAAGGAAGATGTAATATAGTGAAAACATAATTACATGAGTTCATGAGGGGCAAATAAACTCCCTAGATCAAGTGTTATGTAGCAAGTGCTTTGAAACAAGCAAACAAAAAAAGCCACTATCACAAACTGGCAATGAAGTGCTAATGATGTCAGAATGAAAAAAAATCAGTACATTAAAAGAGGCTTTAGGGCTGCTTTGTTTGGTACTAAATATATTTGACATAAATAGCAGAGTGGACATCTATAAGAAAGTAGTCTTTTTTTCTTTCTTTTTTTTTTTTTTTAAATACTTGTAAGCTGTTTGTTTAATAGGCAAACTGGTGAAAACACCAGAAAATGAACTGTAAGTATGTAAATGCAAAGATGGCTTGCAAATATAAGTATCTTGTGGTAAGCAGTTAAAAAATGCTATCATTTTGCCTAATTGAATTATGACTCTCTTGAATAACTTGAAAGCATTGTACCCTTGAATCATACCATATGGGCAGGACTCACAAGCCATCAAGTATGCTGGAGCAAACTAATGCCAGTACAAGACACACAGCTGTGCTTAATGAAGTAAATGGTTCACTGAAACAAACTTCCAGTGACTTCTCTCCGCTGTCACTTAAAACATTGCAAGCTTTAAAAGAGATTTCAAGAGAAATTTGAAAAAAAAAAAATCCTACCATATGAGCAGGCCTCATGACCCACCAGGCACGGTGTGAAAAACGGGTGCACTCCAGTATGAGGCACAGGGAAGTGTGGGGAGAGTTTGAAAGACTGAGGAAGATCTGTTGGTTCTTCCCCATCTTAACTGTTCATAAGCTATGTGACATGAAGCACCAAAGTTCATCTGGGAAAACTGCTGGAAGCCAGTTTCTAATTTTTCTCTATCTGTCTCAACTCCAAATGTTCTTTTCTTGTGCTCCCTTCGTTCCTCTCCTCTCCTCATCCCACTCACTCTTCATGCAGGATCTTGGATTTCACCCCCTGAGACTGCCTGCTGCTTCACTTCTCCCTTGCCATGTGCCCGCCATCCCACTCCTCCTCCATCTGTCTGGCTTCCTGGACCACTTCATTTTCTCATGTCAAAATCTGTATTTGCCATGGGGGTCACTCTGTTGACCTTGCTTTTATCTGAAATGTTTGTAGAGAAAGAGGCAATCCTTTACTGTAAATCATTACCACGGTTGCTCCTTCAGGAGGGCTTCCTTTGTTGCCTGTTATTGATTGTAATGTTATGTCTAAACTCAAGCACTAATCTTGAAAACACTTATTTGCCTGCTTGACTTCTCGCCTCAGTGATCCCATTGACTTCAATGGCAGTTTTGTGTGATTAAGAGTAGTGCGTTTTGACTCTTCATCTTTGTCTTTTAAATACAAAAGGTGGTCATTCTATTTGTACAACACTTTCAGGAAGCTATCTGAGGAAAGAATCCAGAAGCAATCCATGCTGATCTATCAACAGTTTTAAAGAAGAAAGAAATAAAAAATTTATGCCCAACTAGGCCTGATTAAACTTCAATTTGAACTTGTCCTGACCAGAAAATAAATGGCTTATGGAATCTGGATTTTTGCCTACTTGAAAAAGCTTGTGTGTGTATGAATGTGCGTGTGCAGAAGTATGATTTATGAAAGTATTGATTTTTTTGTTAAATAATGAATTAGATGTCCTACCACAATATTATTTATCAAACCTTTTTGTCATATAATTAAATTGTCACATAATGGATTACGTCCATATAGTTTCATTAAATATTTAAACCTACACATGACAGTTCACTTTTCCTTTCGCTAACAACACATTTCTTCTCTTCTTTCCCATTAAGGTTAACAGTAGCTGTTCTTTATCCTTTTCATTGAAGTTGCAACATCTGCTTTCTAATGTTAGAAAATATATGTCAAGCAAAACCATGGGGCTTGTATCTTTAGTTATTTTCAGCTTGGGTGCTAGCTCTTCTAACTCCTCAGTCAACTTTAATTGTACTAGTTAATGAAGTTCTCTGCCATGGAGCCAGTTATTCCATCAGTTGTCTCCAGATGCCAAAAGGAGAAGTCTGCTGCACAATAATAGATTAGTTAGAGGGACATGAGAGTGCTCAGGTTTTTTTAGAGAAATATTTATTGAGGTCTGAGTGTGAGTAAATTCTCAGGCTTTAAGCAGGGAACAAGAAAAGAACTTTCCTTTGCAATAGTATATTCAAATAATCCTAAGGTCTACCAGAAAAAAAGTGTTATTCACCACCACGTCAAATGAAACTTTCAATAGAATTTAATATATATTTTAAAGTTGAAATGTTTTAATCCAAACTGGAAGCAGAGTATGTAGATAAATGCTCGTCGCAGTTGCAAGCAATTGTGTTACAGATTGAGAAAGAGGAAGTTGATCAGATGTCAAATATAACTGCACCCAATATAAGGCACTAAGAATCCTGTCAAACAATGTATCCTTATCCAGAAAAGCACTAAAGAAACTCCAACTGAAGAGAATGCTTTGAGAAAATTTCCAGAGTTAAAATATTGAAAATAATTCAGCCCCCCAGTGCAGTAATATCTTCAACTCAGGGTAACCCTAGAGATCTCCCATGTCACAATATTGCTGACTCTCCCACAGCTCTTCCAAGATATCAATAATTAAGGGAGGCAGGATAAGAAAGAAAGGAGAGGAATCCCATCCTAGATATTTTCTAATAAGAAAACCCACCCTGGATATTTTATAAAAATAAAAGAATTCTTTCCTCTAAATTATCTCATGTGGGAGAGTAGTGCACTACACTGACCCGATATTCTGAAACAGCGTATTTTTTCTATCCATTGCTTGCTCAGTGCTGCATCATGAAAAATGAGCTATCTAAGAATCCAGCTTTCTTTTCGTCTCCTCCTCAAAGTAGTTGGGGATGTTTCAATTTTATGAACACTCCAGTGCCACACCATGGCCTGTTTCTGTCTTCCATGTCATAAATTTTACAAGCAACCTGATTATTGCATTCCCAATATTTCTTAATTTTCCTCTGCCTTCAACGTTCATTATCATTTATGAGACTGTAACATGATCTTTAATTACTTGTAACTGTAGTCTCATTGGGGATTTAAAAAAACCTAATTTTGTACTTTACCGTCAGGGAAAAGAGTATGACCAAACTTTAATATACACTGTGGGATTGAAAATATATTTTCTAAACCTGAATATATTTAAGGTTCTTGAGTGTGTTGCTTCTTATGTAATTTTTAATGTATACAATCTGGATATTTAGGCCTGGGCTAGTTTTCTAAATTTCACTTCTGGACAACAGAGATAAATGGACACTTCCAGTGGCATAAGATCAATTTACCACCCTTACCACCCATTAAATGTCTCACTTGACTTTAAAAGAAACCAGGCTACTATATCCATGACACAAGCATTTTGTAATAGCAAAAAATCTTTTTATCACCTGTGGTGGGAGACAATATATTGAACTGATCCAGTGAGGCAGTTCTTGCGCTGAAGCTATATTTCTGTGCATGGTTGGTTAAATGCACACAAGCAGAGGTCCATATTCAGATATTAACATGGTAATTACATATGGAATATGTTTTGCAAAACAGTAATTTACATGCATGCGAGCATGAGGACGTGAGCATGCCTTTATTGATATACATATGTAGATCTGCCCGAAGATAAACAAGGTCATACCAGTGTTATCCTAAACCAAATACAAATCCTCTCTGGTTCACCATAGTTTTGCCATCTTAGCTAAAGTAAAAATAGTTTTAGAATATGAAACTGAAGCAGAAATCATGGAATCACAGAATCATAGAATGCTAAAGGTTGTAAGAGACCTCTAGACCTAGGTGACCACATGGAGGGTCACCTAGAGCACGTGGCACAGGACTGCGTCCAAGCAGGTTTTGAAGATCTCCAGAGAAGGAGATTCCACTAGCTACACTCTGGTCAGAAATCTAGTGATGTGATCTTAAGTCCCTAAGCAGGAGATTACTAGAATATGTGAACGTTTCTCCTTGTGAAAATCCAGTACAAATTGCTGGACTCGTGCAACTCTCCCAAAAGCATTATAAGAATGCCTAATGATCCCCAAAATAGAAACTATCCTTTTCAGATAATCTTTAACTTGCAAGACTACTTCATACACTTTTAAGTGCAGCAAAAATACTGCCTGCCTGTGACTTTAGGTCCTCGCAAAGATGGTATTCTATGGCCTGCGTGAGGGTTCACGAGTCTTTTATTCGTTAGCAAGGCCTGTGTTGTCATCTTTCCTGATCCGGTTAGCTGAGGGGAGATTACTGTTTCTTTTAGAAATATATATGCCAGGTTCAAAGTATAAGAATGGTTGTGTGGGGCATAGGAATCTGAAAAAAACAGACTCTGATTGTTCAGAGTTGTACTTTATTCTTAAGTATTCCTCAGTAAAGAGCTGCTTTAAGTAAGTGGCCTTACTGAAAACTGGGCATCTGTTTTCTAGTTTCCTTTATGATTTCATTTTTCTTACCCTTGTATTCTATATGACCTGTTCTCTGTAAGTTTCTGGAAACCCTTGAATCAAGGCTGACAGCTTTCCAGTAAATGACTATTCAGATGAGATGTAGTCCATCTGAAATATAAAGGGCTAGCATTTTTCAAGAAGGCTGCATAGTTCCTTTTGATTCAGTCAGCAGTTTAAGAGATATTGCTGCTGCCATTTCTAGTTCTGGTGCAACTAGAAAAGTCTTCTGTATATTTTATTCCCTCACTCTCCTTTTTTTTTTTTTTTTTTTTTTTTTTTTTTTTTTTTTTGTTCTTTCCCTCATTTTGTGCTTGCTTCTGCACACCTGCACACCAGAACCATATCTAAGAACGATGGTGAATAATTCTAGCTGCAGGATATGAACCATTTTATTCGTGTCTTTGGTAGTAGCAGGTTTTTTCCTTGGGAGATAACTCAGTAGAAATGGACAAACAGCTGGAAGAAATAAAAATTCTCCTGAATCATCATTCTTGTTTTGAGCAATCTGTTCTGGTGAGATAAAGATTTTTTTCCCCAGCTGTTTCCATTTCTAGGCTTTAAATGTTGATGCCTTCTCACTGCATGTTCCTCTAATTTCTGACCTTAAAACAAAGTAACTTTAAAACAAAGTCATTTTTATCATTTTGCAATGACTCTTTTTTTACAAGAGGCTTATTGTCTACTGCAGCAACTGCAGCTCCTTCCATATTGTGAAGAATATGGAGCCCATGCTGCTGGGTGGGAGCTATAATCCTAGCAAAGGTGAAATTTGAATTTGCTGAGCTCAGTGTCCTAGAGAATTAACTCAGCAGAGGAGATAAGGTGCAACTGGGAGTTTAATATAGGCTGGGGTGGGAAAGGCCTCAGAAGGATGTGAAAAATGCCTTGATGGGCCACAGGACACAACATGAGTCCTATATGTTTAACCAGGCCGAGATTTCCACACTTTTAGAAACCTACTGGAGTTGCACTTCTTAGTTTTTCTGATGGCAAAATTAAAGCAGCTCTGTGGAAAAAATGGAAAGACAGAATTAACGATGAGCCTTTCCAAATGTTTTAGCGATGAATTCATTCTTTGTGTCTTGTCATCTGAGGTAGATGTGTGGTTCCTAGTTAATTAAGGAGGAGCTGCAGATACTTGGCTTGGGATGCCTTGAGGGGTGTTGGACCTGCTGCAGGAGAGCAAGGAACAAGGAAGGGGCAAAAAGAGAAGAGGAAAACAGGGGGTGACATGTTGGGGCAGCCTGGCTGCCTTCAAAAAGTTGTGTGGTCAAAGAAGATATTCACTATAACATCTGTTGTGTGTAAGTGTGTGCCTTGAACAGCGTGCTGCTGGATTCACTTGCCTGTGAAAAACAGGGTTGGGGTCTCGTGGAAAACCAGCCAAGATATTGAACTGTGAACTATAATTAGCAAATGCACTTCTGTAAAACCGCTCTGAGGAATGTGATTAAAGCACCATTGTAAGTGGTTGGAAGGCCTCTTACGAGTAAATGAATGGCCTTAATTACTAAACAGGACACTGATATATGGGCCACATCCTCAACTTCTAATTTACTATTTAATTTTAGTGTTGGCTTGCCTCTGTTCCTTTGGAATGATATACTCTGAATTAAAAGCGTATACATTTCAAGTATTGTGTTCATGCTATTGTACTGTCTGGTGTTCCTTTGGTAAATGAATATTAGAATTGACTTTTTGGCGTGTTTATTGCTAGATCATTAAATATATAACTTAACCTACCTGGCATGCATGGAGTTGGGTGGATGAAAGAAGTGGGTTTTCTTTTTTCTCCTTCTTATTATACAGTATTGCTATTTGGCAGCTAATTCTGGGCTGAAGAAGGCCTTAAAAGCCTTCTGAGTTAGGTGAAAGGGTAGAAACTTTGTTCTTTTTCCTGTAGGATTTCTTCATCCTTTTCATTTAATGCAAAAAATACAAAATACATACCTACTAATTTCTATAAGTGTCATAAAGTACAAAGGGAGAAAAATGATTAACTTCTTAACTTATTTTTATCTGCAGTTTGAGCATTTTTTAAATATAAGAATATGCTGCTAAGCATGGTTTCCTGGATATTCTCTGGATGCTGTGTATTATTTATTCATATTAAATGATATGTAAATTCCAACAAGTCTTTGTTCCACATGTAGGAATTACTCTAGGAGGTTTCCTAGGGTTATTCATTTTGTTTTTGCCCTTGGCTTTTTGTTTGAAGAATGATGGAAAAACATATGGACATGTATCAGTATATGCATGGATAATTTCAAGTGTTGCTTCACACTTGCAGTGTGAGTCAATCTATTATGCAAAAAATGACACCTCTGATGAGGCCAGAAATGCCAGTGGGAGCATAGCAATATTTTATTAGCCATTCTCTTTTGTAATTATTCCTATAATAAAGCATTGCAGGAGAACATGAGAAAATCATCTATGAAATATAATCTTGCCCGGAAAATCATGGTTGCATAAGATTAGGAATCATATTTGATCTTTAATTTTAAATTGGTTTCAAAAGTAACATGAGAAGCCCAAAAGCCTGAATAGTTAAATACTGTTTACATTTCATCAATGCTATGCATACATAAATCTTTTGTTCTTTATATTAGTTTTTTCATTTAACTGAAACTGGTAAAGCAGCCTACATTGCATTCAAATAAAGACAACAAGCAAGCAATATTTAGGAATAAAAACAGATTTTGTGAGAAGAGGAAATGTTTTGTGTGGAATCTATCAAATACATTTTAAGTCACATTGTTTTTCCTCCAGGGTTTCTCTTTGTTTTGTTGCTTCAGATACTAGATACTAAATTCAGTATTAGATCCCAAAAGAAAGGTTAAATATAGTGGTATAGGGATCAATCCTGTTGGACT
Source organism: Tinamus guttatus (assembly GCF_059628265.1). Taxonomy (NCBI): domain Eukaryota; kingdom Metazoa; phylum Chordata; class Aves; order Tinamiformes; family Tinamidae; genus Tinamus; species Tinamus guttatus. The sequence continues at coordinate 1,870,536 of NW_028290136.1, read as the reverse complement.
ATATATCGCAGAACTCACTACTATTCTGTGGTTTCTTTTATTTTTTTCAATTTTGGGGCGGTTTTGATTATAAGCGGAACTTATTAGTTTCTGTAATGATGTCTTAGTTGGTAATTCATTGGATAGAGAATATGCCAAAATCTTTTGCATTCAGGTAGAGGCAGGTAGGAGTTATTCCAGGTCATTTCTTTCTCAGAGACAAGGATGCTATTTTTACTACAGACAAATCAGCATGGAATCAAGAATCTTGCCTTTTAAGCAAGCTTCTAGTTTCTAATTTAAGCCTAGCAAAATAATTAATTGTCAAGAGATAATTGTGGTCTATATTTCGCTTTGAGTTATGTGAAGAAAACAACACTTTGCTGTACCACCTTCAGAGAAGCACGGGGAAAAAAGTATGCCTCAGAGCTGGGGCATTTTTTTACTTAATTTCTCTTCCCAAACTTTGCATGTTAATATAAACATCAATTCACTCTGAAGACCGTAGTATGGTTATGTTATCAAGGATTGTATGAAAACTATACTTTCCATATTTAATTAAAGCAATAAGATGGAGTCTTTAAACAGCATTTTCCTTGCTGAATTTTTTAAAGGATTATGGTACCAATACATTGAAATAAGTGGAAATATCCCAATTGTGTGACTAAGACTGAGGTCAGTGGTATTTTTTTCCAGAGAAAACTTCAAAATTGTCCCGTTATTCTGTAGGATCCAGATGTTATGAAGGATCTCTGTTGAATTCAAGGAAAATTATGTTATTTTAATCTTGCTGCATTTTGGAATTTTTGTTAAAGAAATATGTGAGGGACAGTTGGTGCCTTCAGTCAGGAAGATGAAAAGGGATCATTAGGAAGATGTGGGGACAGAATGATCATACACCTCTTGCAAAGAAATGCTATTGAGACAAAGGAAGTTCATGAAAATTTAGTACATGTGAGGCCACCTCAGTCTTTTCAGAAGGCTTTCCGTATATGTCTTAGTATAAAATGACTAGCATTTGTATTTTGATGAGCCTGTATTTGAAGGAATATATACAAAATCATATGGGTGGAAAGTATTTTAAAAGCCCTAATCTTTAAATTGGGAAGGAATTTTCTCTTAGTGTCAGTAGTTTTAGTGTCAGTAAGGATGGAAAAATCTTTCCAATGTCTTTGGTATGTCCCATTCCAAATCTATTACAGACAATAAATTTTGCATACTGGCACAAGTTCTCCAGCTGTACTTTAAATAGATTTGAGTGCATACTACTCAGAAATTGAAGCAGTTGCAAAACTGAGTCATGAATTTTATACTTTCTAGATTGACTATTGAATAAAAAACATCAAAGTTATTTAGGAAGCTAAATTGGAATGACTTCAGTATCTAAGTCATTTCTAATAATGGAAATTACATCCTTAAATCATGTAGTTGTATTGAAAATTTCTCCCAAAGTTCTGTAGTGACCAGAAGGATATGCAGAAAGTTGAATGGCAACACAGCTAAGTGCCAATGTCCTTATGAGATACTTTTGATAACCAGCTGTACCTCTTTGCATGATCCCTCTGGGCCAGTCTGATGAGGAGGAAGACAGATTCTCACCCCTTTTGCTCAGGTCCAGGATCTGTAGCTCCTATAATAAAAGAACTATGGCTTCTTTGGCTCTTTTGCCATCATGCTAAAGGACAGCAAGAGTGCAAGCATGTATTTGTATCCTCATGGAATGAAAAAGTATATTAACTTCATATTTGTCCTTCTGTCTATGCATACCTTTTCTTTCTATTTTTTCTCATGACACTACTGTAGGATTTTCAAGCTATGTTAGAATCCCAGTTCTATATGACGGAGACTTTGTCAAACTGACTTGATTTTTGATCAGTAGGAAAAAAGTTACTACTTTTTGTAATGTTTATATGTACACAAAAAACAGAGGGCTTGTTGCTTGCTGTTTGTTGATGTCTTGTTTTTGGAATAATAAAGTCAAAATAGCTAATCAAGATTTTAAGAGTTTGCTAACATGACTTGTATTCTAGTCTAATCAAATGAAATAAGGTTACAGGTAAAAAATATTTTGTAGGTTTGAACTAACTAAAAATATTTTTCTGTTGTTTCAAGGCAGCTGTACAATGACGCTTCTCCTCTCTGTCACTAGTAATTAGAAGAAACACACATCTGCAATTTTCTTCATGAATTGCATGGATTTCCTACACATCACAGAGATGATAGTGAAAATGCTGGTGTTCAGTAATTATGTTCAACACTTCAAGGGTTTGCACAGATATGTTAATAATCCCATTAATCTTCTTTCTTTATATGTAAATCTGTAGCCCAGATGTTGCATCATTTGCAAATCTTGTAATTAAAACATTTTATAACTCGCAGTTATGCAAAGGGGCAGTAGACTAGAAAATGGGTAAAAATGCTTGCCTAGGACATTACCATGGTAACACACTGACCTCCATTCAATTAGTTACAACTAAAGATCCAGCTATTAATTATAACGGTCAGAGAAGGATATAATCTGAATCTCCTTTTACCTTTTTAATGTGGACATTTCTCACTTGCCATAAATCTCTGACTTTAAGAGACAAAGCTCCAAACCTAAGGCATTAAAAGTGATAGCGTTTAAATCCTGATGGAAAGTGGAGGACAGTTAAGGAATCTCATTTATCAGCTGTATTCAAGGTACTTCTTTAACTTTTTGTAGCCTAAGCACTCTGTCAGGCAAGCTTCAAAGTGAATATTCATTATTGCTCATTTAAGCTATTGAAATCTCTATGTGTCAGAAATTATCTCTCAGTTTTAGAAAGCCACTGTTAATTAGGGCCAAACTAATCACCATAGGACTCATGGAAATAGATAGATGCCTCTCTTTGTCAGAGTTTTATGTTTTGCTGTAGAAAAGTTATTATTTCCTTGGCATGTTATCAAAAAAAGTTACATGTTGATTATAGAAGATGCTCTGCTTTCTGGCCCTGGAACAATCCCACTCTGGTCATATGGTCCCCTTGCCAACTGGACAGTAAAGCACACATCAGCATTTGTGGGCGGGTGTGGAAGATAAGCCTCACCAAATTCCTCCTCAACCTTTCCAATAAATGTAACTTTTGAGCTTATAATATCTCAAAATTCTGGGATAAGAGTGAGTGTTTTTATTTATTATTTGTGGTTAGCTCCAAATTAAGTTAATTTTGCAAAAGACTAGGTATCCAGCACAGTCAATTTATGCTTCTTCCCTGTCTTTCGCCCTGTCTTTCCACTTAAAGTGAAACATGTTCAAAATTTGTCTCACCAATGCTGGTGTTTTGAAGACATTTATTTAGGCCGTGTAGATTCTTGGTGTTATGTGGTTTTTGACTCTGCCCTGATAATTCATGACAGCATGGAGCAAACAGAGTGACCTGCTTGGGAATAGAATCTGAAAATCACTGGACTGGACAAAACTTTAGCCTGTCAAAGTATGTGATTACTCTATAAATGGCATCCAGCAATTCTGGATTTGACCCACATAGATTAAAATGTGCATTTAAACACATCTCTCCCTCTCTTGTGTTATGTAATAACAGCCAAGATATCTCACCCCAGAAGGTGTTTGTGCATTTTTTATGATAGTCATACCCTGCCCAGATGGCAAGCGTACAAATTGTATCCCATTTTTTGTAGCCCTATATGAGACAGAAAGCACAGAGCAGTGTGACACCAAATATTCTCTGAAATTAATTTGAGAAGATCCATATGCAAGATGCAAATATACACTAATCAGTGAAAATGGCCACTGAAATCTTTCTTTTTACCTTGTTTATTTTAAGGGTTCCCCTATGTATATAACAACCCAGAGTAATTGTACTCTAAGTGGTTCAAAGATGGAATTATGCAAATCAAGCATAATTCATTTCTATGTAGTCCTTAAATTATTTGTTTTACTGGATTCAATAATTCAATGCAGAGACTGTATTGAATGTCTGTTCTTTTTTTTTTCCATTTTTTTCTTGTAAAGTATGAGGGAGTGAAAGGGTGATATGTTCATTATGTTGTTCTGAGAGCTTCTTAGAACTATTTTGATGACATATGGTTTTCCATTTAAATGGATGTAAGCAGAGATCAGATTTTCAGCTTCAAGGAAGAATTTGCAATCAATCTGAGAAGAAAAACACATACTTGCTCCAAAATATAAATTAACCATATTTGAGGCACTCACAATATAGGAGACTTGAACATTTCAATGAAGTAGAAGGAAAAGAAAGTTGTAGAAAGAAAGTTGTAGAAAGAAAGAACATAGCTTTAAAAAGCTTCTGGAACCATAGAAAAAGGCACTTCTCTACATTCCAACATAATGCTCAGATTTTGTGTGTGTGTGAAAGTTGATCTTCAAGAAAGCTAGATTTCTTGCTATAGCCATTTAATTGCACATACAGAAGAGGCGTAACTCTGGATCAGAACAGTAGATATTAAGGGGTGGTACCCAACCGTAGGCAAACTTGCTATTATTAATTCTATAGAGTCAGCAAATTTCCCACGTCGTATTAGTTATATCTCCCTGCTTCTACCTGACTTAATTTTCAGCTTTCCAGCTCTTTCTGTGACATATATTCTGCTTGGATTTATTTTGTATACATCACCACAAAAATGAGTCTGGCCTCTCTGAAGACTTCAAAAATACCCTCTTTATTTTTAATCAATATCCTTTATTCTTTGCAGCATTTAAATTCTTTCATTATGTCCCTTCTTAACCATCTGTTCCAATTCAGTGAACCAACTTGATAGTTTCTTTTTCCATGTGTCATTTTTCAAGCCTTCCCTAATGTATGTTAGAAGCAGTGACATCTGAGGTGTCACAACTCGAATATGCAGAGTGTCACACTCCTGAATATCCAGAAGGCCTATTAGCTCAAGTTCTGGATTGCACTTTATTTTTCACAGGACTTCTAATTTCAGATTGATTTATGTTCTGTTACCTTTGAAGAAAGGCACAGCTCTCGTGCATCATCTACTTGGAGAATGCCACCTGCTGCTATCTTTTCATTAGCAGATCTGGCAAAGATAACCACGTGTGCTTTTATGCACGGTGAAATCCTCAACCACAAGAAGCTGCCCCTGGAGTGTCTGATTACAGTTTGGTGCCTGTACAGGTGAAGGAGCCCTGACACCAAGTTTCTGAGTTTCCAAATCAGCAGGAATTCATTTTTTTCCCCTTTATCTCAAATTTGTAGTAGATGTGTTTACATTTTGTGTGGAAATATGAATGTACATGTACATGTGCACACGAATACCCAGACATATGTACTTAACTGAAAGTCAGATATTGAAAAAATATATCCTCTGGACAGCATATGCCTTAAAAGTGTATTAAAAGCAGAGGAGGATGGTGGAATCACTTTGCCCTGAGGAGAGGGTGTTTTGGAAGGAATAGTATTTCCTGTGGCATATAGTGGGTGGACTTTATATTATCCTTAATGATAGCACAGATTGTCCCATGACTCCCCCTATTGCATTTTTACTTCAGTACAGGAAATATATTTTCTCAACACATTTCTCAGAAATATGTCAGAATGACTTTTGCTTTCCTTCATAGAGAGTGAGCAAGAACATGAATCCCTATTTTAACTAGCCTTTCGATTGTCCATAGGGAGATGAAGGAATCTTCTTGCAGGACATCCTCTCTTACATTACAAGGGCGGGGTGGATTCTCTAAATCTGTAGTTTCAGGTGGCAGTGCACTGAATCAGACTCATGTAAATAGCGAAAAGAGTATTTCTAAATTGTACAATATATATAGTGCCATACTACATCGAAAGTCTAAGGGGTTTTGTGGGGCCTTTTTTCCCCATACAAATTCAACTTATGATCTAAAACTTACTTTGTGACAAAACTAAAATCAGATGAAGGAAGTCCAACATAGTTAGGAAAGGTTGACTCACTGTGACCCAAATGTCTGACCTGATATTGCTCTCCTTGCTAGTATTCACCCTGCAGGCATTATCAAATCTATTCAAACTACTGTACACTTAATTTGCTGTGACACAATTAGAGCATTAGTAAACTTGGCTAGTCATCACAAGTCATTGTTTTATGAACAGAGTGAAGCTGTAATGATAATACAACTCTGACAATTCAAGGAGTGAGAAAACACTGATTAAAAAAAAATAGAGCATACAGAATGTCTTCTCTCTCCCTTTCTCTTTTTTACCCTTCATCTTCTGAAGAGACCCCTATTTACAATCCCATGTTTGCTGAAGCTTTGACATTGAGGCCTTGTAAAATGAACCAAAAAAGACAGCACTGTGCCATACAAAACAGTCCCCTTGCTCGATCAAGCTGCCACATGTCTTCCTTTGAACATGAGTAGACATAGCTTAGTCCCATCAATAGTTTACTGACCTGTGCTGTGATAACATTGCCATCTCCTGAGTATGCAGCATGTGACATTTTGCAAGCACATTGAATGAGGAAGAAGGGAAGGGGAGATAATGCTTAATCCTGCTTGTCAGGGCATGCTGGACAAAGACATGGGTAATGAATGGGCAAAAAACTCTTCTGCTGACTGATTGCAACCCTGTGCATTTATACTCTTGAACTTTGTAGTATCTTGATAAATGGAACAGTTTCTATTAAGATTGGTCAGGTCTTAGCAAAATAAACATCAGCCAAATTAAACAAAAAAATATGAATAATAAAAGAGGCCCTTAATATTGCCTCAGTGCACTAGAAGTTTGGAAGGGCTTAATTCAACTAAGAATGTAGGTGACTGTGTCTGAGATCATAATATATTTAAGAACTAGTTACACACTTATTTCAAGAATGACCATCCTTCTTATTAGATTCAAGCACTTATTTCAAGAATGACCATCCTTCTTATTAGCTTCAAGTCAGACCTAAAAGTGAAAGGTCAAAATTCCAGTTATTGTATTTGCCTGCCAAGAAAGTGCTCAGTTCACAAGTATTATGGAGCTCAATAATTTTTAAATTTAAGATGCCTATGATTTACATTTACTTTAAGAACTGATCTTGATTTTCTCTGATTTTACTAATTGTCCATGTAACAAGAAATCAACCAAAACTATGAATGAATGAATGATACTGAAATCAGAGATTTTTTTTCACAGCTTTTTTTGTTGCATCTTCACTTTTCCTAAAAGATGAACCAAAATAACACGATCTGTTAAATAATACGATCTGTTAGCCCTTCAAGTTGGTTTTTTTTTTTTCTTTTGAGCTGGTGCCTGAAGAATGATTATAATACTCTACAGTCATCTCTTCTGAGAATAAGTTCCTGAATTTGTAATAATAATCTCCACAAGAATCCCTAAAAAGTTAGGAGGAAGATGAGAATCATCCTATCCCTAGAGACACAGATAGAGATGTGAAAGCAAGGCTTGGTCATCTTAATTTGCCTTGTGCAGCTATGAAGATCAAGATTTTGAATTTTCTACCTCCACCTCATCTGGAAGGTTTTAAAAGGATCTTGAAGGATCCTTGGACCTAATACCTCAAACTATTCCCCTGTGATTTTTCTTTTCTTCGCTTTCTTTGATATGTCAGCAGATCACTTCTTTCCTCCAACAAGCGAACCAAGGCCCCTGTCTTAAAATGTGAATTCAGTTCCCTATTTCCACTCTAAAGTCATTTACGACATCAGATATATTTCTTTTTTTCCCAATCACTGTTTCCTGAGTAGCTTCTTCATGAAAAAGAAATGTGCAAAATGCAAAATAGTGCTGATGATAGAAATTTCTTTTTCTTTTTTTTTTTCCACTTAATGCAGTATACCCACATGGGCTTACAGCATGTCAGTGATTTTGACACTTTTTAAGAGCTGTGTAGCCCCTTTCTAGCTTCTGTTTCACCCATTCCATACTCTTTGTACTTGGCAGTGTCTCTGCACATGCTTACAGAGGGCAGGCTTCCTAGACCACTTCGTGGTAAGTTTTGCATGGGAACCCGTTCAGCGTAGTAGCCATGGAAATGCTTAACTTCTTTCGTCAGACAGGGCTCTGTACAGATTTTGCTGTTCTTGTGGGAAAAAACAACAGCTGAGCTATAGATGAATCTGACACCCTAAAATTGTTCTATATTAGCTCTTCAGGCATAGCTCTTCAATTGAGTGTAAGGCCCCTGGTATGAAATATATCCTCTTAGCTACAGATGGAGAAAGGAAAAAGATAAAACTCTCAGAAGGGTGTTATAGCTTTTTTATTTAATTTCATCTGTGTTTTCAGACAGCTTTCTATCCTGTCCAGGAAGAAGCAGGTGCAAGGAACAATCCCTGGCTAATGTGTAAGCTCTGTTCTGATGCTTCTTGGGGAGAAAAAAGTATGCAAACTCTTCGCTCACTTCTTTATGGCCTAATGCCGTGTGAAGTTGTCCTTGCTTTGCCAGGGCAGACTTCTTCTTATGCAACTTCTAAGCTACAAGCTATTTCTTGATTCTCCAAAAATATGACTTAATTAAATGACCTCTTTTGGGCCTTAACCCATGTGAATGAGAATGATAAAAGTTTAGAGGAAAGGACATTAAAATAGTGCTTTGGGAACAACTCTTATACTAGCAAACCATTCAGAAACGTATCTGAGCTAAGATACTAAAACTGGAATGGTTGAACTGGAGCCAGAATCCAAGACACCCATCCCACTCTCTCTTCCCACCCCAAAAGGCAGCTGTATATTAAACATATGCAAAATTTCATTACTGTAGTCCATCTGTAATTTAAACGAGCAATACTCATTACAAAAATATTGTGGCAAAGAAATGAAATTCTTTGTTCTTCATATTGAGCACCGCCCTGAACTACTTGAGACTTTTAACCTGATGTTTTAGAGCTTAGGACTGCATTAGAATATCAAATGAAGTTCCACTCCATTTAGCAGTAACATTCATGTTTAATTAAAAATTACAGATAGCTAGAAACATGCAAGTCTTAGCTTTCCGTAATGCTCAAACTGCTAGAGAATTGAGTGGATTTAATCCTATTTGAACCTTCTGCAGTTTTCTTTCTCTGCAAAATAAGTAATTCACTCTATTTTTTGTTTGTTCATTCTGCAAAAAGTATATTTGCCCATACAGCATTAGATCATATTTTATCAAAATTGATTTTGTAACATCATGGACTGGTGTGGATAAAGCTGCACAGTTAGAGGTGATATAATACAAACAGGCAAGAAGATAGGCATAGTATTTTTTCTGGTCAGTAAAATATAACATATTGTTTGCCAATCTAATGAAATTGGTTACTGTTCTATAACTTGTAATTTTCCTCCCTTTATTTTACATTTGATTAAACCATTACTTTTATTAACAAAGAACTTGACTTCATTGTTCTACCATTTGGTTTCTAGGGTATTCACACTATTCTGTAAATTCTGTTTTCAAGAAGATATAAGATGTGCATGCATTTCCTGGCAAAGCAGTGTTCAGTTGCAAAAGCTATCTTAGTAACCAAGTGATAGATTAGTTTCATGAAAGAACAAAATCAGATAAAATGACAGGAATTCATGCAAATATGTTAAAACTGAGGAGTGTTTTTTTTTTTTTTGAATAAAAGGAAAATCTTTATCTGAAGATATAATGTGCCTCTAGGACGTGATGTTGGATATTGCTACATGAATTAAATCTCAGGATGACAGGATAATTAATATAATAACTCTGTCCTCATAAAGAGCTCCAAAGGTATGAACAGGTGTATATAGGATAAATGTTTTTTCCATCCATACATACACTATGTACAGAGTGCACGTAGCACTCTAAAAGGTCTACAGCAATGTCAGAACCTGGTTCATGGTTCTTTGGCTTAGGAAGGATTCTCTGCCTCTGGGGCAAGAAAGGCCCATTCACTAAACAGGAAATAGTTTCTGATTTGGAAAAGTGAATGAGGCAAAAATGGTTTCGATTCAGGCTGAGTTCATAGCTTACTTGCTGTTGAGGAAAGGGAAAATAACCTTCAAATTTAACTCCAGTCTTCCACAGATGATACATCTCAGTTTTTTTATTTGTTGAAAATTATGATCTTGAAAACAATTGAAATACGAATTGAAAATATTTAATTTCACCTCTCCAAAAAATGATAACAACAGAAAAAGTGCAAATATGTGTGTGTCTCCTCTCACTCTGCTTCGTAATGAATGCGGGGTATTGCAATGATGAGTTCACTTAGAAATAAGCAGACAGACCTTAGCCGTGTATTGTAGTTAGTTGCTCCGTATAAGCTTTTTAGCAAGGCTAGAGGCAATTAGGTGGAAAATTCTCTTTCTCCATGTGTGTCTGCAACTACCATTGCTCATGTTCCGCCGGTATGTCTAAGGACAAACTCTGCTTTTAATACATTTCAGGGCTTTACCCGCCTACGAGCTGTGCAGACGCAGTATGAGCAATGCACACCCTATGACTTGTAATAGTGATTGTTTCCTTCCAGAAAGAATGGCAGTCTGGGGCCAACAGTAGCTGGCAACAAGCATCACAGTGAAAAATAGATTACTCTGCTTCAGTGAGAGGAAAGATGAAATTTAAATTCCATCTAGAGCTTCTAGGGTGGCCAAATATCAAGAAAAAGAACTGAATCAGTGCATATGTCATGTGCTTTGGCCTGCCCTTCTCCCTGGATGCCCCTCTGTACTCTCTTGGGTCCGGAGCGGATGTGACAGATGGTTTAGACTGTGATTCCTCACTCACTCCAGTCAAATGTCCCTTGCCAAAGGCCAGTAGGCTCAGTTCTCCAGGTAGTTACTGCCTGTCTTCTGAAACATGCCGTGAATTCATAAATTAGGAAACTGAATATAAAACTCGCAACAGGCTGGCAAAATTCTTCTGGTTTTCCCTTTTTATTTACAGATTGTGCCAATAAGCATCAAATAAAATATTTTGGTTTATACCAGACATTAATTCTGCTCTTTTAAGATGTTGTTTGTTCAGGAACGCTCAAATTGGTTGCAGCAGCATCTGTTTTTCAGTTCTTCTTTCATCTAATTTTACAGCTGGATTCTCTGAGCCACAAGAAGGTCAAATGATTTGCCCTGACTCTGCCTATGAATTTATGGCATATGTCTGACAATCAGAGCCCATATGCTTGCCAGAAGTGTGTTACATATTTTAAATATATGGCTTAAAATAATGACTTTTTTTTCTAGGAAAAGTGTTGCTGCTGAAGTGATTTCTTGTTTTGCTAAATTAACAGAATATACTGAATTCTATTATTCTATAACACAAATTTGTCTTTAGACTTTTACTAGCAGTAAAATCTTACTTTTTTTAAAAAAAAACCCTCTAATCTTTTATTGGGGAAAAAAAATGAAAAAAGAAGTCTTATTTTATGGCAAATTCTACTGCACACTCCAACAACAACAACAAAAAAAAGAACAATTTACTTCAGGTGTAACCATTGGAGTTTGAATCCAAACCCAGTATTTTTAACATAATGAAAACAACCATTTAATTCCATATTTCATGTACCTTGGTTTTGGATACCTTAGTACTCTCAAAAAATGAGAAGAGCAGAGAAAGAACATTTAACTCTGTATTCTTCACTTTTTTTTTTCCAACAAGGGGAGAAAGTATAAAAGTGCTTCAAGATATGAAACAGATTTATTTTGAGACGTAGTTCATCCATGGCAGTCCAGGATCACATAACCCTAGTTCTGTCAGTGCTCCCTATTCCCCTCTTGTCTTGGTGCTGTCTTTGGAGGAAAGGTCTAAAGTGCTTTCGGTGAGTTTAGCAGCACTGCTAAGTAGTAGTTCACTTAACCCAAACTCAGGTAGCCTAGGTAGGATCAAGAGTGTGTAACTGAACCAGCCTTCCCTTCTCCAAAACAAAACCAAGCAAAACAATGATACTGAAATCTCTTCTCTCCCTCAGAGGACTGTTATTGTGAGAACATCAAAGGTGCTACTACTCTCCAACCTGCACCTTATGTCGTATGCTGCTCTGGTTGCACTGATGGTCTCAAGTGCCACCAGGCTGCTGTTCACATCTACACCAATATTACAGACTCAGCATATAACAGTAATTCTTCCTCGGATCTGTAGTTTTGTTTGGATGTGCCAAATATTTGAGGTTTAATTCAAAGAAGATGAGGTTAGCTTGCTGGCCCAGAGAAGTGTCATTTGTTTAGGGATATTTATCTTCGTGGGAATGATTGACATTACTTGCAGGATTCTCAATTTTAAATTTATCTCTGCACACAGAAGCATATATTTAAAGAGGAACCAAATACCAGGTAAACTATGACCACAGAGCTGGTGTTGTGCTGTGTTTAAGCTTCAAAATTTAAGCATATTTCACTTGTTGCAACCCAGGATGTATTCCTAATAAAAGAAAAAACCCTAGTTATGGGGCTTTCTGGCTCCACCTTTTAACTCATGAAGTGCTGCCATGATTTATTGATTTGTGGGGGGAAGAGAAAAGAGCAAGTCTTTACCAAGCTCCTGTTCAAAACCTGGGGAAGGCTCACAGTTGCACCCTCATGTGGAAGACATTGTCCATATAACATGGCAGCGAGACCCTGGCAATCCTCTGAAATCCTCATCACTATGGGAAAAGACAGACCATCAAAACATTGGTTGTCATCAGGATGAGCCCTGAGAGCAAGACGGGGGCCCCATTAGCTGTATATGGTGGGCAAGCCTGGTCCCCAGGCAGATAGGGGTGCTGCATCCTTGGATAGAGAAGGCATCTATCCATCTTGAGGATGGACAGATAGGGCAAGGATTCCTCCAAGTGAGGACAAGGGGGCTGAGGACACACACAGATATATTACAGTGTAATCAAGATGGTTGATATGGTAAAAGTTAAACAGATTTTTAACAAATCCAACAAAGACAAGAAGTGATAGAGGCAGGCAGCATGTTCCAACACATAGGTAGCAGGACAGATACTTCAGGGAGAAGGCAGTAACGTACCTTCTAGCAACCTCCTTGTGGGTGCTGAGGGGCTGCGAGGGAAATTGACCTCAGAGATGGCATCCAAGGTCAGGTGCTTGCATTCCCTATAGGTGCCCCTCCTATAGCCTCCCTTGGAGCCACGGTGTTGGGTTAGACGAACTTGGGAGCTAGACCTTTCTTATTCTCTTTTATTGGGCCCAATTTTGAGGTTTAGTTTCCTGCACAGTCACAGTCTACCATTAAATATCAATTAAATATCATAGCTTCTGGACACAAAAGAAATAGTATCCTGTAGAGAAGAAAAAATCATATGGAAAAAAAATGTATGTATTTTCATATGGAATCTTTAGTTGATCTCACTGCAGTTATTTTCTTCCTATCATTTTTAAATAAATAGACTGAAAATTTAAAGCAATTAGTTCTGTTAGGTACATTAGAGCAATACACATTCTGAAGTGGGGAGCTACTGGAGCCCCACCTGATGGATCTCTTTAGGAGGACCTTAACTTTAAGAGGATGCCTTTACAATGCCTTGCCAATACACACAATACTTAGCCTTCTGAATAAAAATATAAAAAACAAAGGAATTCTTGTCTTTGTGCTGCAATCCTCACACATTATTTTTTCTATAGGAATTGAGACTTGTAAGTTTTTCTAAGTTCAGTCCTTTTCAGTTAAATGCATCTTTTTTTGTGAAATATGAGCTTTTTAAAACAAATTAACAATATTCTTAAAGGCAAATAAGTTAAGGTTTATACTTAGATATATATACATATATATGTAATCTTTTTTCTTGATGGAAGTTCTCATTTGGTGCATACTTCAGAGGTCCTCAAACATTTTATATATCATTTTCATTCCTTGATAAATTAATAGAATAAGGCAAAAGACTGTATATTCTGGTTGAGAGTGTTTTTACCATTCTCCATTTAGCTGACATTTTAAGTGATGATTAAAACAAACTCACTATAAAAAACAGTTCTTTGCTTTGTTTTCAAAGATGTTAGCATAATTGGAAAGCTTAAAATAAGATCTAATTTAAAACTTTTTCTAAATTTTAATGTAATTAATCTATTGGAAGTTATCTTGAACATCTAATAGATTTCTACACTAAGATTTTATGATAGATTGGCATATTTTACTGAACTTAAATTCTCAGCCCACTCTTCATCAATGAGTGCAAGATGAATGTAAGATCAGTATTTTTTTTTTTAATTAAAGGTTTTTCTGTCAAAACAATGCAGCAAAATTCTGCTTCATGTTGGATTAGGCATATTCCATTGAATTTTGGTAAATATAAATGCAATTGCAAATCCTCAAGCGCTGTTCGTAGTCTGGCCTGCCAAAAAAATCTATTGTAGTTGTTGAGAATGTTTTTTCAAAGCTCTCCAGAAGTGCATCATATGGTAATCTTACCAAAAAAAAAAAAAAAAAAAAAGAAAAGAAAAGAAAAGAAGGAGGCTGGGGCTATTGTCAGATATTTGCTTTTTAATCTGCTTGATATGAAGTATGGTATTGCTTTGGTATCAGGACAGAAGTATTTTTCCATAATATCTCCTAATTTCTCTCACTTCTCCCCCCAGCTATGTACAGTACATGTCTATCCTACAGTACCTATGTATTTTAAACATAGACTTTTTAAAATAGTGAGCTTTATTTCCTAGTAAAATCTACCCTAAGATTTAAGGAATTGTTATATTGCACTATGAATCCATACTGATATTCATCCTCATGAACACATTTATAATATATACAAGAGTGGTATTGAAAATTTCAAGCAGTCCAGACCAAAAAAAAAAAAGTTTTTACTTTGTATGTTTATTTTTAGATGATGTTATAAAAGAAAGGGTTGTGTAGTTATTTTTAAATTGCAGTTTTAAGTTTAAGTATATTAAGCAAATTAAATGGTTTGGATTTTCAGATGAGGGAAGAGATTATCATAGGAGCTGCAATTCTTTAATTCCAAAAGCCAGAGCAATTGTCATATGGGCTCTGTTTAATTAGAATGTGTGAGTTGGATAAAATGAGAATAAGCGGATTTTCTTTCTTGTTATCCCTTTCTAATAAATATATGTGTTGACAGCAATAATATTGACTTAAATAGTTCATGTTTGTTACATGAAACTTCCATTTTATTTATGTCCCACCACACTGAGGAGCCTCTGAAATTTCACACAGAACAACAGAACAAGGATTCATGCTGGATTAAGCAAAGGCAGAAATGGAAAATGTTACTTTATTCTTGTGAGAAAAACCATAACAGTGTTGTTCCCCGTCAGCCCCATTGGTTTTCCTTGAAACTGCTCTCCTGCCTTCCCTTCAAAGGTTTTCTCTAAGTGAAAGTACAAGTCTCCAACCTCCTGCTTTCTCAAATCAGAGACCTCCCTTCTCTTGGATCTTGGCAAACCTCCCTTTCCATTTTGTTGCTTCGTAATGGACTACACACAGCAATATAAAGGAGTTACATAAAAAAGCTATGGTAGGTTTCTTTCTAAAGCTGGAAATTATATATTCTCTGGAAATGCAATTTCTAACTTGCTGTCCAAAATGCACCCAGTGGATTTTGACTGTATCTGAATACAGACTAAACCTGCCAACATTTCTCCAGTACCACCAACAGCAAACATCCCCTATGGTGGAGCAATCGGCGACTGTGGATATAATAAATACAAAGGCATATAATATGCATAATCCAGCAAATTGTATGCCCTTGAGGACTATATGAACGAAACAAAGCAAACATTGTGAGTCCCAAGAAACTCTTCCAAACAATCTGAGACACACTAAAATGCTCAGATGTCAGTAGGGAATAGTTCTGCTAAATCATCTCTTTTTTTTCATTTGTGATCCACAAGAGAAATCTAAAAAAACACCTTCCATGGGAATTCACAGCTCAAAATATCACAGAATCAATATAAGGATAGGTCTTTTTTTTTTTTTTATGGTACATTAAAATCTCTGCTGCTTTTTTCTTCCCAAACTTTGTTGTTTGCGGGGGTGTAAGAGATTTCTTGATTTCTTTCCTTCCCTTCCCCTATTAACAGTACCTTTCCTATTCCTTGACAAACTGCTTCTGTAGCACTCCTTCTGCCTTCCCCAAGACCAACTTCTTCTTCTTTTAAACAGGATAACTGACACATATTTAAATAAAGTCTATGTCATTGCTATGAGTGGACCACCTCTTTTCTTACATCAACAATAAAGGGAAAATAGACCTATTGCAGGAGGCTACCTGAACTGTAAGGAGTGGCTTTTGCTCACAGACCCTTGCTCATTGCACAGTTGACAGGATTTTATTTTAAAAAATCCACAGATTGGCACAGACCATCTGATTTAAGAGAAAAGCGTGATGGAAAATGTGTCTTAAGTACCATACTGCAGAAGGGACAGTTAGTTTTATTTTTACCTCGTGCTTTTGGGGTGCTGTGTAATACTCCTGTAGATAAGCTCTAAATGCTTCATAACTGGTGTGGGAAATGGTTTGCTGAATCCATGTATCCACGCCATCCAAAGTCCCCTACGGAACTACTTCTTTCAAGCTAAGAGTAGCTAGTTACAAATACACAGAGCAAAACATATTTATGATGATATGATGTCCCCTCCTGGCCATATACTCTTAAATGTACCACCTTTGTGCCGCAGGTTCTTCCATTTCACTGGTGCTACCATCCAACTTTCTCTAACAAAATATAATGATGCATCTCTTTTCCTAACGAAAAGACAACAAGACATATTCCAGGGCTCTAACGAAGCTCTGTGATTATTTTCAGAACATTATAATACTTCTGTCCTGATAGTCTGCAAAAATGAATGGTAATTAGCCTTCTGGCTTGGCAGGAAATTGCCATATTGATCATCTCTGGAAACATTGACTGTGGAAAGGAAGAGAAAGCCACAGAAATAAATACTTGTAGTGAGTTGTTTTGTTTGTACTTTAGCATGAAGAATTATTAATATTGGAGCAAACACAGCTAAATAAATGGTATTACTACTGATTTATGTATGTAGATATAGCTTTTACTATCACTAGTGTAAATCGAATAAGGTCTCCTGAAAAAAAAAATAAAATAAAAAAGCTGAGACTGCTTTAAGTAAGACCACTTTAGGCTTGGTTGTAAAGGAAATATTGCTATTTAAAAATGTAAAACAAATCCTCCTAACAGGGCTTTTCAAGTTAAGCTATCTCTAAATAAAAGATGATGAGATATTTAAAGAGTTTCAGGGTTCACATTAAATGCATAATTCAAGACTGAATGTTGAAAAGGGAGTAAGTATGCAAAAGGCTTCAGCAATATATCTTTGCAATTCTATATGGTCTGCCGTGGAAGTTTAATTGGCACAGAGGAGCTGGAATGTAACTAGGGAAATAGTTTGGATTATACAGATTTTAAGCTCTTAAAAATTGCTAACTTTTTAAAAGTGCTTCCATGCAATAACAGCCCTTCTTTCAGGATTTGCTACCTTGCAAAATGTAAGAAAAAGAGAGTTTAGCAGTGTGAGCTAAAGGAGCTGATGCTTTAAAATGGTCATTCCTGTTGTTATTGCATAATACCATGAGCCCGAATTAGTGAAGAGCTTTAAAAATAAAATAACACAGCTGAGATCTTGGAAGTTTTCCAGGCTCATGTTGCATATATACCCAGGCTGGTCGCCGAAATGTAAGTAGATATTGAGGAGTACCTAATAAAAATCTATTGGAGCCCTGCTGTGTGATTAGTGGTGGGATTTATCTAGACGCTTGAGACTAGAACTGGTTCCTTCATTCTTAGTATGTTCAGACTGGGAGGGCACGGTCCATCTGAGCAGGATAGCTAGAATGACATTATTAACACCTGTCACTTGAATGTGGTGCTCTCATAATGAGGAAGATGAAAACTGTCATATCTTGAGTAGGAGAGAGAGAAAGAATAAAATATATATATACATATATTTGCAATCTCAATATACTTATTTAGAAATCTCAGCAATTATTTTCAATGGAGTGAGCTATCATATTGTATGTTCTTTATAGAGAATGAATTATGTAATATATGGGAATCTCAGAAGGATGTTTTTTGCTTCTACTAAGTGTCTGCAATAAATACATTTTATTATGTCACATTCCTTTTCCGTGGCTGTGCAAAGTCTCGATGAAAATAAGAGAAGTATTTTTAACAATGTCCAAGTTACTGTAGATGCATGTTTTAATGTCCCATTACTAGCACTTACCAGGACATTTGGCAGATATTTGCATCCCTTTCTGAATATGTTTTTGAATGTGTAATATTCAAAACATTGTGATACTTCAATGTACAATATACACTAATATTTCAGATGCCAATTAATGGAGCTCTTTAGATAAGGACACGGGTATTTTGGGAGTCTGTGGAATGGTTAGGCATTATGATCAAAACGATGAAAAGGAAACAGATAGGAGGCTTATTCTTATGAGAAATCCTGAAACTGTAATACAGATGCTGTATTATACTGATTTAGTATAAAACGCAAGAGGGAGATGGCAGCACATTATCTCTTATGAATGTAATGAAAATTGCTCGGTTATAGAAAATTAATGAGACCTCCTGCAGTCAAAGAATAGGAGCTTAGTATGGTTTGAACTTTCCTTCCAACCTGTAGAAGGATAAATTGTTCTCTTGCTTGTGAAGTTCTAAATTAAGGTTACTTCTGAGCATATGCTTCAGTCTTTTTCCGAGCTATTATAAAATTTTATGCCAGAACAGTACAAATGCAGGCCAAGCATTCAATCTGTGTTCAAAGTAGTTACTCCATCTTTATAAACTTTGAGCAAAAGTGTGGTTGGGGGAGAAAAATCTTGGTGTTCTTGTGGAGGACAAACCATGAGCTAATTTTTTTTTCCTAAAAGAGTGAGAGACACACTCACCTAAAAGGAAAAAAGAGCTGACTGACTTCAGATGTGAGGTGGATTGTACCTTCCTAAAATGGGATATGAATTAATGATTAAGTTTCTTGAAGAATTTAAATTTTCCCATGCCTGGAGCACTCTCAGTCCTAGAGAGCCTACCGTTAATATTTTCTTAAAGTTTTTTTTTTTTTTTTTTTGCACTACAACAATATTTAATTACTAGCCTATATTAAATATTCCTCATAGATGTTCTTGTTACTGCAATACAATATACATTACATTTAGCAAGGTGCTCTTTAGAAAATTGCAAGCTAACAACCACTGTTATATTCTGGATTCAAATATATAATTCAAAAAATTGAAAAAAAAAAAGCGTAGTTTACATGTTATGTTCAGATTTTTCACAGGTTGTGGAGGATTAAGAAATTGGAGTTTACAGTACATTTATGGATGTGAATATTATGCCAATGTGTAAATTACTGATTTTTTCACCCTCCATCTCTGAGCTTTGCAGATTAAAGCTGTAGTATGTATTATACCTCTCAAAGATTTGTATGAAAGCAATCTTGCGTGGAATTTAACACTAAAGGCTCAAACCTAAATTTGGAAAGATTAGCTTTTGTTGCTATGGGAACATATATTTCATTTAGTCTTAAAAGAAAAAGAATATACAAATTTATTATAAAAAATAACACTATCAGTCCACTTGGTGGGGCAGGAGGCTCTAGAAATAACTATGTAATCCAACTGTATGATATCTCCCTGTTGTGCGAAGCATGATTATACTGAAGAAAGCTTCTTGTCAGTTTATTGCTCCATCATAATCTTTTCTTCTATAAGTTCACATTTGTTTGCATTGTAAAATCACAAACTGCACATAAATAAGTTGTTTAGTCATTATTTGCCTTTGTAAGGCATCATTGGGGTTGTCTATTAATTTTCAGATGATTATTTCTTTGCCTTTCATAAAGATTTGTATGAATCCTAGATCTCAGCATGTTTTTATTCAGCTACAAAAGAGTAAAGGGAGAAATATGATGTTGCAATAGAATTTATTCTAAAAAACTATTAATATGAATATGAAAGTCGATTCTGCTGCTGAATTCTGGTTTTGCTTCTTCGCTTGAGAAACAAGATGTGCTGACTGTGAGGGAAATGGTGGTAAATGTCTCATAATTAGTCTTCCTCTACTTGAAGAGTAATAGAGCTGTGGAGAGGTTTTTCCACACTTTGATGCATTCTTCACAGATTTTCTTCTATCTCTACTGTGCTGTTGGCAGCCTGCATGTGAAAATCTATCTGTGTGGTAACAGCTACAAAAAAAAATCCTCCTTTTCTTAAGAAAATGAAATGCGCTGTAGGTATGAAAGTTATGGCATGATTTCTTTGATTTTGTTTTTACGTTATGATTACCATCCTGTCCACTGTACAGAGGGTCAAAATTTGCATGAATTTACATAAGGTGAATTCATGCTGTTCTTCGTGTGCGGGATTTGTGCAGTTTATTTATTTTCCCATTAATCTAAAATCTGGTTTGGTTTTCAGGTTAAAGTGAGTATGCAAATTAAAATGAGATACAATAGAAACTCCAAATCTCACTAGGTCTTCCAATGAAAGTCTTGAGAGGTGCATCTTTTATAATGTTTTGATATAAAAATACTTGAATCACTCTCTTAAAATAACTTGGCAGCTTCAGGCATGCTATTATTAATGCTGGGAACATTTGCCTTTTAACAAAACCCAAATAACATCTGCCCTTTCTCTAAGATGCCTATAAAAAGAACAGACAGAAACAGCAAAATCAGTAAGAGATAAAATCAACTTAGAAGTGGGAGGATACAGAGGCTGCAAGATCTTTCACTTCATGTCTGTGAGGGAGGGGGTGCACGATCAAAATGCTATTCATCTTTCGGTAATCCTAGCATTATTCAGCACGATCTCTACTTCCCTTTTATGACTTCTGGTTTTGCTATAAGCAGTTAACTTTGCTCTTGTTGAAACGCTGCCATTATTATTTTATCATCAGCTATGTTAACTGCTCTGCCCACTCTTCACAGAGATCTTTCTTTGGCCTAGAGACAAACCATTTAAGCTGTGTTATGTTTCATTCTTCCAAGTAAAATTCCTTTTTTAAGAAATGAACTGGTGAAATGTTAAGAGAATGTTAAGAGAAACACCCATGCTGTTTTATTTCGCTGTGAGTTACAAGAAAATAGCCCCAAATCTCTAATGTTGTTCTAAGTGATACAAATGCATAGTGCCTCTGTTGCCTCTCCAGAAACTCACACATTGAATACTGTGCCCAGGTTCTGCTTACCTCTGTGTCAAAGAAATAAGCAATAGTTTAGTATACTACAGTGAGGTGTTGATTTGAAATTGTATTCTGTAAGCATTATGTCAACTAAATATTACACGAAAAATTTTAATTTAAAGGCTGTGGCAATGGCCATTTCATAAACTTGTTAACTAGCTTCACCAGCATAGCATCATTGTGTAAGAGGGATGACTATGTGTTATTTCTTATCCATGTACCTTCCAGAATACTGTACTGTGCAATGCGATTAGCATTACAGTTCACAGCAGAAGTATCATCTTGGAAAAAATCTCCCTGTTGCCCCAATTACTGTTTTTCAGCTTATAGTACAGCATAGCCTTGGAGCACAGGAACTGGATTCCCGTCAAAACTAAATCAGAAGGTCTGCAGGCCTGGGCTATAGGCCTGCGGGCTATAGGGCCTCAGCAACCATTGCAGTTGTTTGCAAGAACAAGTGTTTTCCTGTTGGCCGTGGTGCTTGCTAAGGTAGATGCCTTGTGTCATCCGAGAACTATCCTATCCTTCAACTCCCCACTTGTTATATGCACCTTTTATACATTAATTTATAGTTTTTAAGATATACCTCTTTTTTGTGAAGTTGTTCTGCAGTTACTTTGAAGGCTCACTTGTTATGTGTCTGTATAGATATTTGTGTGTTTGTGTGTCTGTGCATAGATACATAAACTCATGAGCATGTGGACATATGGACATGCTTATTTTTGTGGATACAACCATCCACAGATGTTTTCTCTTGAAAACCCTGAATGGAAACTTATTTTCCACTGGCATTTTCCAAGACCTCACTTCATATCTATGCTTCCTAAGAGAAGAGAGAGTATCAGGGTAGGGCCACAGGTTCTGCTATACTTAATTTCTGTGGACGTAGTTGCTCCCCAGCAGTTCTTACATATTTATATCAAAGAATATCTCTCTCAGACATTTTCTGCTCCTGCGTGTGTTTGTATACCTTACTGAAGCTCTTGCATAGATGCTGCTTAACTGATCTCTGCAAAACATAGGGTTCAGAATGAGAGAATGGTACAGGTGACAGTGGGAGAGACAAAAAAGGAAAATACAGTTAGTTCCAGGAGTTTCTCAGTGAAGGAAAGTGTTATTTTAATGAAATCTCCAGTATTATTAACAATGTTCTGGCAAACATATATGCATATTTAAAGGAAACCTTTGATCTTTTAATAATTAAAGCTTTTTGCCTAAACTTAAGTGGTTTTTTCACTTTAAGAGCTCTTTTTGTATCTGATTTTCAGTTGTTTGCTTTAGTAAACCTCACTTTATTCATTACAGTAGGAAATATTTCATGCTGATATCATAGTACTTATGAAACTATAGGCAATAACAAAAACAGAATGAAGTTTATCATTGTGGAGAAGAACTTGGATAGTTTCTTTAAAAAAAAAAGTGTGTTTGATGGAGAATTTCACAATTAAGCAAGGAAAATTGCTTTTAAAGAGAGGTCTGACTCGAATGGTGAAGACACTGCTTTTATAGAGTATCTGTTAATGATTTTCTCACATCCATGTAATTATCAAATAAAAAAATCCATGTAGGTGGTAATGGTCTTCCCTTGACCTTAAAATCTGAATTCCCATTTTCATCTGATTTCTTCATGAACACCATCCCCTGCCTTACTGCAGGGGTGCTCATATATATGAAGTTTCACATTAAACCAGTATAACAAAAACCAGTGTTTCAGAGCTTCATTCAGTCACACGCACGGGCCAAAAAGGAATCTTTTTATGCTTAGTGAGTAAATGGCGATACGTATACTATCTTTATTTCTTCTGAGGCATCAGAACCTGTCTTCAAGTAGAAGAGGTATGTTAAGAGAATGAGCAAATGAACCAAAAAATTGCTTTTCTGAGGTAGCTGGGTAAGCTTAAACTGACAGAGAGAATTTTCCCTCTCTCTCCATCCTTATCATGTTCTTGGTACAGATAAGTTCATTGTCTTGGCCAGGAGTTACCACTAAAAAGTCATCAGTTGAGGAGATTTGCCTTCTTTCTTCTTCGGAAATATTTTCTGTCTCCAAACATACTGAGTGTTGTCACAAACAGGGCTTGAGTCCCTCCTCTCAAAAACTGCAATATGCCCAAATTGCAATTAATTTTATAAAAGCATTATCTCTTTTAAATGTGTGAAAATAGGCACTGGTATTATCATTGATTTGAATCTTGGCAGTTCAAGGGATGTTGTAGAGAAGAACAGGATGGAGAAGAAAAGAATCATCAGGTACATGGGCTAGGTATGTCTTGTTCAGGCCCCTCACTTTTGTACCTCACTCAAAGAATGAAAGTAAGCCTGATCTGTATTCCAGGTTAGTGGAATCTATGGCCATCAAGTGACAGACAGTGTGGGCAGGTTACCCCTTCTCCAGCAGGCTGCAAAGTGGACTGGTTTTGACAGGACAGATTGAGAACCAGAGACTCTATCTCAGTGGTACAGGCACACATACCTTCCACAAAAGAGAGTAAGAGTTGGAGAGGGCACTTGAATTTAGGTTTCTGACAACTGTGGCAGATCAAACAAATGTTTTAAATTATTCGTCTCCTGTTCTAGATTTAAGATCTTATTGCACTCTTCTGGGACTGAAGGAGGGAAGGGAAGCAGTAACAAGCATGACAGAATTTTTTCTTATTCTTTTATTCAGAGAGTGCATCTTAAACCTAAAACTTGTTCCTAGCAAACTGGAAGTTTCTGAAGAAACAATATTTTCTTCATTAGTTAATGAATTAAATTAATCGATATTATTATATCTGTTTCACTTAAGAATCTGTAATTCTGGAATGCAATCTGTAATATGAATATCTACTAATGAGTTCAATGAAAATAGCATGTCCCAAGAAAATATAGTGTTTATCCTAGTATATGAATTAAGCCCTCTTCCAAACCAAAGTATCTGTGTAGAATATTGCTTTCAGCGACAGGGTTCTTGACTCTACAGGCTATTTTACGGACAAAGCTATGTTACTGCTGCTATCATATTTTTGTCCATCATATTTGTTGATGGGGTTTTCATCAACAGTATTAATTTGAATAGAGCCACTTCCACCTTTTGTTAGAAATGTATGAATGACATTTATTACTTATTACCAAAACAATATTCTAAAATGTGTCTTTTTTATATACTACATAAAAATCAAGAAGAAAAATAAATATTTTATCCTTGGAAAATCTGTTCTTTTATCAAGTGGGTAAAAGTGACATGATGGATTTGTGGTTTTATAACAGTAATTTTCCTAAATACTTGTATGCAGTACTCATTTAATTTATTTTCCCAGATTTTTTTAATTTGATTTTTATCCTGCAAAAAATACTAACATTTTTATAGCTTGTCAAAGCATTCAGGAGTGCAGTTACAAAGATAAAGAAACAAAGATTATTCTGCTGCTGGGCAAGTGTCTGCCTTCTTTTTGCTGAGCTGAGCAAAAAAACTGCCATTACTGACAAGCAGAATGTTTATTGGTTTGCTTTATTTAGATTTTTTTTTAACTGCTTGCTGAAGAGTGTTTTTGCCTTTTCCTTTGAATGTGCTGTTTGTTGCTGGCTGCTTTTCAGAGTCCAGACAACTGAATAGGTTCACAAGTTTCTGATCTATCCTAGAAATTTGTATAATTCTTTGAAGAAAATTATCAATTGAACTAAAAACACTTAATTTTGATGTAATCATTTAATTTGCTATTAAAATAGATTGCAACAAGGATTTGGCTTTGTTTATAATGGTATTGAGATGATTGATAAGCAGCAGCACAAATGCTACTGTGGGTGTAGAATTCAAATATATAAATCAGTCAATCAGCTTTTTTCTTCAGAGGTGATAAAATCTGATGAAATCTTCCAAATGTTCATCATTTTCCTTCGTGCACCTAAGAACAACATTTCCAGCTAAGTCTCTAAATATAAAATACCCTACATTTTACGTATGCTTTGCTTGAAATAACAAATAGTCTCTTCTCAGTACTGAGCCAGAACTTCAGATGGTTTAAATCAACACAGACTTCAATAAAACTGTTGATTTACTTTTTGTTTTTACTATTAGATATTTATATAGAGGAAGCCAAGAAAAAATACTGGCTTACAGAAATTTAACATATTACCAAATAACCAATATGTCCGGGTATTTCTTTTGAGGACATCCCTCTGCTTTAGCAGTAGGATCTAGCTAATGTAGCTAATGTAGCAATTTCATTTTGTGGTGAAAAAAAAAAAAGAAAGAAAGAAAATGGCTGCTTAGTTACATGCTTCTCAAAGCTCTTTTCTGGGAGTAATACATCGAAGAAAATTCATGCAGTAACAATTTTTTTGTCATAATCCTGGTGCATATGTAAGGGATATGTCAATACAACCATTTCTTTGTTTGCAATTACATTCTCAATCTCCTAATATTACTTAGTTTTTATTGTGTTCTGCTCTTTCACATGCAAAATATGTGAAACTATGATATGAAGGCACAGCTTGTTTTCTCTGAGAAAAGGAAAAAGCAACCATTTTAGCAGTATATTAAACAATTCTATGATTCCAGAAAGGATTAGATATAGAGTTGCTTATCAATATGTTTATTAGAAAGAGGAAGACAAGCGTTTGAGTTATTTTACAGAGTTCTCCAGGATCATGAGATTACATATATGCTCCAAGTGTAGATACAAACAGCAGGGGAGTAGATACATAACTTTTCATGCTATATGAAAGTCTGAGTTCTTTCAGCACTTATATTTGTACTTACCACTGTCTTTCAGTTTTTAGTCATTTCTATTTTATCTTTATTTATTCTGCCTTTTATTTTTGAGCCTATTATTTTTTATTGCTTCCAATATAAGACATTAGCATGGATGCTATGGTTCATGTTGCAGTTTTAGTTACTCTGAACCTTATCTTGGAGGTCTTCTCTTAATTTCTGTCTTTGCCACAAACATCCTGTCTAACTGAAAGCATGTCTTTAGTTGATTTCCTTTAGTGATAAAACTGTCTTTTTATATCCCTGCTCCATGGACCTTGCAGTCTTTCTGTATACACATGTACACCAGAACTAGGAAGCAATTTGAGTTTTCTAAATGCTACTGTAAGTCAAGTAAAGAATAAAGGATGAAAAAAATAAAATGACCACAGCCATTGGACATGGAGGCGTGGGGAGGTGAGAAGACTGGAGAAGGTATGCCAGAAATGTTAATACGGATATCAGGAAAAAAATGTTGACCATGGCAAACCTTATAAACCTGAAGAGCTGAATGAAATATTTCCCATTTCATCCATTTCATTAATAAATCCAAAGAGCAGGCAAGTGTTCTAAGGGTTTTTGTTGTTGTTGTTGTTTTGTATTGTTTTTTTGTAGTTCTGGACAGAAAAGTACTCAGTTGCAATGAAAACATACAAGATCCTAATTGGAGGTGACATTATATGTTCATTCATATTAAAGTGGGGGTGAATAAATTTCTCAGTTTTATATTACTTTCCCAAATAGTTTCATAACCGTTTTTCAAACTTCCATATGTAAAATGATTTCCTTATCTTTTCACCACTAGAAGTGCTATTCAACTTCATGCAGGAATACTCAGGCACTAAGCGAAGAGGGTTTCCCCTTCCTGGTCCATCCCCACCCTCCCAATTAATTTTAGGCACTGCCAAGAGAATTGTAATTACAGAAGCTGCAATCTGCCTAGGTCACTCAGATTAATGTCCTGCAACAACCTCAGTGATCATAAAGGCCATTAGTCTAGCTTTTCTTATCTGAGAGATAGACCCTCCTACAGCACAGTGCCCTCTGATATCAAATTTGACGTTTAGTCTCAACTTCCTCCTATCTTTTTGTGGTCTTAATAGAAGGGGTTTTTTCTATGAACCAGTTTTGAATTATTTATCTTAAAGTGGCACTAAGTACATAACTATGGCAAATGTTTTCTCATATGGAAGATGATGTTTAATGAGGTCTATGGACAAGAATGTCAGCAAACTTTAGATATTTCCTGTTTAAAAGTCTCCTGTAGAAAAAAGTTCATTCATTTTTAATTCTGTGTAGAGTTAAGGTCAAT
Source organism: Tinamus guttatus (assembly GCF_059628265.1). Lineage (NCBI taxonomy): Eukaryota > Metazoa > Chordata > Aves > Tinamiformes > Tinamidae > Tinamus > Tinamus guttatus. The sequence goes on along the minus strand of NW_028290136.1, from coordinate 1,843,475 downwards.
ACTAATTCAAAATAGTAATAAATGTGTATATTGCTTATCTGGGTAGTGTCAGATATTTTCATCAGGTATTTTCTGCTAAGAACTACAAAATGGCAAGTGCAATATTTCCATGAAATGGATTTGGAGATTTTCTTTCTTTGGGTGGGCTTCCTAAAAATTTCCTAATGTCTGGGATTCAGACTAGATTCATGTCATTTGCTTTTTCTCCTGTTGCAACTTTGTCACCCTAAGTGGGGAACTCTACATCTTTAACTTGTGTACAGTCCATGAAAGCATTGTAAATATGCTGGACTCTGCTGACCTTTTCAATATACTATATGTTGGCTGGTTAGCCATTCCACCTCTCCCCCACAGGTTAATGAAGTTGTAAAGAGGAAGGAATAAAATGGCAAGCCAATCAAAAAGGTCAAAGCTGTACAGCGCATCACTACAACTGACAAAATCTATGAGGCATTAAAATTTGGATACTTCATTCTTAGTGACAAAGATTGTAATGAAACCAGGAAAGAAAGCTCCTTGGTTTGGTTCCCATCATACAGAGCGTAATGTGCATGGGAGATGATGCAATCTGAGACACTTGCATTCCGAGACAAATGTTTTATATCTCTTGATACATCCTGAGGCCAAACAGTAGCATAGTTGGACAGTAGCATAGATAAAAACCTATGCTCCCAAGTTTACAGGTACATTCTTCAGTCTTCTTGGTATTTTTGCCCCAATATCTAAAAATACATCCTTTTAATATCATTTGTGAAAGGAGGGTGTAGACTTGGATTCCTGTGGTAGAGGAAAAGGGAATAGAAAGCTGCTCAGGGTTTATCAAAAAGACCTTATGAATCTGAGAATTGAAGTAGACTTAGGTGTATGAAATAATGTAATACCTCTTTCCTACGTTGTTGATATAGTAATCATATAGATTCAATAGCATCCAAAACATCTTCAATTACTAGAAGTTCTAGTTGTAAAGCATACAAGAAAAGTATATGTAACCACTGCTTAACTAAAGGACTTTCCATAGTTAAATTTTAATCACTGTTTGAAAACTCACACTCTCAAATGTTGTCACTGTAAGGTAGCAAACATGAAAGAAATAAAGTCAGGAAAGGAATTATAGCTAAAACTTTTATTTCTTTTAATAACCTAACCATTTTATGACCACTGCTGTTACTTATCCTTTTCTGGTGTTGAAACATTTCATGTTTGTGTCTTACCTGAGTATTACAGTCTCTGTGTTTAAAAACACTTCCCTTTAACACTGGCTAGCCATTTCACTTAAGAAGTGTAAACTGCTAAGCATATTTTCCAGGTAGTTTACAAATAAATACATATGAAATGCATATTATGTAAAGTAAAAGCAGCTACTGAGACTCTTAATAAAAAGGGTTAAAAAGATATCTCAAAGCTGAAGAGATAGAATAAAAAATCTGAGTGGTCTTGCTACATTTGTGAACTGTAATATAGCGTTTCAGTTTGTGATTTTTTTTTTTTTCTTTCCTAGAAGCAGTTAAAGAATATTTACCCACGGGGGAGTAACTTACAGTAGCTTGGCCCAGTGCTGTGACTTGCTTATGTTAGATATATTGCTCTGTGCTTGCTGTATAAGCACATAGCTAAATGTGGCTTTGATAAATGAAATAGTTTCTCTTGACTCCGAGGCAGCCTTACAGTTGAAAACTCACTGATATTTCTCTTCCACTGGAATTCCTGCCTGGAAAGGATGAGTTATAAGGAAACATGCCAAGAGGTGCCTTCTGCTGCACTTTATCACTGCCTGTAATCCAAATGCCTGAATCAGTGCCAAGCTAATTAGCTAGTTCAGTGCTTGTTGTATCAAGAGCTCGAATAAGCCAGGAGAGGTCACATTTCCAAGAGGAGAGACACTTTTTCGTTTGCCTTTCTGTTCCTGTGGGGCTCAGGCAGCTCCCAGATGGGACAAAGCCCAGTTAATGCCTCCTATTGAGACGTGTACAGAAATATTTTTAAATGATCACTGATTAAAAGCAGCCTTTGGTTACCAAAAAGCTTTGCTGAGGGTGATAAAGGAGACAGAAAGGCTTAGGGTTTTTTTGTTGTTGTTGTTGTTATTTTGCGAAGAAGATCCAATCATAGCTTGATTTGGATAATACAGGGAAACAAAAGGAAAAATGCAGTGGAACTGGATCACAGCATTGCTAAACTTACTTTTGACTTACTGTAGTCCAAACTCTCAAGACATAAGCACAGTCTGTGTCCCAGGACATCCTCTACTTCTAATCCCAAGAGCAGTCAGAGAGGCTAAGAGCATACAGGAAAAAAAAAATGATCTCATAATAATATAAACAAGGACAAAGTTCAGTAAAAATATGCATTATTATAAGTGTATACTGGCATTCTCAGTTATATAAGCTTAACATAAATAGAAAGGAGACTGGCTCACATATAAGAGTAGGCAGGTTATAAAATTACAACATCCATCAAGATTTCTATATTATCTGCCTTAAGTAAATAAAAGAATAAAAACCACAGCAAGTATTTTTTTGTGGTCTGTCATTTTATGAAATAAGTTCTTTACGTGACTCTGAAATCCAAGTTCATTTCTTCCCTTCCTTCAAATTAGGTTTGTTCTGCCAATGTACTGTGTGTAATTCCGATCCTTTATAAACTTACCAAGGAGTCAGGCTGACCCTGGGTATTTGTCCTAAGGATGAAACAAAGAAAAGCTCTCATAGAGCTATGCATTACCAATGGTTTCATTTTAAAAAGTTATATTCTTTCAAGAACAAGGTGTTGAAGAAAGAGTTACAAAATAAAATCAGGATTCATAGTGTAGTTTCTGTTTATTTTCAGTATGGGCCTTTTAAACACGCGTAAACATTTTTATCATTGTGCTGCATTGTCATTCTAGGAGATAGCTAATAATGTAAAAAATCATTTTAACTTGGGGTATATGCCTGTCTAAAATGCATGCAACAATAAAGGATGGCCACAAATAAAGCTTGGCAATAAAGCTCGGCAAGGGGTGTGGTAATTAAAGCAATTCAGAATATTGAGTGATAGAATGCAGATGACAAATTTGAGATTTTTTTTCTATTTACTAAAAGCTTTGTGGATCGCTGTCTAACAGTTTTGTTGGGGTAAGCCTGATTTTGTTGTTATGTGTTTATTACTATGCATAGGTAAATAAGCAGATTAGGAGAGAACAGAGAATTGCTGCTTCCTAAGACTTTTATGAAAAAATAATTCTTTTTTGGCAGGATATAGCAAATAAAAAAGCAAAAAGCCCTGACCAATAAAGCTTTCAAAATTCTGTATTTCCTTTTTATTCTTATTTTCATTTTTTTTTTCTGGACAATTGTTAAGATTCTTGTGTTTTTCATTCTTAGCCTTTTGAAATGTTAAAACTTTAGACTCAGCCACTTTGTATTGTTTCATGCCAACATCCCAACTAATAGTTATGGCAATTGTTTTCATCATGGCAGTGTATTAGCACAAGTATTAGCTTTGAATACCTTGCATCAATTTCTGAATATTATGTTTAGCAATAATGCAAGCAGCTCAAAGTGGCCTATTCCTTCTTTCTCAAAGTGAAAATCTTAATAGGAGATGTTGGGAAGATGGTGTTTTTAGTGGATTAAGCTGTTTTCAGTGAATAAAGTACTGTATTGGGAACTAAGCTGCTGAAGACATATTCACAGTTCTCCCACTAATTGTAAGGCACTGGTGAGGCTTGAATGATACTCTATGCGTTACTTTTCCTACATGAAAGGTGTGGTAGTGTTCCTTTAATTTACTACATTTGCCAGCACCACATAAGAACCAGGGCAAAGTAACACTTATGCAAAATTTAAGTCAGTATTTTTTTTTCCTTGTTTGTTTTTTTCTTGATGTAACATGTTGTGTGGGGTATTATTGACAACAGATGGCTGAAAATGTCGCTCAGATTTTCTGAAATAGAGAGCGAAACAGAAGTCCTCATGCAGGGGTTGTTTTGAGGGATAGGGGTGTTTGCTGTGGCTGTGCCCATGGCCATTGCCTTGCTCTGTCCTTCCTGTGCACTTTTGGAATATGTATTATTCAGAAGGGTATGTCCATAATTAATGCCAATGAGCTCTCTGAGGAAAGACTCTCTGCTTATATACCACTCTGCATTTGAAAACTAGTGTTTATTTTATATACTTCCCCATGCTAATATGCAGTAAGGTGCTTTGCTCACAGCTCAAAAGAATTTTCCGGAGCCTATTTCAATGCTACCAGTTTCATCTATGCAGACAAGCCAGTGACCTGACTACCAAACCTCTGTGAATCAACAAAATAATAGGTAGCTGCTTTAAAAGAATCAGTAATGACATATGAGTTTGAAAATATGGCAGAGGAAACGATTGGAGATCAGAGCAGAGATGAATCAAATGAATCTATCCTTGGAGGAAGCTCACTGCTTCAGTTAGACATCGTACTACAGAAGGCTGTGACCACAGCTAGTCCAACTGGACTAGGTCAGCAATGTATCGATGAAAATGATAAATTGGGGCACTGTGGGCATTGCTGAAACCACATCCATAGTACAAGCATGGTTTGGAGTATGACCAGTGGAAACTTAAAATGCTGCAAGTATAGGATAGGGAAAATCCATGCCATCAGAGATGTGTCATGATATGAAGTTACTCATGTTTTTACTGAGATTCTTTCACAAGCAGGCTGAGAAATGAACATTTTCCAAAAGGTGCCAGCCAGGACTGAAGGCTAAAGCCATGTTTTCTTTCTATAGCTTACCAGCTTTGTAATGTAGCAGCAATTATGCTGAAATTGCAATAAATTTCATCCATTTGCTTAATTCAGCATCAGAAAAGCTTACCATTGATACCGTTGATCACCTCTACCTCACTGTCATTGTGTTTTGTGCTCTGATACATTACTTCCTGTATCACATGTGCAGAAATAGCATTTAGGTAAAAAAAATCAAGTTCTGAGAGAGTTAATTTTCTGATAAAGAGAAATACTGTGCATGCAAGTCTATTGGTGTGCTACCCGCAAAGCTACAGAAAATTAAGCACTTCAATATAACTTCGAGAGAACATTTATAAGCTGCTAGTCAAAAAGTAAAAATCCAGAAACTTCTTTGCTATGGAACTACTTTGAAGAACATAAAATAAAGAGGTGATGCCTCTAGGTTATAAAGATGTATGCCATACTAAGTATTAGTGCATTATGAATACCTAAACTGGCTCTGGCAGTTTTCAGATGCAACAAGCAAATCAAAAGAAATAATAACAATATAAAACACACAGTCAGAAAAGATCATAGATTTGAATCTGACTCATCTCTAAGTAGAAGACAAAACCTGGATTTATTAAAAAAGGAAAATCAGAGTCTAGATGCTCTTCCACAGTATTAGCCTGTATGTGCTAAATGCTTCTACTATCTTACTGACTACTGTAAAAATTCTCCTGTTATAAATCTATTTTACTGAGGATGGTAGTTCTCTTCTAGATTTGTTGCTTATTATATAGTAATATTTTTGCCTCACATTCCTCGCATGTTGCTTGAGATAGGCCTTGCCAAATGCCCTGCTGGATCCCACCTTCTCCTAGATCCAGCTATTACAAAAATGTTGAATTAGGCTTTAGTACTATTTACATGTTCTGAATCATTAGTTAACTCACTATGTTTTTCTTAATTATAAAGTATAAATAGAATATATGCATAAATAGAGTACCTAGAAAGCCCAAATCAGTATTTCTCTACTGCTATGTATTTATAATGGGGTGATTTTTCTTACAAGCATGTGGGATAATTTCAGCATTGGCACTGACTGGCAATATAGGCACTTATGCTCTGAGGGAAATTGAAAATAGAGGTCCTCTTGATGAATCACTCTTTCTGTTTGTTTTGCCCTAAAATTTCCGTGGGCAGCAGTCACAGCTGATGGATACCAAAGGAGTTGACTTACTGCATGTGACAAGGGCTGAGTGGGAGGGTGGCAGAGGGCAGAATGTGGCCAGGGTTTGAATTTAGGTGGGTTTAGGCTGACCACAAGCTTTTCTGAGGAACCTCTGTAAGAAATATCTCAAAGGAGATGTTTACCACTGACTTTGATTGATAAATTTCAAAGAGGCTCCTAGATCAATTCTTGCCCATGTTGTGCATATGTATATGTGCCTATTGAGTGGATTATCTTTCCAGTCGTGGGAAAACATGATTGCTAGTCAACAAGTCTATTAAAAGATACAAAGCTGTAGCTTACATATTCTAATGTCTACAAACTGAAGAGAAATGCAGCTCTGCTAATTAAAAATTCAAATGGAAACACATGTGTTTTGTGGTATTTCTTGTTTTGTGGGTCTCCTTTTTTTTCCTTCTTTTTAGCAATATTGTTTAAGTTTTATAGAAGCCTGACTCTGTAAAGAGTCAAAAGCAAACTAATTTGGTTATTAGCTTGTGCATGAAGCGATCCCACTCTACTCATTCAGAAAATAGGAATTAAGTTGATTTGACAGCCCTCCAATTTTGCTTTCAGTGCTATTGATTCCTTTCATCAAGGCTGTGCTGCTCTGTGCTTGATCTTGCAAAAGGGGCTGATGGGCATACTCACTCTAATCACATTTCATTGTACATTCACCACATGTAATAATAAATTTGACTATCCAGATCAATTTTGGCCCAATTTCCTCTCACAGGATGCAATTCAGCGATTGCTTTCTATTTTCCCTTTAAGGACCATCTTTTGATCCATATAAGGTTATTTTTTTTTTCCTGCCCCAAAAATATAGACTAAAAGAAGCTTCTATGGCATTCTGTTTTACTTGCAATCTGTTCTGGTAAGACTATGCTTGGTTTTGGTAGGCCTGAGATTTTGATAGGCCTGAGATGGTGTATAATGAGGGTGAGTTTCATAATGACTTTCAAAGCACTTACTGTGTTCATAGGGTCTTCTTGAGTGAACTGTTTAAATACAAACGCTTCCGTGTAGTGTACTGTTCAATATAATTGGCAAATGCAAAGACCTTATTGCATAATTTTGCCAACCAGGGTTGCAATATATCTCAATATTTTCTGTAATGACCTTATAACAGGATCATTACTTAACAGAGAACTTTGTAGATGAGGTTAATGTACTTTTTGTATTTTCTTCCCACAGAAATTAGAGAGGAAAAAGATCTGATAGGTCAACTAGTCCATTCCCTGCTGGTGATTTTATTATGTTATTCATCAGTTCAAAAGGCCACTTTACTCTTGCGAATTTGTAGTACGGGAAAGGCAGTACTGGACTTGCCTATTTTGCAAGTTTTGCCAGTGATTGTGAAGTAAACCATAAAGCTTTCACTTCCTGTGTGCAAAAAGGTATCTAAAATCAGTTGGAAGTGAGAAGGGAGATTAATTCAAGGAAACGGCTCTTATTTTTGTAGTTTAATATCACATTGATGCTTAGAGAATTAATGCAAATAGCACTTCCATGGAGCTGGAAGAGTTCATCTAGGATTAAAGATGTGAGATTTACAACTAAGATTCATTTAGTTTATAATTAAATAACAGTTACGTGATGCATAAATGCTTAGTAACTAAGTTCATTAATACAGTTGTTAAGTGAAATCCAATTAAATATATGGATTGTATGTACATGGCCATAGGAACGGAACCTCTCAGGCAGGTGTTCTTAGTGAGTTATGTTATACCGAAAACCCAATATGATTGCAAATGTACACAGTGATGTACACAACAATTCGTATGAGTAGAATCTGTGTTCTTATTTCCCATCAAGTATAAATCACTGTGTTGTGAACAGAGAAAAATAACTGTGGAACAAGAAAATGTACTTCCTTATTTCCAGTCAGAGGTGAATGGAGTTCAGAAAATATAATGCATCCAACATGATACAACCTCAATAAATATCAATATTTTGAGTTTTGCAAGTGTTATAATGTCTTCTCTAAAGCAAGGATTTGAGGTCTTTAAATCAGTTCTCATCATGTGTAATATATAGATATGGAAGGTTTCCCTTTTTAATATAGATTTTAATAATTTATTTCTTAGCAAAGCAAAAAATAAGATAATACAGAAACTTTAAATATTTTCTTTCTCTGTAAGAAAATGTTTGTGGAACATTCCTTTATGCATTAACCTCCTTAGTTTCAGCCATCATTTTTTTTTTGTATTTATGTTATAAACTTGATTTGACCTAATGGCTTGAACTTGAATTCTTCATTTTGATTTCTAGTTTTTCTTCTGAAAAAGCCTTAAATACTGTAGTTAGCTGTTCTAGAAATAAACCTCGTCCTGGATAGTACAATTTGTTAGCCAAAATAAAACTATAATCAGGAAGGCCTTCTGGGATATTTTAGCAGTGATACATACTAATTATGATAAGTATTAAATATGGTTATAATATGACATTATCAGAACTTAGACCATAGGAACTTTAAAGACTCATCCTCTTCAGTACTCAAAATAGAAGGAAAAATGTTCATTGTAAATGATACCTCTTAAAAGGTTATATGTCTTTTCATTAGAGTTGGACAGAAAGCATACAAATTAATGCAGAATCCAAAATATTTTTTAACTGGAAAATAACTTTTAGGAAAACTTGGACTTTTTCTTCTGTGCTATAGCTGTATTTTTTCACCAAAAAAAAAAAAAAGGAAATTGCATTAATAGTACTTCAGTAGTGGTGTCTTAGGGTTTTGCAATGCTACTTGTCGGGAAAAGTACATTTATTTTGACAGAATACTTAACAGTATTCACTAAGCTACAACAAAAGCTATAATGAAACAGGCTTGGCAAGTCTGTCTCAGGATGAGCGTCTTTCTCTGAGCTTAACTCTATTTCAGTGTTCCCATTTATCTCTCTACTGAATGTAGGCACCCTTCATGGTCTGCCAGACACTCTGTCCTTGCCAGGTAGCTGCTGCTTTTAGGCATTAGCTGCCAAAACAATTCAGAGATTAATGGGAAAACATCCATAAATTACAGCACAACCTCTCCACTTTCGCAGAAAATGCAAGATCTTTGGGATGTTTAAATGCTGTAAAATGTCTTAATTTGTTCAGACACTTGCACGATTATTAATACAGACAGATGCAGAATACAAAGACCACAGGCATCTAAATTAGCTTTGACGGGAATTAATACAAGAAGATGAAAAAAATATTCCCAGAGAATAAATTAGTGTGACATTTTATTGCAATTTCAACAAAAGATTAACAAATGCATATCTTAAATGTTGGTTTCAAAATCCTGCCAGGAGATGCACATAATGAACAACACAACAAAGGTAAGAAGAAAGAACATCCCTTTGTGGAGTTGTAGACATTCCCTAAGTAAGACAGCACTTGTCACCTGGAATAAATCATTGAATGTGTTGTTTTCCCCAAGTCTTTAATTACAATTGGCATTCCTGAATCTAGTGCTGGAGGTAGACAACCTCTATGACGCTGAGGGGGGAGAAAGCAGCAGTGGAGATGGAAGATTGGTTTCCAGGTGTTTCTAAAATGCTTCAATGCCAAAAATAAAAATTAAGGTCACATAGTTTACACATGTAGATCCAGCTTCCCTTGGACCTGATGCTCTGTGCGCTTGTAACACAGCCCAGATCCAAGGTGTCATTGGGATTCATCTTGACTCACATCCAATCTCCATCAGGACCTAGTTGAAAAGAGTGGACCTCTGCAAAGTTCGCTCTATGTGGCTCACATGGGAATTTGCTAATGATGTCATTAGCCGTATCTCTTTCCTTGCCAAACAAATGATAAGAACAGCTGCCATAACACTAACACTTGATAATTAAAATACACACAGTCACTATACATGCTTGTAATGTCCCATGAGCCCCTTAAGATGAGACTGCATCGTCATCTAGGCCAACATAATAGTTGGCTGCTTCCAAAATGGGTAAAGGCTTGTTTCCTGCAGGTTCTACTTTGCCAGCTCATCCTTAGTTGTGTACTTTATTCTCCATGTTTTTCTTCTGCTCCTATCCCCAGAACTTCTTTTGGCATTGCTGCTCTGGTTTTTGGCAAGTGCTTCCATGTGAGGATAAAGTGTCTTTTGACACAAGTGTATGACAAAATATGCTAGATATGCTAGATACTATTTGAATTTTTGTGGTTGAGCCTCTTCTCTGGTGAAAGTTTATCACAGTTCCTTTTAAAAGCTGAATTTGGTCATGCTCAACCCCAGTAAAATCCAAAGTGATTTTCTCACTGCCATGCATGGAGTTCAGGCAACAGCTGTATCCTTTAATTCCAGTACTGTTAGTGTATAACATCTGTAACTAGCAGAGGACTATGTTGAATTTCAGGGCTATAATGTAAATATGTCTCACTCCGTAAGGTGAATGTAGTTTTACGTCTTTAGCTGATCATGCTGCCTTAGAAAGGGCAATGTGTTTAGAGAAAACACAAGTAATGACTTATAATCTAGTTGCTCTTACGGTCTGGACAAGTAATTATTTCCTCTGGCCATATTCAAGGAACACTGGCTAATTAAAAAGAGACAGACATTGGCACGGTGAGAGAAAAACTAAAAACTTTTTCCTGAATTTTAAGGAGAGGTTAGGAAATAATGGAGAGTAAGGATGTGCAAAGATATGGTCTGTGTGGAAGCTGTAGGAAGGAAGGGCATATTAAAGCCTATGAAACAGCACTGGAAGCAAATGCTTTCCTCTGTGAATTTAGTTTATGAAAGAAAGTACATTGTAAGTCCCAATAATATGATGAATAAATAAGTTGTACAAATCAGTGGCTAGAATGGAAAGAGAAAGACTGTGGTTTTGAGAATCACAGTTTGGGAATAGAATTAAGAATTATTTCTATTTTTTTATTTTTTTAAAAAAAAAGACAAGAAAACCTTTGTTTTGTTTTTGCCTTCAACTTAGCTTCCATTAAGAGTATGTCTTAGCTCAAGCAAGCGATACCAGAATGGTGAACCTTAGGGTGGAACTTAGGGAGGTATCTGAACAGTACCTGGCATCCTACTATATTTCATCAAAATATCTGAATATCTGAAAGGAAAAGGCATTATGTATAGGGCATTAAACTGTACAGTCCAGTTTTGGAAGATATAACAAAACCACGTAGCAATGTCTGGTGATATTAGTTATTTTTTAATTTTTAATTAATCCCTGCCAAAATGCCAAATCATCTTGAGGAATATTGCATGCACTCTTAACATGCTGTTAACCCAGGCTAAGGTTACTGAGTAAAGCAATGGCATGTTTAGACTTGCATTTGCAGCAACCGAGCTATCATGCAGTACAGCTTACTGACCCATAGTTTCAGGCTCTCCTTCACGGATGCTGGAGCTCAGTGAACAGTTCCTTCTGTTGAAGTGACAAACAGCATCTCTCTTCATGGGGATGGTTCTGGCATGCCACTGCACCACAGCTCTCAACCTCCTATTTAGTGAAATACCGGGAAAAGTTATTGGTTTCCAAAAACCGAAGAGTGTTTCAAAGCCAAAAGAAAGGAAAAGTGTGGAGGCCCATTTTGAGAATAGTAGTGTGGTATGTCTTGTTAGTAGATAACCAGCTTCAAGAATGGCAGTGCAGATGTTCTATCAGCAGCAAGGGGTAAAAGCAACTGTCTGGCTGCTATGTGACCAAGGAGCTGGTTGGATAGTTTTAGTATAAGCCTTTAGATTACTGGTTTATTCAGGAATGATGCTTCTCATTCCTTTAGACAAATAAGGCATTACATCCAGAACAGTACAGTATATAAGTTTTATCTTATGTATAATAAAGGGATTTTGACTTTGGCTTTGGTGTTTGACTCGGGACTTTGGTCTTTGATTCAATGTACTGGAGTTTGTTCCTTCGCAAGTTACAACAGAAAAGCACATCTCATTACTTTGTTGAGTATTTCAGGATGACGTGTAGAAAAAATATTTTTGAAGGCAGTTTCATCTACAGTCAGAGAATCATCTGTCACAATTGCAACAGTTTCAATATTCAGAGTCCCTTCGCTTTTGGCTTTTAAATGAGAAATGCTTCACTGAAGATTGTAACTGTATTTTATCAAATACTATTTTAGCAAAATTAATTGATACAATGTGTTTTAGTGTGTTTCTTAATCTATAAGAATATCTGTCCATGTCCATTGCTCGATTTTTTTATAGCATACTTCATTCTAGATCCATGACCTATGATCTTTAATACACTTTCTGACAATAATAATTTGGATAGTGGAAGTGCAGTATCAAATTATCAATAACCTCCTTCCCTGAGATAACACTAATGAATCATCATCCAATAGGGATGTTCTACTTAAAACATTGATCCTTAACTGACTCACATTTTACACCATAAAAAAACTGCATCTCCCTCTCTGCTGTTCTAGTAGATAATATTTTTAAAATATTGATTGTTTTTAGATTTCTTTTTTTTTTCTGAAAGCTACAGTTGAAAATTATTTCCCTCACACAGTCTTTTATTTACCCTTTTGTAGGCTTTATTTCTATACTTAGATTTTCTTGGTTTCAAAATCTTCATACAAAGCATCTAAAATGTAGCTTAAATAAGCATAAATGAAATTCCCATAATGAAGTCTGCCAGGAAATGCATGAGGTTTGTACAATTCTCATTATATTGTGGGAACAAATGGACCTTAAGACCATATTGAAAACCTTGATTAAAAAATCGTGACTTGTGTAGGCTGCTTAAGGATTATTGACGTTTAATTTTGCATTTGATATTAACTATCTAAACCCACATCAGGCGAAACTAAATATTGCATTACTCTAAGTAGTTTTCAGAGAAAGAAGAGATTTCACCACTGAAACTCTTGTCATTTTGAACATCTCAATTAGCATATTTTAAGAGTCTTTTAAACCTTGAAACATAATCATAATTGTAATGAAATATTCTGCTCTGAGTGCCAAATGAAATATGTGGAAACCTGTTTTCATTTCACTGTCTTTCCTGCTATCACAGAGTTGAGAAATTCTCATTTTAAACAAAATTGTTCTGAGCTTAAAACCTGCATGGGATGCATATTAGGGATGCTAACTTACTGCATAAGAGCCAGATAAGCACCTCTTTTGACATCTGCTTAAATCAGCATTTGCTGCAGCAAAATACGGCCCATATCCTTGCAGATTTAGGGGAGCAAACCTTTCTGAGTTTACTGGAGCTCATTGGCTCCCATCTGACTTTCCAGCTCTTGCTTTTTGTCCTGCTCTGTTGGGTTGCGTGGCAGCATACTTCCCTTTGAAAGCCTTTCCGCATACCACTGCATCCTCCACTGCTAAGAATTTAATGAGTGCCGCAAAATAATTACTGTCAGTCGCTGCCCATTCGTGCTCCCTTCTGCAGTCCTCTTGCTAAAATATGTCATGTGGGAGCATGCACGTGAGTACTACAAAGGCAGAGAGCAGACATGACGATGGGCTGGGGGCCCTTTCTGCCGCCTGTGAATCTCTGTCAAATAAAAAAGAAAAAAAAAAAAAAAAACAACTTTCAGATGCTGATCCATCCCTATTGGAAGAAAGGAGATTACTGATAATCCAGTTGGCCTCATCCAGTTGCACTCGTTACCAGGAACAGACCTGCACAGAGAGAAATTTAGCCATGCTTCTTGTGTCACAAGACCGGGAATAGATGCCCCATGGGGTGCTGGGGTATCATAGAATGCTCAAAGTTGGAAGGGACCTCTAGAGATCATCTAGTCCAACCCCCCTGCACATGCAGGGTCACCTAGAGCACGTGGCATAGGACTGTATCCAAGCAGGTTTTGAAGATCTCCAGAGAAGGAGACTCCACAACCTCTCTGGGCAGCCTATTCCAGGGCTCTGTCACCCTCACTGTTAAGAAGTTTTTCCTTAAGTTCCTGTGGAACTTTTGATGCTTCAGTTTGTGGCCATTACCTCTAGTTCTGTCAGTGGCCACCAGTGAAAAGAGGCCAGCACCATCCTCCTCACTCCCTCCCTTGAGGTACTTCTAGACACTGATTACATCCCCTCTCAGCCTTCTCTTCTCCAGGCTGAACAGGCCCAGCTCCCTCAGCCTCTCCTCATAGCACAGATGTTCCAGGCCGCTGATCATCCTTGTGGCCCTGCACTGGACTCTCTCCAGCAGCTCCACATCCCTCTTGTACTGTGGAGCCCAGAACTGGACACAATACTCCAGATGCGGCCTCACCAGGGCTGAGTAGAGGGGCAGGATCACCTCCCTCGACCTGCTGGAGACGCTCTTCTTAATGCGCCCCCGGATCCCATTCGCCTTCTTGGCCACGAGGGCACACTGCTGCCTCATGGTCAACTTATCATCCACCATGAGGCCCAGGTCTTTCTCCGCAGAGCTGCTCTCCAGAAGGTCAGTCCCCAGCCTGTACTGGTGTCTGGGGTTATTCCTCACCAGCTGCAGGACCTTGCACTTGGCCTTGTTGAATTGCATGAGGTTTTTCACCAGCCAGTTGTTCAGTCTGTCCAGGTCCCTCTGGATGGCAGCGCAGCCCTCTAGGGTATCCGCTACTCCTGCCAGTTTCGTGTCATCAGCAAACTTGCTGAGGGAGCACTCTGTTCCTTAAAGGAAGGAGTTTGTTTCTGGTAGTAATGAGAACCTATGCAGGCTTCAAGAGCTGTGCTTGATCGCGTACGCCTTCCACAGCTCAGACCTTCCTTAAGGTTTTGAGAACAAAAGTCTCGAGGTCCGTGTCAGGAGTTGCTCACCAAGGAGACAAATCAGCCTTTCGTGGGTCCTGTTCAGGGTCAGTGTAATGCTATATCCTGAGCACTGCAAAGGGGGAGGTGGCCCCAGAGAAAGGAAGCCTTTATACAAATCAGTCTTCTTTAAAAACTACCTTAGAGCCTACTACTTTAAAACAAGATATTCCCAAGTAGCATACTGGAAAGTACAAAGATAACTGTTTATTCTCAAAACCATATGGCAGGATTTTCAATCCATATTAGCAGCTGAGGAGGGGAAATTATGTGGAAGAATCTGACAGGTTAAGTAAAGCAAACTAAATCCACTGCACTTAACCGTTCTTTAAAGAACACTTGGTGCTGGCTCACTGGTTTGTGGTGGGAAGGTGGGCTGCCTGCTGACATCGGTAATAAATGGCGCTGCACATTTCATGAGTGATGAGATTAATAATGCAAGAGCTGACTTCAGGAGGCTTAGCAGCTTTACCTGAGGGGATACTTGTCCTAGATATTGAACCAAGTCAGCATTGGCAACTCTATTATTTTTGTCATTATTTATATTATTGAAAGAAGCCTTTGTTAAAGCAAATCGGTATTTACAAAGCAGAGACTGGTTTTAACTAGAAAGGTACATATTGATTTTTCATTTTCTCTTAAGTTTATCCTGGAATATGAGAGGGTAAGATCTGTAGCCTTGGTTAGGCACTCTGAAGGGGTCCCATGCTCATGTGGAAACCACCTTCAGCCTAATGCTTTTGTTTACATAGTATGTTGCCCTGGAACAAGAAAAAAATCTAAGTTCCTTGCTACATTCCTTTCATATACTCTACAGTGAAATCATATATGCAGTAATATCATTTCTTTTTCTCTGAAGCTTGCTGGAATATGCAGAAATAAATTACTATATATAAACTATATATAAAGTAACAAACAAATAGAAAGGAACAGTTTCACTCCTCATTTTTGCACTTTCCTCCCTCTGTGTCCGTATACAGGTGTATGTGCATGTATTTTGTTGTGTGTTAGATGCCTTGGGACAGCCTGTCCCAAGGCAGATCAAAGAATACCCATTTTGAGTGATGTACTACTCTCCCTCAGAAAAAGCCTGAGCTCTTTTTAAGATTTCAGTTGAATGTCGATTCACTTGAACCAACGTAAAGAGTGAGCATTTACCCCACAGACCTCCAGTAATGTTGGCCTTCAGCGGACCTTGTATTCACAACGGTAGTGGGTGAAATGCATCAAGGCTGGGAGGCATCCTGCATCTCCATATACGGAGAAATAAATGTAAGAGCGAGGATACTCTTCAATATTAATCTGAGATTCATTCTGTGGGAAAAAAAAAATGTGAGTCTTTGAAAATGTCCCCTAATTTACCATAGGTTACCATTCTAATTTGAAAACCAGGATGTGAAATTTGAAGTTTATGCCTCTGTTGCTTATAACACAAAATATATCCTGAGCCAAAACGAGGTAAGTGTTGATTGTAGATCCTAGTTACCCACAACAGTATGTAAATGTGCATACTCTTGCACATGTTAGCATGTATATAATGATGATACATATGATACCCATTGATATATGATATATGATATACATATTGTTCCCACATGTAAAGTGATGGAATAAGTGGGCTATTATGCACAAAATCTTAGCAATTATGCTTACGATTTCAAAATCAGATACCAAGAAAGCAAATAATTTGGAAGATATTAAGTAAAATGAAAAAGGGGTTGACAGATGCTGTTGATTTTATTTGAGAGAGAAGTTGTTATTAACAGAACAAGTGTGAATAGTCTATTTTATTCTGCTGAATATGATACTAATGCTGTGTGTAAATATGTAAAACGCCTGGAAATAATCTATGTACATAGCCATCCAGTAAAAATAGATATGCAAAGTTTGAAAGAGAGTTTACACCTGAAATGGCCATGTATTTTGGAGGAACATTGCTAGTGGGATTCCTAAATAGGACTGTGCCCTCACATTGGATTGCCCCATTCTATGGTACCTCAGTTTCTAAAACAGAATATCTCTGGGCTGCAAATAAATTCTGCTTTGCAAATATTTTGTCAGTGACAAAAATGCAGATTCCCAATACAAGCAGATGTGATAGGAAATTAGCAATTAAAGATGCCTTTCAATTGCAATTATCTCAGTTTTAGGCAAAAAAGAAATAAAATATTTAATTTCAGGTTAAACAAAATGGCAAATTAATCAAATAGTACAAATAAAAAGGTCAGGAAAACACAAAGAAAACATTCTCAATGCATCACTTTATAATAGTTCTTCTTTTATAATGTACCTATGTCCCAAGTATAATTTTAAGGAGGAAAAAATATTTTTCTTTCAGTTAACAACTAAGAAGCCAAACTGCACAGCTATTGTTGGACACATATAGTATTCCTGAGAGATGTGTATATGTGTGCACAGCTGCACAGACACAGAGACCATATGCCTGTGTATAAACATTTGATATCAGTACATGTGTGTATGCGTGTGTGAATATTTTATAATGTGTTGGCAGGTATGCAGAAAAACCTGAATATAAACTAGAGGCTTTTTCTTCATTTTTTTTTCAGATTTGCTGAACAGCTCCATGGTTTAGATTAGAAGTAAAATGAGACTGCTTTGTTCTTCTCTTAGAAACAACTGATTCATGTTGAATTTTTTACTGAAATAGGTTCAGCACAGCTTTTTCCAAAACACGGTCTCTGCCTACAAGTTAGTTCGCTACTGAGTGCGCCAAGCTGACCTCATTCTCCACTATGTTATCAAACCTTAAATATTCTAATTTTGTAGCAGAAGTTCTTATCTAAGTGAAAGATTACATCTTTCCAGAACATCAGTTTTGTATGATTCAGGGTGCATATTTTTTCCTATTAGTCTTCAAAAGAGTTGAAACATCAATTAAAAATTGTAGTCCTGTCTCTCTTCTTTCCTTTCATTTCCCATTCAGTTTTCTACTACTGTTTATTTCTACTTCTTTTCTGTGGTTTTGGACATGTGAAACTTCTTGAAGGAATGTTGCTTGCAATATCCAATTCTGCACCCTCAATATAGGCCGCATGGCTTACCTATATTATCCATAGTCAAGCTCTTTAGTCAAGCTTTTTAATTCGCTCCTCAGAGACTACCTTTAGAAGTAAGAGAACATTTTATTTAAGGCAGTAACAGTGTGTTTATTTAAGCAATGGGCTACCCATAGGAGAGTGCTTCCAATTTGGGGACTGAAAGATATGGCCAGGGAACAGGCAAAAAGAAAATTTCTGGGCAAGGCATTAGATGGCTGAATCCAGACATATGAGCCATCTGACATATTCAAGAGGTACAATTAATAATTTTCATTGCTTTCAAAGTGTTCCTATTACTATTTTATCCACACTGAGATCTGAAAGGGAGTCCCACTCCTACTTGGAAATGTTCAATTAAACAAGCACGCAGCAACAGAGTAATACTTACCAGTCAAACCCCATAAATTCAAGCTCTGCCATTGAGGGCCTGTATTTTATTGGCAATGGCCAGTTACAAGAAAATACAGAAACACCTTTCCTCCTTGTACCACCTGCTATTCCTACTCAAGACTGCCCAAAAAGTGCTTGAACATTTTGGTACACTCCTGGTGTGGGCAGCTCGTGCTCATGATAAGAGCACGGTCAAAGCCACAGCTGGGAAACCCCAGGAGAAGGCTGGGAATGTAGCAAGGGATGTATATTTGATTTCAAGTTTAACAACCACCTCAGCTGGCTGCCATTGCACAGTCAGTTCAGGCAACACAGATTGCATTTTCTGCAACAGAGCATGGAATTAAGCTCTGTAAAGGTAGGCCTAAGTCAAAGAGAGCTGCAAGACCTCTTATGAACTTGAAAACATAAGAAACTTTCTTCTAAACTAATGTTTATCTAAATCAAATTAGTAACTTCAGTCAAATGTGTGGAAGAATATCAGATTATGAACCTTCTGTGGAGATCGTCAAAACCCGCTTGGACGCAGTCCTGTGCCACGCGCTCTAGGTGACCTCTAGAGGTTCCTTCCAACCTTAAGCATTCTAGGATTCTATGATTTAATTTTGTGCTTTAGAAATCTACAAATTTAGTTGAATCTTATCTTTCAAGAAATATTTGATTACTGATTTTTAACAGAAATGACTTATTTTATGCTAATTATTTTTGGATACATTTTTTGTTCTTTAAATATTTTTCCTACAATTTTATTGGTTTGCAAAGAAAGAGCTAAATAGTATTTCTGTCTTTCAAAACATAACTAGGACAAAGAAAGTGGGAAAGTAAATTTCATTGAACTACCTCTACTATACGCTAAAATAAAACTTATTGATAGAAAGGCTGGCAATACATGCTACTTGCTTGTAACTGGACAAAGTCAGTTGGTTTTTTTTCAAGAATAGCTCAAGATATTAAGTCAGTAACCTTCAGGTAAAAATTCTGGTTTCCAGGTAGGGTAATGCACATTCATATTTTTATCTCAAATTAATCAATACTTTCTTACAGAGATTTGAGATTGGTGGTCAAACAGCTGCCATGCTTGAGAGAAAGAGACTGCAGAGCTGTTCCTGCAACCTGGGCTAATGCCCTGTTGCATTCAGCCTCAGGGCTTTGAGTATTTTTAGAATCTTTAATTTCATGAAAATTCTGCTCCATTTGCACTTACTATTTGTTTCTGTAGCATTTGTACTCTTCTCTCTAGCTAGGAATTAGCCTTCTTATCCTGGCCATGGCTTTCCTATGGCTACAGGGTCAGGAATCGTTCACATTAGGACGATGTGTGTCATTCTCCTTGTGCGTTGGGGTGATGCTCAGCAGGACAGATGCCTTCTTTTCCTGACTCTGCCCCAGAGCCTGTAATTTCTGTCTTCCCTATATGTCAAAGCGTAACCTCCCAGCCAGTGCAATAGTGGCTCAATAACTGGGTCAGCCACTTTCCAGCACTCGCTGTTGCATATACTGCAAAACTTACAGAGCTCTGGGGAAAGGTTTAAAACAACCTCTGTTCCTTTGACCCGAAGCTGCAGTCAGCCTTGATGGCGGGCAGCCTGTTTTCTTTCAGCAAAAGAGGGAAGCTTTTACATTCCTCCAGCACACCCCTTGCCACCTGACTGAAGCACGGGATGGCTCAAATACGCAAGCCCAGCCTCTGGTACGCCAGATAAGCACAGTTCTGAGCTGCTTCCAAAGCAGCCTGGCAGGTTGAATGAGCATGCATGAATTAGGAGGACAATCTGTTACAGAAAGTGGACACTGCATAATTAAGAAACCTTTTTTTTTCTCTTTTTTTTTTCTTTTTTCTTTTTCCCTCGCTCTCCATCTCTGCTCTTACATTCATTTCTGCATTACAGCTCTGTGCTGTATGGCAGGTTTCAATGAAAATGCGGGGTCCACCTGGTGCTGTCAGTTGCAAGTAATGTCTGTTTAGCATGTGCATTAAATTAGGCAATTAACTGTTGGAATGTATTTGTGCAGATAGTCAGGCTGCATTTTATTATAATGCCTAGCTTGCTCCAAAAGGGCTCAGTTTACTTGAATTAAAGCTGCTCTGACTCTCTATAACCATCATCCTGCATCTGCTGATATGCAAGTCTCCTGGAAAGGCTGTGTTGTGGCTTGGAGAGCCATTAGAGGAATGTTTATGGGAAATCATAAAGCAAAGCTTGTGCAAACCCCCTTAAGTACTTGCCTCTGCTGCTTCTGCTCCAGTAGTTATGAATTGAGCCTTGCTCCAATTAAACTATACGCTAAAGCCACGTGTAACTTAAACCCGCAAGCATTTAAAAACAAGTGATCAGGCTAAAGCCAGGTTAGTCGAATTGTGTTCATCATTTCTAAACTAAAAGTTGCTCGCTAGAGTCAGTCATTTCCAGAGCCAGAGTGACACATGATGTGGAGGAGGAGGAAGCCGAATGCAAAGATTTCCAAAGAAACAGTCAGGGCCAGATTTGCTGCTGTCACAAGTGGCAGCTTTCCATTCGTGTCAGCTCCCTCAAAAAGTGGGGGAAAATAGAGCCTGCCTCAAAGCACTAGAAAAGACTGAGTAAAATCTATCATGACACCAAGTTCCCTGTCTAATGCAATAACAGTCAAAGCTATTATATTTATTCCTCCCAAATAACTTAAAGAGTGTTTCTCCTAAAACTTTAAAGCTCCTGGCAGAAGAACATCTAAGCACAGAAGCACAATATTTGTAATTCTTTCCTGGAAGCTAGAAGGATCACTCTCTAATAATTAAACATTTTCTGAAATCAACCAGTAATATAACTTTAATGATGTGGTTAAATTTTAAATAGAGCAGATGTGTTCTGACATTTATTGGAGCCATTGTACTTTTGCAGAGCATTTAGTTATTAACTGCAATTTGATTATGATTTGTGCATGCGTGTGCCAATAACATTTTTATGTTTCTAAAGAATGAAAATTGCACCTGAAACTCAGCACGTGCCTCACATTTTGCATTTCCTTTTCATTTTGGGTTTTATGATTTTTAATTTAACATTTCCAGGAGGTCCTTAAATATTTCATATATTTTAATGAATTTGCCCCGGAAACATAGAAAATTCTGGAGAAGGTGTAAAGTGGTTTTGCCAGAATCAGACACATGTGGACCATCCACTTCCTAATTTGAGTTCACAGCCAATTGCTTAGTCAGCCTTATGAGAGTTGAATTTTGGTCTCATTTACAGCTGTGAGGGGTACAGTGGAACAGCTTTGCATTCATAGCATGCAACGATGCTTTGAGGCTGATATAGCTTTGTTGAAGCAAAGGGTTGGAAGCAGAACCCCCCACAAGGTGAGTTGCTCTCACAGAGTTCATGGAGAGCTCATGAAGGGCTCATGGAGCAATCCGTGCTCTCCAAGAGCAGTGTAGACTCTTACGTTGCCGTTCACATGTACCTGCTCCTAGTAATCATGTTCCTTCCTTCTCACACCAAAACACTGAGTTGGACTATTGCAAGAAAACAGTTATCCATTAGGGAATCAAAGGAATGCAATGCTATGTTTGTAATATCAACAGTTTAATGATGAATGATCATCAAGGACTGCCAGTGGCAGTGCTCATATCTAGTATGTTGATATTATCACTGACTTTTGTTCCTAAAATCTTCAAGTTTTGTCTCCCTTGACATTCCTACTTAATACTCCTTAATACTCCTCCACAACATATAGCTAAGGAGTTTTGCTTTTTTATTGTAGACCAAGCCAATTGCTTCCTGACTTCCTTGTTGTGAATAGGGCAAATAATTTTAGCTGTTCCAGGACTGTTATACTTTTCCCTCTCAGTATGCTATTTGCTAGACTAAACAAACCCAATCTTTCAGCCTTTTTGGTTCTCTTGTTTTCTAAACATTTTATCATTTTTATTGCTGTTCTCTGGACTGTCTCCAGTTTGGCTAGGATAATGCTGAAAACTGAACAGTTCTCCTGCTGAGGTTTCACCAATAGCAGTGGAATAATTACCTATTCCTTAAGACACTCCTATCAATATGTCCTAATATAAGACCTGCCTTTTTTATTTTCTTTTCAAAAATATCACCATATTGGATCTTCTGTTTATCTAGCTTCTTCTCTGCAACACTGCTTGATACTTCTTCTATATTTGTGCATTTGATTTTTTTTTCTTTCCTAGGAGTAGCACTTGATGCAGTGGCTGTAATTGAATTCCAACTTAAAGATTTCAATTGTCCAAGTGCTGATAACCTAGGGATAACCACAAATCTCTGAATTGCAAATGAAAATATAGACAGTAGAGATAGAATTGAATCCAGGACAGAGATCTACAGAATCCTAGTTGAATTTCCTTTACGTTATTCAGTAAAATAATGAAAAAATGAAAATGAAAAAAAAAAAATCTCAAAGTACGATTTCACATCTAAGATCCTTTCATTCTTGTAGTAATTTCACCTTTTTTATTTATAGTTGAAAATGAAAAGATGGAACTTACTAATTAAATTGGTTCTACGTGTATATATATATGTATATATAAAATGAACGATTGCTTTGTTTTTGGTGTTATTTCCCTAGAAAAGACTTTCAGAATCCTTGAGAAGAATTTAAAACTTCACATACTATTACTCTGAGTGTCTACAGGATTTGAGGATTACTAAAACTAGATGTGATTCATAGTGCAGGACAAATGAAGTTTCTTAGTTTAAAAAGCTGGACACACTGTAATCTGAGATGGTTGGATGATTATTTTCATTGCTGTGTCAAACAGATTGAGGCCTTATTCTGCAAAACCCATGAGAGTAGTGTTGGAATACAGATCTTTTCATTTTTAGGTTGAGTCAGGTCTAGCCCAAATTTGTAACGATAAACATATCTATGCTAATGCTGTGGAAAAAATTAGTTTACTTTTGGTGAACAGGGGTTATTGTTTCTGTGGTTGCAAAGCAGCTTCCCACACAATCCTCTGAAAGTCTAGGAAATGCCCTTCTATGGGGTGGTGTAATCAGTCAGAGCCAGACATCGCCTTTACAGCATCCTTTTCTTCTTGAAATACTCATTTCATTCTGCCGTGGGGACCACAGTAGTCTGAGTATTAGGGTATTTGGATCACCACTTTCTCAAACAAGATGAAAGGGCAAATAGGATTGGTTTGTGGGATGTAGATATACTGGGACATTAGACCACAAAATGCTCATTTAAGAAAGATATTCCGTCATGTTAGAGGCCCCTATTGATTGATCCTCTATTTTGGCTAGTTCAAAGGGATTCTGGTTTCTTTTTTTATTACATAAGTTACAGCCCAGGTACAACTTTCACCATGAACAGCATGGTTACCAGCAATGAGCTGTATGCAGAAATATCCCAAATTCCTTAGCGTGGCACGGAATTGGGAGGTCATGATGTCTGTAGTTAAAGGCAAACTTCTGGTTTGCCTTTAGGTACAGACAGAACCTCTCTTAATCTCTTTTATTTGTGAATAATAAAATGTAAATGGACACGTATATGCTTTTTGGATCATCATGATCTCTCTTCCTTGTTTTGAGCACTCTGTGATTGGATTTATAACTGAAGAGGCAGTAGTTAGTTTCACGTAATTCCTGCTGTCTCGGAAGCAGGGGAAACTCTCCCTGCATTTACTATCAGCAAACTGTAATAAGATTTTTTGGGTCCTATGAGCAGAATTTGTGAGAGAACACCAAATAGGAGGAGTATCAAACAACATTGCTCTTATTATAGTGTGTGCCATTTGTTGAATATATGCTGAATATCAAAAGACTGTAAATTCAGCAGGGAAAAAAACAGTAGGACTGGTGAATTAGGTTGCTGTCTTTAACAAGGTCAGAAATTCTATAAAACATTTAATTAGATCACAATATTTTTCAGCATAGCTTGATCTGTCAGAATATGACAGATACTCTCAAAATGGCTGTTGGCATATCTCTTGTTTTCACTGAATACAGAGCTGCTTTTAAAAAATGAATGAGTGTTTTTGCGCTAAGTTTCTGCTCAGCAATAGAAGAGGAACATTTGAAGATGGTTTTTATCAGGAAGCTGTCTGCCTCGGGAGTCTGGAAGCTGTGGCAAAGCAACTGAAAACCCCGTCGGTGAGACCCACTCTCTAAGACTAAAATCAGTTGTTAGCACTGTGACTGCTTTGTTCTGCACACACTTTCCCATGACTCTCCTTCTTATGTACTCCTTTCTAAAACTTACAGACTTTCAAGATAGGAATTTCTTGGAGGATTTTCCTTTCTGTATTCCCCCTATATTTATGAGCTTTTGAAGCTGTTGTGGTTTGCATAGGGCTTACTATTTGCTTCCTGTCTATCCCTGCCTGAATTCCACTCTGCAGCCTTGAAATGCTGAGTCTGCTGCAGTCAGTTTAATGGTCAGATAGATGTCGGAAACACTGGAGTTTAGCTTTCAGTAGGAGGAAACCAAACGAAAAGCTTGGCTGTAATGAAAAAGCCATATTATTCAAACACAATCTTTTGCAATGACAGCCAAAGGATAAGAGCTAGCTGGGATTTCCACCCAGAGTAGTATAACAGGATTGTTGAAATTACTGACACTGAATTAATAGTTACAACAAAGATTTAGTGCAACTTGATGAAAAACTCTCTTGCTATTAAATATGTTGCTGCTCCTGTAAAAGCAAGTTGCCAGAGCAGTCGAAGTGCAAGAACAGTGAAGTGCATTTAACTCAGCTTAAGGATGGGTCAGTCCTCTGGTGTTTCAGACTCTGGCACGGTTTTGTTGCTTGCGCCCTTAAAAAGAAGATGACTACATTGAAAATGATACCCCTTATTTTATCAGTGTGATGTTCCCATGAAGCTCTGGAGTCATTTTTAACATTTATTCTCACTATTCTGTTGGCAATACATAGAAGTTAATTCATGCCTTATCAAGACAATTTTGGGAGGGTGAATTGTATGATAGGAAATTAACTGGAGAAAAGTTGTGCATATAAATGCCTACCTTTAGTTTGATTCACAGGAAAATTTCAAATACAGTATTTGTGCTAGTAATTTTATATTTTTAAGGCAAAGCCTGCATGTCTATAGTGCCGCTTAATGCCAGATCTCAGAGACAATGTCACTTATGGCAAACCAAAGATTAGTGCCTGGTATGACATTCCTACAGCAGTTAGCAGAAGGGACCCAAGCTGTTTGTCTGCACTGTAGTATTTAAAAACTGTGATGCTTTCTATTTCTAAGACAGTTCTCCATCATCTTTGTTCAAATTTTTAATTCAGCTTGTTCCTTGTTGAACAAAGCAAAGTGGCAATTAAACAATTTATGGAGGATGTTATTTCTGCATTTGAAATAGAAACTTCAAGTTTGTGCCCAGATTTTATTGAAAAGGAAAGAGAAGCACAACATCTGAATTTCTGTGTTTTTGTGGAATTCCTGCTACCTTTTTGTTGGCTAATTAGCTCTTGTAGTCTCCTATCCCTGGCCAAGCTTCTCCACCACTGTTTGTTTTTTTTGTTTTGTTTTGTTCTTATCATCAGAAACCATGGAATGTTTTAGAGAGAAGTCTTCTGTTTAGGCATTTATGCTCATTTATGATTTCAGTGCAAAAGTTTTCTCTCTTGTGTGACTCAGTCTAATTCATTATCTTTATACTGATTTTTTTTTTCACATTCTGGGTATGTATGCAGGAGCTCATGGGTTCATCATTGATCCTCAGCAAGAGCAACTTATTCTCTGACGTATTTGAGTGGTTCCTCTTGTCCTCTCATAGATATGGATAAATTTCAGGGTTGATAACGCTGTGCCTCACTTTGGGAGAATTTGAGATGTAGGATTCAATCAGTCTTCAACAGAATGCTAACTTTAAGAACAATGTGACATGGTAAGAAACTTCTAATAAAAGAGTGAGCTATTATACCAATTAAAAATATTTATCTTCTATATTAGGATGGGTTTTGGGTTTCTTCCGTTTCCCTTGTCATTCTCTAGCTTCTGAATCTGATATTCGCTTGAATTTGAAGTGAAGATATCGACTTCACTCTTTAGTAGAGAAAATCATTTGGAGTTAAATTTTCTCTTTGAGTAGCTCCACTGTCTCACAGGACAGAGCCAGAAAAAAAGTTGACCTTTTCTTTTGAGAACCTCTCTGCTAGCTGGCAAATGCATAGGTACTTGCCATGGCGTTCATGGTTACATTAAGAGCACTTCCTTGTCTTACAAGTCTAGTCATTTTTGAGCCTAAGGAGTCCTAAGCGCAGCTTATTAAAGCATCCCACAATGTCGCTATTACATCTTTGGTGAACTCTTCATTTCTAAGTAAGTCAGTCACCTGCCAGGCAGCTGGCACCCGAGCTTTGTTACAGATACATTAGAAAAAAAAAAAAAAAAAAAGGAGGAAGGAGGGAGAGAGAGAGGAGAGAGGAAGGGAGGGAAGTAAAGAAAAAAAAAAAAAAAAAGCTGATCCTATTATTATAATAAAATTCAAAGGGTTGTTCACTTCCAAATGGTAGGAGGTGGACAGCTTAAAGTTTTAAACTGTAACAACATCCCTCTTTGTGCTGTCTACTTCAGCAATATGAACCTTGTAACACTTGACATCCATCACAACATTTCCTGCAGTTACCACTCTGCTACTTAGACCAAATCCCAAATTTTGGCTTGCAGACTGTAATTTGGAGACATTAAATGACTATAATGTGAAAAGTATCTGATGATGTATTGTGCTTTAGAATAATAAAACTGCTAAAATTGCAGCTTGGAGAACTAAATCTAATATATAATTATCTGTGTTTGTAGGATTTCTTCTAAGGATGTTATGTTGTTTAAGCCATGCCTTCCTTTCTCTTTTGTTAGTAACCCACGTTCTTAGAAAGAGGATCATGCATTTAGAGAGGTGCTTGGCACTTAGCCCTACTCCCACCTCCTTTCCTTCCTTCTTGCTGACCCATAACAAATCTTCTGGCTTTGATTTCGCTTCACATTCAAAAGGCACGACAGAGGCCTTAATGCAAACCTTAGTCCAAGTGTTCCATTTTATTAGCTGCAATTCTCACACTGGAGAGTGTCTCAGTGCCAAAATTCTTTCCTTTTGGTTTTTCTTAAGTCTTTATTTTTAGATGAGTGCTATCTGGTATTAAGAGTGAACATGGTGATTGAATGTTCAGAAGTTAGTGACTTTAGGGAGCTTGCCAACAATACAGTATGTGGCTTATTTTATTATTTTTTCTTCCTTGCTGAAGAAGAATTTTACATGTTTGGAATCACTACAGACATTTTCGCCTCTAAAGATGTTTTATCTCTCCTTTTCATCACCCTCACCCTACTGTGACAATCTGCTGGTTGCTTCCCTGACACATCCCAAGGAGTATTTCTTCAGTATTGCAAATAATTCTCCCTTGCTCTTCCTCATTTCTTAAGGTTGGCTGCCCTGTCTTTGCTCTCTCCAGGCAAGGATCCTTTGAGAGAAGTGATGAATGAACCTTGAAAGCCTGAAAGCTTGTATTTGCCTGAGGTAGTCAGCCAGCACTATTTTTTTTCTGATTTTTTTCTGAATTTACTGATTTTGTAACCTTGTTTTGGAAATCTCAGAAGGTGACATTTAGGTATGAGTCCTCTAAGAGCTACTCCTCCTAGCCCCTGTGGGGAAGGAAAATGAGATTATCCCACATTGCATTTTTTCACTTACTGCTGCTGTCTACCCTGAAATTCAAAGGAACAATGCAAGGCTAAGAGAATTCAGACTGAATCTCAGTGAAAGCTCTAATCTTCTGCTTTTTCATATATATAAAGTGGAGAGTGATTTGAATGGGTGAGTGCTCTTATTTTATCCATCCCAGCTTACATGTAGACAGGACAAAAATCGAAGCCATGTGGGTAAGTTAGCAACACAGACAATTAATGTCTGCAGTCTGCCAGACTGGCCTAACATTAATTCATCTTTTGCCAGAAGCTACTTGGTGCTAAATTCTTTAGAAGGTCTTTTCCTGTCAGAAAAAAAAAAAAAAAAAAAAAAAAGACAAGTAGATTTGGGGGTTCTTTTTTACCTTGTATGGTTTGCTGATTTAGAATTAGCATTCATAACTCAATACAGATCTATTTTTATCCCTATCAGTAACATTGAGGTTAAAAAAAAAAAAAGGCAGCAAAACAGTAATAAGTAAAGTCTATATTGCTCCAGATCAGATTTTGATATATTTATTTATTATTTCTGCTTTCCTTTTCTCTAAGTTTCTAAGAATAGAGGAGAGGACATGTACTCTAAATGATATTATTCAGATAAAAATTGCAAACAAAACAAATTTAGGTTGACAGATATACCAAGAAAATAACAAAAAGCTTATTATGCAACCTAGCTTTACCTCAGAATTAAAAGATACTGCCTTGCACATTTTATTCACTTTTTATCAAACATGCATATTCTATCATGAAATTGCTCAGTCAAGTAAGATCAGATTCCTGGAACATGATGAAATACCTCTGCAATTTGTTGAAGTGGGAAAGGCAAATCTAAATTTGTTTGTGTATTTTAGATATTACAGTAAGGAACAAAACAAGCAGTAATGTGAAAGGCTGACAGTTTTTATTGCCTTTCTTGTGTTTTTATTGCCTTTTTCTTGTGTAACATTTTTACACGAACTATCAAAAGTGTGTGTGAGAGGCATGCTGCTTTACCGAGAAAGGAATATCTTTTTCCAAGCAAAGCTTTCTGTAGCCTGAGTAAGAAAAACCAAAAAGCTGAAAATCATAAACCAAGTTATGGATATCATTATGCAAACTTCAGCTTTGCTTTGTGACAAGCAAATATTTCAGTTATGAACAGTTGTATCTGCATAGCTTTTATATTTATGATTCTTTCTCCAAATACTTAGTATGGATTTTGACATGGAGTCTATGACAACTCCAAGCAAAGATATATTAAAGTCCATTTAGCCACTGCTGTAAAATGATATTTTGAATCTATACTTGAGTGTTTGAATATTACAGATATAATCAAGTGTTGCATAGCACTTTAAAAATATTCCTACTGCTGCCCTTTGGCCGCATAGTCCTTCTCCCAAGGGAGAAGAAGACCAGTAATGATCATTCCTTTCACAATTAACCTGCACCTAGAGAGAATGGTTAGGTGATGGCCTCTCAGCCTTTGGGAAATGTGTGCTAATTTGTTGTTTCTGAGCCTTATGTTTTTTTTTTTTCCAGCATGAAATATATTAATTATTGTAAGTTTGAGATTCAAAAAGCATGAAGTATAAAAATGGCCACTAAACTACAATAGAATTTTTCTAGACATCTTACTTAGCTTTAGCCTTAATGTTTAAAAAAATAAATACTAGGAGGTTTGTTCTAACAAGCAGATCGTATATGTTGAGAGTGCATCTATAGAGCAGGCGGAAGCTAATTCTGCTTCCCCAAGCCTTTGTATCTGGTAGCATGAAAATCTTCTCTCTGCAAGAAAATGAGACGAAAATATGATAGGCTCTTTCTTCTGCAAGGCCTGATACAAGAGAATCTCAGACATGAACAAAAATCAACCCTATTACAGTTTGGTGCAAACTGTTTCAAATTAAAATTTGTGCAAACTGTTTCAAATTAAAATTTAATGCCAACTTGCAATGCAAATATTCATAATTACCTATATGCCAATGCTATATCTCATCTGTTATCAACTATAAAATCCTTTGTATCTGGACAACTTGTCAGAATATTACACTGGTTGATTGTTAGTCACAAGCAGTTAAACAGGCTATTGCCTAAAGCACTATAGAAGAAAGTAACAATTAATTTATCCCCCTTTCTTCCAGGCAGTTATTACTACTTTGTGTACATGCATTAACCCTCTCTGTACCTTAGGCCTGTGACACAGACACTTAGATATCTTCCTGATCTATGCCATTTTAGACTGCTAATTAGGTTCCAAGCCAAGGACAGGTGTATCCAAGCCAAGGACAGGTGTATCCAAGTCCATGCACCACTTTGTTGATTCCAACTAAAAAAGATGATGTATAAATACTTCCAGAATCAGATGAGAATATTTGAGAAAGATCAGTTCAGCTGATAGTGTTTGACCTTGCATCCTAATAAATTAGTTCTGCAGCATGCGAACGCCATAAAGAAGATGGGCGTTCAGCCCTTATCTGGAGAATGAGAAACTAAGTCCTTAAGTATTCAGGGGCAAGTTTTATTCCCTTGCTTGTAGTAAAGTTATTGGAAATTCTTGTGTAGTAAGAGAACTCAGTGTGAGTAGAAGGGAATCTAGCCCTAGATTTTCATCATGCATAATTGCATTATTTCTCATTAAACTCCCATTCTATTTCTAATTAAATTCATAATCGTTCTACATTTGATGCTAGAAACTGTTGTGTAGTGTTGTTGGGGTGCTATTTAACAGATGTCATCCTTCCCTAGGAGGCAGGTTTCATTGCTGTGTGAACTGATCCTGCAGTGTGAAGTCTGAGCAGGTCCCCAGATAGCCAAGCATGAAGGGGGACATGGTGAACTAGCAGAAATGAATAAATGAGGCAAGCAAAGAGTATCTCTACATATAAGATGTAATTCCTTGTATTTTAACAGGTTTTAAGATCATTCCAGTTTTCTCCATCCATTCATAATAAAGTCACAAATTTGCATTGATACCTCAATTCACAGTTCTCAAGCTCAGGCTTATAGGTGCAGATCAGTCTTTAGACATTTGTATTAATTTTGTTTTTGCAATGCAGATCTTCAGACTTAACTTCAACTGGTCTCTCTCCCTCTCAGTCTCTCCTTCTCTCTCTCTTCCTTTCTCCCACTTCCTCTCTTTCTCTCCCTCTTCCACACACACACTCACACACAGTCCTAAGAAAGCTGAGCATTTTGGCTTTTTCTAGAACATCACTTTTTTTTTTTTTTTAAATCAAATATGTTTCTTTACCCACTGCAGATATACATGTTGTCTTAACTTTCTTCATCCTCTTTGTTCCAGAATAGTTGTTTGATTATCTCTGAATTTATTCTGACAAGTTTTCTTACTGCCATGCTCCATGTCTATCTGAGATCCCACTCATATCCATCTCTGATAGTTTTTCTGCAGCACAAAAACTTGGGTTAGCAAATCCCACAGG
The DNA here is from genome assembly GCF_059628265.1 of Tinamus guttatus. Taxonomy (NCBI): domain Eukaryota; kingdom Metazoa; phylum Chordata; class Aves; order Tinamiformes; family Tinamidae; genus Tinamus; species Tinamus guttatus. Next base: position 1,812,339 of record NW_028290136.1, on the reverse strand, counting down.
TGCCTGCTGGTCCTCAATCAGATCAGAGCGAGCTTTTCGCTTTTTTATCTAGCTGGAAGGTGTGTAGGGAAAAAAGTGCCTTGAGAGATTAGTGAAAACTGAAGGATGGAGGGGAAGGGTTGATGGATATTCGTGTAAGTAGGGGCATCTGGAAAGAATAGGATGTGTCATTGATTAGGAACACCTGCTGGAAGAGATGTGTGTCTGTGAGGTCTGGTTGCCTGCAGAACTGTCTAGGATGAAGCAGTAATTCCTCCTGTGGCACTACTCAATAGTTTCACTGATGTCCTAGGTGTCCAAATCATCCATTTAACGATAAGCTATTAGCTTCCCTGTTTTGGCTTGGATTTGTTTGTTTATTTTGCTTTTTGAAGTAAGCTTCTGTTATATCATATTTTTAAAACCTAAGATTATGGTTTTCTGGGCTATGATACATTATTTTTTCAGATCAAACTCAGTAATACTTAGCTGAGTAGGACCTTACACGTTGGTTGAGGAATTAAAGCACTGAAGAATTCTGGATAACATATTACAATGTTACCATGAGGAACAACAGGATTAAGAAACCAGAAAGAGTGTGGAGTGGGGTATTATGATTTTCATATCCTTTTGTATAGTAATTTGTCCAGTTTGAAAATACAAGTTGTTATTTATTGTCACTGAAATGATCTCTTCTACCCTATTAACGAACAAATTCTGGGAACTATTGAGTTGGAGAATAAAGTTGAGAAAACTCTATTCTAAGCATGGAGATCATTTTAGACATTAACACATAATCTAGTCTTTTCTCACATTAGTCATAATCAGAAATACCGGAGAAAATCTTTGTATACGGTACATTGAATTGACTCAAAGATTCAGATAGAATTGTTAGCCATAGGCTATTTATTACGAGTTGTGAATATTAGTGGCTACAAATGGCATTCAGCATTCTCATTCCATTATAAATTATGGATATTGTCCATGATTACTTTTTTCATTGCAGCAAAATGTCTTTTTTGAAGAGACTAGATGAAGGAGGGTGAAGGGAACATTCCATTGCTTCCTTTGATAGTGACTCTACCTAGCTACTCTTTTAATGGCTGTCTCTTGAAACTCCTGCTCTCAAAATTTGTCTTGTCTTGTTTCCTTTGGAAATCAGGGATAAAATTCTTAGTAAAGAAAAATGAAAACTTAGGGATAGCTTGCAGAAGCTAAAATGTCACTGCCTTTGCTTTGCCAACACGGGCATAAGGTGTGCACGGGATCACAATATCCCCTGCTACTTGAGGTTGTTCAAAGTTTTCCTCCAACTCTAAAATAAAGCTCCTTGATGCTATGAAATTATTAGGACTAAAATGGGAGTATTTTTTGCAAATAAGAGCTTCCATCTTTTGCCTGCCCCCAGATATTTTGCAGCATATATACATGAATAGCAGAAACATAGATGCCACAATAAATTAGAGAAACTGACATTAGCCCACAACAGTGAAATAATCAATAAATAAATATCCTTGGTTTGAAAAGATCTTGTAATTATCCAAGACATGTATGACAGTAACATTGAAATAGCTTGTCAAAACATCAAATAGAGACAGTTCTGATTCACTGGAACAATTATCTGGTTTGTGTCTGATAAACAGCTTCAGAAAAAAAAAAGCTCACTCAAACAATGAGAAACATAGAATGAAAGATTATTGTATCACAGGATAAAACTTAGCTCAGTGCAGTTAAAATCCTGCATGTCAAGAAGGACCACCTGGGAATTAATGTGCCTTTAAGAACTTATCATGGAAAGTGTGGGAATCATTATTTTGAACAAAAGAAAATTTTAAAAAGTTAAAAAGAAGGTGGATGGGAAATAGCACTAGCTAAGCTAATAGGTCATGTAGATTGACCATAGTCCCTAAATTTACAGAGGATTAAACTGGTCAGCTAGAACATTTTGACAAAAAAAAATAAAAAAAAGTATCATTATAATCTTAATTAAAAACTAAAATTTCACAAACATTGCAAGTATGCAGACTGCAGCCACCTTGTAAAACAGGTAGTTGCAGTCTGGTTAAGGGACGAATCTGACTGCAAAACGGTAACTGTAGCATTATCCTGGTTTGGTCTGAGAACTGAAGTTTAGCAGATATGTTGTTAAAGGTATCTGTAGTTAGGATAGATGTCTTTTCTCCTGAATGTAGTAAGGGCCAAAGGTGCTTATCCAGAGTGTTCCTGGGCCCTGTTGCTACAGACTGAAGTGGCACAAGTACAGATGGATGGGAATGTTACAGCTGGTTTCCTAGTCTGTACAGAAAAACTGTGTTTGGGTTTCTAACAGATTTCACCTTGGTGTTTCCAATAGTTGCTGGGTGAGACTGTCCTGCTGAGAAATGCTACAGCTAGATACCACTTATTTATTCCCAGAGCATCCAGTCCACCCAGTGACAAGGATACACAGTAGTTTTTTATACGAGAGCTCTGTGTATGGTGAATTAAAAGTGTAAGGTGAATTAAAGCTGACTGACTTTGTTGCCTTCAGCGTGTGTATGAGTAGAGACATGGAGACATGCTATATGGAGGCAAAGATATTGATGTCTAAGAATCCCAGTTCTAAAGTGTTTGACTGGCTTCTCGCAGATGCATGGAGTTTTTCTTATCTCATTTTGATATTTTACAGTAAACATTGCACACAGTAATTTGTAAAACTGAGGGCTTATTTTCTACTTTAAAGGTTGCACTCTCTTTCTACTTTTGAGTTTCTTTTTGAGACCTATGGCAAGATAAAGATGCATTTAAATGACTGGTTTACCTGAACATCAGAGTTTAATTTTCAGAATTCATCCTATGTTTTCTCAATTTCTTCTCCTGGCAATTCCTTAATGAGTAAGTTGCTTTGCAAAAAGAAAGCTTCTCCTAGGTTCATAAGACACTTGCTCATCATTTTTTTTCTGTTTGCTTTTTTTAACTCTTCAGGAGTCTTTATTCATTCCTTGTTTCCATAAAGCACCTAGACATATGTAAAAAAACTCCTCAAGTATATTTCAATTTGTTTTTCATCTTAGTGCTCGTCATTAATCACAAGTGGTGCATTCAGTTACATCTTGATTCCTGTGGCCTTTTATATTTCTTGTATTTTATGATGCACAAAGCTGTGTGATACCAACTCAACAAAGTCGTCATTCTGATACATTTATCTGCATTGAACTGTCTTTGCTATCTATTAATCTTTTAAATGCTTAGCTTTCCCACATCTGATTAAATCCTTTCCTCCTGATTTACTGTTAAATATTCTCTTTATTCAATTAACACAGTGCTTACTTTTTCATTGTTTTCTATCTTTTAATTCTTGAGTCATTATCTCTTAGTATACTTTGAGTACTGTTGTGTAAATTGTAAGCAATAATTTCAAATAGGAATTCTTTCTTTAAAAATCTTTAGCTAAAGTTTATCTTGTGAAACAGTTTGGAAGTTTTTTGTTTGTTTGTTTGTTTGTGTGTTTTTGATTGGTTTGAGAATTCTCTCATTCTCTGCCTCTAGTCAGCTCTACTCAAGAACATGACTGACAATAAAAAAAGAATAAAAATGGGTCAAGATCTATCAGTTGTCTTTGTAACTGGTTTTATTTGCAATAAGTGTTGAGTTTTGTTTTTATTTCCAAGTATGACCTTTGAAGGTGCTTTATGGAAACTGGAAGAACAAGTTCTCCAACTGACAGCCCCTAGATACGGCAGTTTTTAGTCCATGCAGAAAATTAATTCAAAGACCAAAGCTGTCTGCTTTGAAATGTATACCTATGCACCCGATAAAAAGAAGCTGAATATTTTTTTCTTTCTCAGGGCTAATATTACCTATGTACAGTTAAGACTTGATTAAAAATGAAATCAATGGCTCATGAAGTAAGAAGAGCCTGTATCTCTGAATGAAGGGGTTTGATATGTAATACGCATTCCAGGAGAGGTTAGAAGTAGCACCTCTAACCAAACATAGGTTGGGTGCCCACCAGGGAGGCAGCCAAAGACACTAGCTGTTATAACATCCCCTGCTATTGCCCTGTGGCCCAACATGCTAGGAGAAAAACATCCCCTTCTTGCCCTCCAGTCAGCAATACCCCACAGAGGAGTTTGCCTGGGATCAGGAAAATACAGACCCCTAATAAGATGAATGAAAGCCCTGGCAATGATGTCATAACTTCAGTCATGGTTTGGGGAATATAAAAGCAGCTGCTTGGCCAGAGCAGTGATCATACTGCCCTCTTCACTGAAAGTCAGTTTCTTTGCCTCACCCACATTTGTATCCTGGAAGTCAGTTCATTTATTTAAAAAAAACCAAACTGTTATTAGGTTACCATGTTTATCTTAGCATTAACTTTCCTGTTTGAGTCAGTGAGCTTATATTTCCCACAGTATTGCAATGATGGTAAAAGTATTCGAATAAAAACTGCTTAGTTGGGGAGAATACCTTTGGCAGCTTTTTCAAGAATTTAAATTACAGTTCATTGGGACTTTATACAACATGAGCCCTGTAGCTGGGTATTTGTTAGTTCAGTTTCTCTGTGACTCCTACCATGCCGTCAGTATCTCTAGTAAGGCTGATCTTAAGTTTAGTATGGAGATATATTGACCTGTGTTAGAATTAAATAGTTGGTGAATAAAGGTGATAGAAGATAATCTGATAATCCATAATATTTCAGGAATTCAAAACTGCTTTGCTGACACTGTGCTATATACACATAAACATACAGTCCAATTTAGAAAGGTAAAAATGCTGAATAGACTTCAGGTAATTCATCATGCTAGGCACAAACTTCTAGATGCAAATTTTTATCTTATGGAACACTTTCTCAGCTGATGTAAATAGATCATCTAGCTCCACAGAGTATTGACCCAATTAATGTAAAACCCAGAAACAATAGGAATATTCAGTTTCCTAACTCACTCTAATACAGCTATTGCTGGTTTTTCGTAACAAAGAAATGTGCAGAAAGAATAAGGAATATCATTAGATTACCTGGTTGCAGAATTTTTACATTTTTTAAAATAGTCTGTAATTTCCTTTATTTTGTGTTATACACACAGCTGCATTGTAGTAGTCATGGTAGTTTATTTCTAAAAGCTACATTGACTGATTTGATGAATTTCATAAACTATTTTATATACCAAACTAGACAAAAAAAAATCTTCATCACCCTGCTCTAATTAGCACAGAAGGAAGTAATGTTGTCAGGGTTAGGAACATTGCAACATAGGAACAATGGCGACTGACACAATGCCTAGATGCATCTATTGCAAATGTCCCTCTGTCTCCATCATCTAATTAAACATAGTCCTCAGGTCAGAAGATGATTAGTTACCAAGTGACAACTGAAGAGGTTGTATGTGCATGTTTATACTGAAACTAGAGCATGAGTTCGTTAGCTTTATTTGTGGTGTGTGAACAGTGCTTTTAATGCCCTTCTGACAAGATTCCTTTGTCACAGTTCAGCAGTACTGCTGTACATGTCAAAGTTTTCATAATGCAGACTTGCTGCGTTATAAATTTCTTTCTTGTTTTGTTTAAATAGAAAAACCTCACACGTGTACATATATTGTACGCACAGAGAATACAAGTAAGGATAATAAAAAATTCAGTCAAATTGCTTAAGGAATTGTTGGAGATAGGTAGTTTTGTCTTGCATTGGGTAAAGAGACTTTGACATCAAGAAGAAACACCCAGACATGTGTGTGAATGTTTTTCTGTATGTGTTTGTTTTGTTTTATTTTGTGTTATTTTAATGTGACAACAATATATCTTGTCTTCTATGCAATAAAATCACATATCTTGGTCTAGTTTTGTTTTGTTCCTCAACAATTTTGAGAACAAATTCGTTTAGCAAAAATGTTTCTATTAGAAGGAAGGCTTTGGTACTAATTTTCAGGAATATTATCACACCCATACAGCCTAGTGACCTCTTTACTTACATGAATCCATTGTATGATTTGTTCCATAAACCATATACTAGAATTTTTAATTGAAAAAGAGATACTCCAGTCCCTCGACACACATTTCTGTTGACTGTAGTGTCCAGGCATTAGGAGGACTACACAAAGTTTCTCGCAGGAAAACTTGTTACTAGATAATTTCTTTTTTAATCTTGATATGGATTGTTTTACATCAAGAAATATGGAGCAAGCATTTTCCCTTGTGGAGCCAATATAAATGTCTCATTAGAGTATATGAATGATATTTCTTTGTTACATGGTTTCCTGAGATGCTTTATGAGTATTACAGGGTTGATCAGTATCAATGATTACATAAAGAATACATTTTTTTTTCCTGACCTGCCAGAATCTATGTTTTATTGGTATGTCCTGCTGTGCAAAGTAGCTCTAGAGTTTGCAACCCCCACTACCTTCTTCAGACACCTAAACCTCTGGAGACGGGCAGACATCCACCCACTCATCCAGATACCCTCCTCAGCTCTGCTTTGCTTTGACACAGTAAAAGAGCCAGGGAGAGCAGACAGGTTACAGGCCCTCTTTCAACCTCTCCCTTTGCTGCATTCGTACTGCTTACTCCTGCCTGGAGAGAAGATAAGGACGGGGCTGGAGAGGAATGGCAAGGCTGCACCCAGAAATTAAACTCTGTTATGAAATAGAGCTTTGCCAAGGATGCATAAACTCCACAAATTTTAATATGGTTATGATTAAGCGCATTTATAATTGTAATGCTTTTGTGGAGTGGGATAGGGCTTACTAATAAGCCACAGTAAATTTAAAAAGAAATGCTAAAATCTAGAGTAATTTTTCTTCATTCATTTTCCCTTGAGGCCTTTTATTCCATCCTTATAACTTGCAAATATTAAGCATGTATCATTTCCTTGCAAAACTTACTTTTCTGAGTTATGAAGGAAGACATGTTGGGTTCACTAGGAGTTTTAATTTAATATTTGGCCTGGGAACTCATGAGAGGAACTTTTGAAAGTTCTGACAAACACTTAATATAAGCTACATTTAAAAATATTTTTATACTCATATAGTTTTAAAATTTTTCATTCCTTTAAAGTACAAGCTGTTTCGTGAGAAAGGAAAAGCTGGAACATTCATATACAGAGATTACTGTTCAGATATGTTCATCTCTTGTTTCAAATCATATCGAAGTTCTCCTTTCTAAAACTTGAGTTGATCGCTCCATGATCTGTGAAATCTTTCAAACTGAATGAATTTAATGTGCTTCTATATGCTGAGAGCTGCTAAGCAGATTCAGGGTTACAATATAACAGCTGAGTAACCTTCTCACTTTCCTGGGGCCAAAGCACCACACACTTGTTTTCCCCAAAGATGTTATTTGAGCTCTTGCTTCAGTCCCTATCTAGAAGGTGTTTACAGGAGCAAAAGCGCACTCAACCTTTGCACAGAGGTTACATCAGAAATAACGCTAAAACCTCACGCAGACTCCACTGCAACCACCCCCAGGTTACCGGGGAGAGCACAGGGTTGGTTCTTCTTTAAATCAGAGATAAGTCTGAGGAAAAGTGTGTTTAAGAAGCCTGGGTTGTTTCATGCCACAGGAGTGCGTCCTTATTATATGTGTGTCCTATTTCGGAAGATGGTTAATTTGCAAAATGTTCCTTAGGTTCCAGCTTTCCCAAAGTTCACAAGATCCAGAGTCCAGGCTTTGTGCTGTGGTTCAACAGCCCCAGAAACAGAGTTTTCAATCTTTATTTATTATTTACTCTGTAGCTGTAGAAATGCACTGTGGTAACTGTTGTGTTCATAGATCCTGAAAGTTATAAATTATTATCATTTCATGTTATACTGATCACATCTTCAATTAATTTATGAATCTGGATATCTTTTTATATATGCTGGCAGAGATAAAATATTTGAAAGATTAAAGAGAGAAGGGGAATAGAGAGATAAGATGATGTATTATTTACCATGTAGGGAAAATTGTAGAATAAGAATTCAATCCTTAGTACTTCAGAGTGGCATATTATTCAACACTGCTTCTAGACAGTAAAGGGTAATCTAAAATCTGTGAGGCAGAAACAAGCAGTAATATTTCACAGTTACAGCCCACTACATCCTTGCTTTATGTGCCTTTCTAGACCTGTATGTACCACCTTACTGGAAATGAGGGAGTTTCTGAATGTTTCTCAGGAATAATAGTACAACAATTTATCAGACAAATATCCATATACCAAGATTTCTTGCAGTCCTAATTAAAACTGCTATTCCCATTTTATGTATTGAATGTTTGTAAGAAGATTTTATAAACTGAAATGGTATACATAAAAAAAAAAAAGTTTTTCCATGTCTAAGGAACAACAGTTGAGTCGTTACACAATTATTTTCTTATGTAATAATAACTGAACTGTAGGACTGTCTCATCAACTGAAATACACTGTTAGACTGTTGTATCTCCATGGTAGACAACTGAAGCAGAGCCATTTTTAAAGGCAGGAAGTATCTGGCATATTGTACATTCTTTCCATTTGTGTAACTTGTAAAAGAGAATGAAGCTTTTAATCCATTGTTCAGCTCAAAGAAGAGGAAAAATAGAATATAGTGTTTCCTCGACCTTTACAACACTCTGGTAATATAATTTCCTGAGCACTCATCGTCTTCCAGGAGTTCGGTAACGTGCGCAATAGCAGAGAAAGGGGCCTCAAACTACAGTGTTCAAAGACTGCAGCATACGTAACATCTGCTGGTATATCTCACTGGCAATTCTGAATTTAACACTTGTGAGGTTTCATTATTCTCATACACATCACAAATACAAGGTATGGCACAGTATGAATCAGTCTCATGGACCAAACAGCAATGGGAAATGGTAAAAGTTAAATGCTATTATTGGTTTTCACTGGGGCTTGACCCAAATCACAGAAAAGTTCACCTGTTATTTTACAGCAGAGAAAGAAATACTTTCTTGCACATTCAGATTAAAAGAGCCTCACTTTTAAAATGTGCGCATCTTAAAATATGTAAAATGTGTGTTTTTAGAGGAGTTCAGTCTTTTGTTGTAATTTTGTTGGTGTTGGCTGTCACATCAGGGGGTTTATGTGTGTTTTCCAAAAGGTCACTGTGAACTATCTTCAGAAACGTACTCACATGGAAAAGGTTAGTAATCAGTATGCTAGCAGTTTTTGTAATGGCCAAAGGGCCCATCAAAAATCATGATCGGTTGTGTTTGGTGCTGTAAAAGCACTCCAAACACGATTGTTTTGATGGAGAAGGCTTAGGAAAGGGAACTGGGGATATTAAACGTTTGGTAACAGGACTCATCAGACCTATAAACTCTTTTCCTCCTGGACTTGGAAAGGATCCACCATGCTGTTACTGGTTCAGTGACTCAAAAGTCAGAAAGATTAAGGTGGAATTAAGATAATACTTAATTTGGGTGTATTTATATTCTGATAATAAATGAACCTAAAGAAAAAAAAGCTATTAAAAGGATATTATCCAAGCATCAAGGTAGGCAGCTTCCCAGCATCCATTCCTGGCCTGCCCATGTTGAATCTGCCGAGTCAATCACAGTTTCCTTCACTCTTCTACGCCTACAAAATTAAAAGGTGTCCCATTTTCAGTGTGAAACCACATTTCTTGTATTGTTCATGTTAAAAAGACTTTATTCAGTCTGAATAAAACTCAAGATACAAAATATTTCAGTCCATTTTTGACATTTTGATAAAGCAGCAGAACAGAGGAAAAAAAATAGCCTTAACTAGAGATCATGACTATTTCACAGTAAAGATACTTGTAAAATTGCTGGTTGTCATGCTTCCTAGGAACAGTACTCGACTCACACAAACTGTCATAGCTCTATATAAACTGTCATAACTCTGCTGAAGTCAGTCTGTTCTCTGAATTATCTACCCAAGAGTGCACAGGATATGCCTTGGACACCTGAATAGAAGAGTGGCCAGTGGTTCATATTCCAAGTTTATTTCTTTTTCTCAAACATAAATTTCAAGGCTTCTTTTCAGCCCTTGGAGTTTATGAAGGAAGTATTTAATCATAGAACAACAGGGAGAACAAAAGCCAATTAGTATTCCTGAAGTTTATTTCATAAAATATTTAGATTAAATACATTAAGAAACAGATGACTGCTTTGAAATTAAGGGGACCAGTGTGCTAATGCAGTTGACTGCCTTTAACATAGTATGGTCACTGTGGATATTCTAAGAAACTACATTGAGTAGAGTTCAGCTGCTCAACATGCATACAGAATATCACATATGTTACATATTACAGAATATTGCATATATTCTACATATTCATACAGAATATTATATATACATATACACATGACATATAAAGGAATAGGGTCTAATTTTAATGTTATGGTATTTGCACACTGGTGAATGGGATTTACAGCATTCATTATTATACAGTGAGTTTCAAGTAAACTTTCAAGTAAAAGAAACAGAAGAAAATCCAAACAGCTTTTATAGAAAGGCAGTGCTGTTTGGCTTTTAAAAAATGTATATTGAATGGCTTGTATGTCAATGTATGTAATATCTTGACAAATTAATGCACTGCAATATTTCACTTGAATTCCTGGGTCAGTTAATTGAACTTGACATTTCTGGTAACGTTAACTAATGGAGAAGAAAACTTGGGAGTCTAGCAAAATCACAGATAGCTAACTCTGCAACACACAGTAACTGGATTTTAAAGATAAAAAAAAAAAAAAAAAACAGTGTCCAGTTCCTAAACATATTCCTAAGAATCCTACATGGATTAAATTACTTTATGCTCAGTGGCCTAATGACCTCCAATGGGGCTCCAAGATTTAGCTTACTTCTTTAAGTTCTTAAATACAGACTTGTTTGGATTTATTCATGCATTTGTTTTATGTTTGATTTGCTTCTGTGAAAACAGGGAAATCAGGTAGTGTCCTCCCTTTTTTAGTTCAGGAGATACAGCCTGGTGACAGCATGCTTTTTACACTAGAAGAGAAAATGCCTCACTGAAGTAGAAGGACCATTATTCAGTACATTGATATGAGCTGGGGTTTTTGCTTGCCTGTCTTCACCTCTCTTCCTTCCTCCTCCCCATATCACACAATAGTCTCAAGAGAAGCAGGATACAGCCTCAATACTTCTAGGCAGGGAGAGAGTTTGCTGAAGCCCTCTGCTCTACACTGCTCTCCTTCAGCCTTTATCCAGTGCAAAAATGAGGAGCTGATCTCCCAGGTATTCAGAAGCTGAGCACATTCATGTGAAAAGCATCTCTAAGCAAGAGACATCCTTCTCCTATGAGCAACCAAGCTGTCTCCTTCCCATGAGAAAAAGTAACTACTCACCCAAAGTCCTGCTACACCAGTAGTCCTACTACACCTGCAGATTAATTCTCTTTTCCTGTAGGGAATGGTTGTGTCTAATTGCTGCTATCGAGCCAGTATAGCACATACTGCAGCCACTGTCTCTTCCACTTACTGTGTATTTTAAATCTGAGGAAACTTTTCCTCTTGTGCCACGTTAGCAACACATTTGTTGCAGCTTCGCAGAAGCCTGATTTCATTTCCCTTGTAGATCCCACACAAGAATTTGGAAAAGGCCATCTTGCGGAGGTGTGTAAGGCTTAAGGGACAAGAGAAACATGTATCCTACAGGAGGAAGAGAATGGAAGGGGATCAGCGCCTCATCACAGCTCTCAAAGTTCGAAATCTCAATAATGCATTTGATGTGAGTTATAAGAGTAATACAGTTTCACTGGATACAAATTTGACTTCATTAACCATGAATTTTCATCTGAAAAGGAAGCCAGATTTGCACTTAGCTCTATTCTGAGCATCCACAACACTCATCACAGCTCCCAACAGACAGAGACTTTTGACTCTGTTGAAATTTCATAGCAAGAGCAAATTTGAACATATTTTTTATAGTCTACAAATGTGTCCCATAATAAACTGCAGGGTTAAAAAAAGTTGCTTGTTCTTAATGGGTGCCATGTATTGCGGTGCATTTTTTCCCCTATGCCTTGAGGCTTTATAAACCCAAACTTTTGAAGTTTGATCCCTCCCCAACGTCCCTTGCCTTCCTTCTCTTTTCCACCATTCCCTCTCTCCATCACTTTTTATTTTTTTTCCTTTCAGGTCTAATTGACTTTTGTGAATTTGATGGTCAGCTGACAAGGTTTTTGAACAAGATTAGCTACTCAGCTATGAGGAGGATCATGTTTCTGCACATATCACTGCTTCAGTGTACTCCTGTCATTTTAATGAGACACATGCTTTTGAATTGGCAAGTCATATTCCAAGACCCAGAGCCTCACTCTGAGGTATTTTTATAATGTCACAGTTTTTTGTTATAATCCTTGCTAGTTGGCACCATTTGGTACATGCTTCCCTGCAGGCTATTTCTAATCCCATTACTGTGGAAGTGACTCAGTTTGTAGCATTTTTAGCACATTTGAGGGAACATCTGAGAGACACTTTGGTCTTCATCAGAAATGTCTGCCTTTATCTACAGTTTCCAGCTGTGTTTAGCTGAAATCCAGCGAGAAAATTCCATTTTAAAGGTAAAGGGCAGATAAAGCAAATTTATCATGTTCACCTTGCTAATTAGGAATGCAACAATGCATGGAAAACTGCCAGAAGAGTTTCATAGTTTTCAAATACTGGTATAGATCAGAATTCCTCCATTGTTTTTTTCATTTTATTTCCCACTTGTTGTTCTTCAGGAAGAAAAAGGACTGCAGTTTACATCTAACATCCCCTGCTGGTGGTAATTGTAGGTTTTGTTTTCTCGAAATATTTAACAATTTAGCAGTTACAAACATATTTTATTATTCTTTATTCTCAGAATTCATAATGAATTTATCTTAATGAGACCTTTAGGATGTTACAAGATTTTGAGTTTTAGGGAGATGGTTCATTTCTAATTTTAAAGAATATATGAAAAGCTGCCCTGGGTCCAACTAAAGGTCCAGTCAGACTAGCCCCCTGTTCTGAATGTAACCAGACAGTTAGCGAAAGAATATAAGAACAGGGAAAGCACAGAATGATATTTCCTGAGCTGCAACCTTCTGACTTTGGTAGTTATAGTCCTTCCGGAAATGGAGATTGAATCCAAATATGCATTTTTTACTATTCACAGTCTATTTTCTTTGAATCCATTTAATTGCTTCTTGAACACATTATATTTTTGACATCTACTGCTTCCTCTTGGAAATGTTCCATGTACATCTTAATTATGTATCCACTGGAAAAAGTACTGTACTTTTCAAACTGCTCTGTGATAACATAATTTGATGCCCCTGGTTGTTGTATTCCGGGGAAAATATTTCATATTTACTTGCCATATAAGTTTTTTTTTATCATTTTTCTCTGAAATTATGACAGTACAGCTGGACATATCTTTCTTCTGTTATCCTTTTTCCAGAAGAATAAAAAGTCTTTTAAACTATGTAACTTATTTATTTGCCACTTCTTTCTATTTCTTGTATTAGTTTTATATTTTTTTCTTTTTTTTTCTTAATTGGGCTACCACAGCTATATGCAGAATTCAAGATTCATATATTCAAGAGATTATCCATTGACATGATATGTTTCACTTTTCTGTTTTTGTTTGCTCTCTATTTTTCTCCTACTGCAGCTGAACATTAAATTGGTAAGTATCTTCAAGATTTCTTTTCAGAGAGGTGGAGACTAGGGTTTCCTTCATATTTTTGTTTCATTTACCATCTTATTACTTGGGCATCCAGTATCATAAGATCTCTTTGTGACTTTTAACAATCCATTTTTATTTTAACCTACACATAATCTCTATTAGATTGTTCATCTCACTATCATCTCCTCTTGGTTCCAGATTACCTATGGACACGCTCAATGTAAAGATGTCTTAACATAAGAGCTTTGCAGGATTTTCCTAGTAATTCACCTCTTTTCATAGTAAATACTGGATATTTTTTGTCCTACTTTTAAACCTCTATTAGTTCATGAGTTGGCCATAGCTCTTATGTCTGTAGCTTACTTTTTCTTTAGTAATTTTTACTGAGGTACTTATTTAGAAGTGATGTGGTCATCCAGGTTCAGTGTATTGGTTAAATCAGTACGATATGAGCACAGTTGCTCTCTCCAAAGAATTCTAATAGGTTTATAAGATTTATTTCTTTGTATAAAAATTGGTGGTTATTGCTTCCCTAATATATTAAATTTGTATTTTCATCCATTAAGTTTAATATCTTATAATAGTTTTTATCAATTTGCCTGGCATGGAAGTACAGACATTGCTGAAGCTTTCCTCAAGAACTGCTCTCCTTTCTCCATTCTCCATTGCTCCAGTATGAAGGTCAAGTGATAGAGAAGTGGGAGGAGGGTAGCAGACTGTGTAGCATTTAACAAGAAGAAGATTGACTGGATCCTCTCTGAAACCTTGTAGGTACAAGAGGATTGAGGCTGCCCAGCTGCTCCCAAGGCACAGTCTGAGCTTACTGGGTTGGGAAAAGAGACACCCATGACACCAAAGGGAAAAGCAAAGTCCTCTACCTACGGAGGAATAACCTCATGCACTTGTAAGGGAAAGCAGCTTTTCAGAGAAGAACCAGGGGGTTCTGGTGGACAGCAGGTTGACCATGACACAGCCATGCGGCAAAGAGATATCCTGGACGGCATTTGGAAGAGTGATGCCAGTGGTTCGAGGAAGGCAAAAGGGAGGGGAGAGGAAAAGAGAAGGCTCAGAGGGGATCCTACCAGTGTGTACAAACTGGAGGGAGAGGTGGAGTAAAGAAGACAGAGCCAGGCTGTAGTGCCCAGTGACAGGACAAGAGGCAACAGGAACAAACTGAAATATGGGAAATCCCATCTGAACATAAGAAAAAGTATTTTTTACTCTGATGGTGATCAAACACTTGAACAGGCTGCCCAGAGAAGTTTGGAGTGTCCATCCTTGGAGATGTTCAAAACCCGACTGTACATGGCCCAGGGCAACCTGCTGTAGCCGACCCTGCTTGAGCAGGGATTTGACTACTAGTTACAACTAGTTACAAGTTTTGTTTGTTCTAAAGCTACTTCTATTGACACTTCAGTTTGAGACAGTTCCTCCAACTTTTTCTACAAACGTTTTCTACATAAAGAAAGTTTGTATGTAGACATCTGGGGGCTGGATTCCTCTGTGTTTTTCATTTCTGCTAACTACAAAGAATTTATCTAACTTTTTTTTTTCTGTCATTTGTCACTGCATGTTTCCCGTCTGGTTCCTCCCTATTGATGTGTTCACTTCTAGGCATTTTTTATGAATATAGTGAACTAGTTTCTTTCTCTGTTTTGCTTGCTTTTGATTTCCTTACTCTTAATTTAAAAGGATTTTGTGCACTAGGCACTTTTACTGTGTTCAAATATTCTGTTTTTTTTTTTTTTTTTTTTTTTTTTTTGCTTTAGTTGGCTCTTGGGCTTTGATTGTTGTCATGGGCTTTTCAAGACTGATCATTGTAGTTAATACATCATATTGACTTGCTCTGAGCCTATAATATGATGGTTTCAGATAGGGTCCATGACATTGTCTGTAAGCAGTTAATTCAATTGGTTCTTTTAAGTTTACTTTTAACAAGATTCCTTATTCTTATACACGTTTCTTCTTTGAAATCGAAACTACTACAGAGGATTTTTTTATTTGCCTGTGTCTTCAAGGGTAATTTTTCTATAGCTTTTCAGCTTTTCAGACTTTTACTTCAACAATTTCATTTTGAACGAAGGAAGCCGTGCATTGCTCAGAGGTAAACAAAGACTTGCTTCTCTCCTATGGTTTCTTTGACCAGTTAACTTTCAGAAGCAATCTAAAAGTTGTCTAAAATTTTAGTTCCTCTGTCATCACCTCTCTGTGACAATTATCAGTTTCTATGGCGTAGTTTTTTCAGTCATGCCGTGAGGCTGAGGCATGGTCGTACACATGGTCCCACATGTGTTAGTAGAGCAGGGTCAGAGAACGTTATCATGCATGTCCAAACAGCCACCATCATCTTTAACAGCTCAGATGCCGCCTTCTTGTAAAACTAATGCAAATTTCTAAGTCTGATAAAGAATGTCTTTTCACCTTAAAATTATGGAAAATGTTCTTATTTTTAATGAGCTCAAGTTTACAACAGATTGTGGATCAACCCTTTAGTTCTGCCATTGCATAATTTGAGCAGAGACAAGTGCTGCTTTGAAGTGTCATTGTGCTGTGGAAAATCTGACATTCAGATTTAAATATAAGATGCAGTGCTAAGAAAGTGGGAGATACAGACTCCTGGAGAAGGAAGTTTCTCCGAATTTTAATACCCACCTATACATATTCTTCCAGTCCCCCTGATTCAGACTTTAAAGTATTCGGTTTGCATCACAGAAGTTAAATGTCTCTTTTTATTCTCCTACAAGTTCCACAGGAAAAGTAGGCTAAAGAGAGCAAAAGTGTTGTTTGATTTCCCTCCCTCTCCCAATAAAACAGAGTGAGAGAGGCACCTATTATGATCAATATACTGCCATTCCATTTTGTGCTAAAAGTTCTCTGTTGCACTCCGTGTCGACTGTGCACATCATGCTCAGTTACTTTAAAAACCAAAACTTTAATTACCTGGGTGGGGGACTTGAGAGGTTACCAAGCCAATTTTGGATTGGCTTAAGGACAGAAGACAAAGAAGCGAAAGATGTTTTATGGAATGATTAGAAGTAAGGATATTTTGATCCCTTTTGGGTTATGATATGCTATATCTCTGTTACATACTAATGGATAATGTGGAGACGTTAAATAAATTGAGGGAATGTGGCGTTCTATTTTCACTGACTCTAACAAATAGCCTTAGAAGAGTGATTAAAAACAAAGCATTCAGGTGGAAATGTTCCTGCTGTATATGAAAATCTGCTTGTACCTAATACATACCAAAGGGGACATTGTTTAAAAACAGTTAAACCTAATGAGAACTCAGGAGTCTAGCAAGCGAGGTTTATAGTGTTAGTGTGATTTATAGAGCCTCTTAATTAAAGTAATTGAAGGAATTGCACACCTTTACAAAAGTATTCAAGTGGAGAGAAACAGTGTAGGTTTTTCTGTAGCATTTTCTGGACACTGTCATTTGCACCACTTTTGCAGGAACCAGGATGAGATTTTGCAGACTGAGATTACTGATAAATGCTTAGTGTCTCCTCATTTGTCCCTTAAAAAAAATCTCCAATTTTCTGTTTAAGCTGGAGCAATCTGAATGATATTAAAGAGAAGAAAGGAGTGTTTGCAGGAAGTGTGTGATTTATCTCTTCCTCTAGAGATTTTCCAGTTCTGCACTAGCTGCTATTTTGACATTTTTCTTAGCAGTTCTCTTAATAAATATATTTTAGTTTTAAAAGTATATTGCGCTTTAGCTATCCCCGTGACTAAAAAGACAGTTAAGTATGGTAATTTGCAACTGTGGAATTACTTCATTCATAGCTGTCATGAAGTGTGTGGTTTTTTTAAGACACAATAAAAAGCAAAATCATATCACAATATGTATCAGGAAACCGAGAATGTAGCATTCACCTTCAATTTTGTATGAATTTATGTAGACAGCACGGAAAGGTCTGTTCCCTGACTGCAGACCAGGTCTCTCACTGGTATTAATTATTCTGTGTATGTCATCATCTTTTATGAATCTAAAGTTGGTATCTAATGGCACGTATCATCAGTACTTAGGAGTCTCAACTTGATACTTCATGGCAGCAAGGTCCAAAGCTGGGGGACTTAATTCCAGCATCCAATTCATAAACTTGGCAGTTGTCACTATGATTTGTGGAACTTGGTGAGGCCAATTAGAGTGACTTAAAGCTCTCTCCATCCCAGAAATCCATGGCTTGCCTGTATCTCTTGTGTGTATAAACAACCCGAACTGCATCCACAAGACTCTGGTTGACTCAGTTAAGGAAAATTAAAATAATTCCTCCTTCTAGCTGAAGTCTGTACTTGTGTAAATTATTTTGGAGAATATTAAATTATTGACAAAAGAAGTAATGTGCATTAATATAGTTTACCTAATGACTGGAGTTAACTGCCATTAGGTAAAAAGCCATTTACCTAATGGTGCTTTGTTTTTTAGTTTTATTTTACTGCTGTTGTCTAGAAAATAGCTTTTTAATTATTATCCTGAAGTGCTTACATGCACAGAGGCTGAAGAACATAAGCATTCTGGGCAGAAACCTATGGGGAATAAATACACTTCGTAGCTTAGACTCATCTTTCCCAAGACACTTAGCCTAATGATTGCAGGGATTGGGCAAAAAATGAACTGCAACTTTTCACTATCTTCTGTTCTGTGTTTTAAAATGTTTACTTATATATAATGAGCAGCAGACTAGGACGACATTGTGCCCAAAGCCAAAATATATGTGTTCTATTTTTTTTTTAATCAGAGAGACTGTCCTTTATCAGTCTCATCCAAAGGAAATAGAACAAGGGTTATCTGCAGCAAACTATGTGTCTGGCTCCCAAATGGAAGCTTCTATAACAGTGATGTGGTCAGTGTCAGTAAAATATATATATATATAAAATTAACTGGAGAAATATCTGCCTTCTTTTCTGAAGCAAGGCTGTAAATAAACTGCTGTCCTTCAGATGTACTTGTATTCAATGACTACACTCTTCGTATTTGCAGTAGGAAAATGTATTTTTTCTATTTTTTTTAAATAAAAAGTTATTTTAATGGGGAATGTTTTTATGAATCACCCATTCATTTTACACATAAATTCAATCCTGGTTTAGATTATGTCAAGAATGGCAGACATAAAAAGCTTTGAGTGCTTTCTCACACCTTGTTTATCCTCAGATAGAGCTTAGCAAACAAAAGGTTGACTGAAAGGAATGTTCTCAATCCCTAAATAGAACATACTTCAAGCACCCCTTCTGCGGATATTGCACAGGCTCCATCCAGTTCAGGGGCCTGTCTGCATTGCAGACAAAAAGGGGAGCAGAAATACCCTCTCTGGCTCAGCTACCTAAAGGCCCCTAATGCTTCCAATTTACCTGGCCCAGAATGGTTAGTGTTATTTTTCACTGTATCCATTTCATATTTGCAAATGTGAAATCCTGTTTGCTTTGAACAAGGTATTTTGTGCAATTTTCAGAAAGTAAGGTGAAACTATGATTGACATTAAAATTTGGGGAATATGACTGACATTTCTACTTTATCAGAAAATTATTTTTCCAAGACCCTGAAACAGAGGGTTAGTGGAAAAGGTGCAAAAAGGATTTGAGCTATGAATTTGTTGATGAATGTTGTTTACAGGCTTACAAGCTTATCACAAGTACATGCAGAGATAACTTGGATTTAATATGAATTGTTGAAAGCATGCATGACCTAGTGCACAATAATGTAAGCAGGAAGATATATTCAGACTTTTACTTACAGGAAAACATTGCAATATTTCTCCTTTTTTTGGAAATAAGTATGTGAAAACTTGTCAATCAGTATTTCACCCAACTCAGACACTGATAAAATGCTGTCCTCTAAAATTATAATTCTATATCATAGCTTTCTGACAAGCTACACTCACTTTATTTACTTTTTCCATTTAAGATTTCTAAACAAGTCTGTTTTCCTTTGCCCTCCAACTTTGGTTTCCATGATGACTCTTACAGCAGGAATGAAGATGTATCTAAAAAACAGATACATTATTAAAAGCCTCAATTCCTCTTGCTCATGCCAAAAAGAGTTACAAGAGCAAGACTGGAAAACAACGAGTTAAGAGTCCTGACCGCCACTAATTTTTATTAAAAACATGCATTCCTGGTGCCTAAACATGTGTTGATATGTAGTTTACCAAAAATATAAATAAAGCTGTGTGCAAAATACAGTTCACATATGCTATTTGCAAGAAAGATAATAGATGCAAAAAGTGTGCACTTTATACCATATGTAGGATGTTAATTATTAATGCGACCTGAATATCTAATATGCTAGTTTGATATAACAACAGATGATATTAGTCTTTTTGCCTAAAGTCTCATGCTATGAAATGCAAGAAAGGTTTGTTGCCTAACTTTCATGAGGGGAAGCCTGAGGCTGTCATTATCACACGGATTGGCAATGCAGCAGCAAAAAAAAAAAAAAAAAAAGTCTCCCTGAGTTAAGAAACTCTGCAGTTGTAGCTCATTTTGGCAACATAAAGTTTTCAGGAATCAAAGCAGGAATAATTTTACCCTTGATATAAAAGGGTGTGAGGAAAGATACTGAAATGTTGCTGTGTGTGTGTCGGAGGAGCAGACATTGCACTGCTCTGCTTGTGTCTCAGGAGGGCATGGAAACATGAGCTATCACACTAGAAATGCAAAACAGCGATATGACATCTGAACTCAAAAGTAGAGTCAAAAATAATAAAAAAAAAAACCCACTTTGGGCAATGAGATGAAAAGCTGAGAGATATCTAACCTTACTAGGAAGTTCTCTTTTAGACTTGAAAGCTCCCTGGGTATCTTCTGGCTAAGGAGCTGTGTGTTATGGTGCACGCTCAGAGGTCATAGAGCCTGTGGTTCTTCAAACCTGGGCCTGATCCCTAAGAGCTCTAATGGTGCCTTAAGCCATCTAAATTCTGATTATTTCCTTTTTTTAAAAAAAAAAAAGTGTCAAGTGGAACTGCTTTCTTATCAAATGCTATAAATATGTATTTTGAATATATGGGATGTAATTTATGTCAAAGCATTGTTTAAGCATTTTATAAGTTTTGCAAGTAAAGTCATGGAAGGCTCTTACTAGTCCTTGTTTTCCACATTACTGACTTATTTATTAGACTACTTTACTAGGAATTGGAAGGCCAAGGTTTAATTTGTCTTTTGTCTGAAGCCCATTTCTCAGCCCCAGCTCCAGCGGGAGTAATGAGGTTTCAAGATGGCTGCTTTCTAAAATGAAGTAGGCCAAGTATGAGGAGAGCGCTTCCTTAGCTTAGGAGCTTTGTTGTGTTCATGACAAGAACTGGCTTTCTATTCCAAGTCTCAAGATTACTTTTGTTTTTCACAAATTTAAAATGCACTCACTTCCAGAAAGTTGTTGGAGCTGCAGTTACACTTGTAGTCTTTGAGGACATAAGGAGGTGTTCTGGCTAGGAAGTTGCTCTGTCCTATTTTATTATTACTGCATTATGTTTTTGAGACTTTTTCCCCTTTACTTATGTGTGACCACGTCTTGACTTTGTGCAAAAATTATGAGTCTTAAATTTTTCATACAGTAGATGGAATCATTTCCCCGCAGTGAACCTCTAAAGTAGGCTGGCTGCCCTAGATATGTCTTAAGCAGGCAACTGGTTCAGAGGAAATACAACACAGCTAATGCCAGCTTGAGAAATCCTACTGTCAGCCATGAAAGAGTTAATATGGACTTAAATATATCTGAAAGCAAACACACTTAATGATAATGACAAGTACTTATGCAAATGAACTGCTAATACTCATCCAGCCAGAGGTGATTAAGTCTTTCAGGCCAACTGGAGATTTCACCCAGCAGGGGCTATTCTGAAGCTGGTAAAAGACAAAGATTTAAATAACTTCAGGGTTTAGAGCTCTAGTGCTGCGCTTAAGCCATGTTTCCCTAAATCATTCCTCCCTGCTATGCCCTCGTCTTTCCCCCAAGCAGGAGGTGACAGTTTCACTTACCTGATAAATCCTCCAACCTATACATTTAAAGGTGTCTAAGGGCATGGTAACCTATCACACAGTCATATGCTCATACTAAATAGACTAGAATAATGAGTGGATCTAAGGACTTGCCTGGTCTGATACTTAACTATGTAGAGTAGGATCAAAGAGGAAAAGGAAGGAATCACATGTGCCGCTAAGTTCTGCAGACCATGTCCACAGAAAACAGCTAAGGTTACATTTTTATTAAAAGCCTCACTCTAATAAAAGAAAATAATATGGACATGGATGAAATTTATGTCTAATAAAACAGGGAGAAGAGATCTTCAAGCAAAATGAGCTAGCTTTCTTGTCCTAAACACAGAAAAATGAAAATTATTAGCTACTGGAATGGCAACTAAATAGCAGTCTTTTTATTCACAATACTTCATTTAGTATATAATATGTGTGCTGCTATCATTTAGGTGGATGCCATTGGAAGGTTTCAAGCTGATGATTTTCATTTTATCCCCTATTTCACTGCTGAAAGTAGCTATTCTTACCCAAAGGGAAAGTTGTGGAGACATCATTAGAGGAAAACAACACATGACAAGATAAATAGAAAAGGGGCTGGTCTAAGAAAAGGCATTGCATATTTTTGCAGATATGAAATATCCTTGAAACAGGGATGCATCCTCCTTAGACAGAAAGAGGAACAAGCATATTCATACATACATACATACATGCTTATAAATATGTGTTTTATAAGGCTAAATTTGTTTGAAGGCACATGCTTTAGTACTAGATTTTCTTTTCCTAAATACATCTCCTTGTCAAATAAAAACTGTGGTTTATACAAATAGCTAATTTTAAAGAAACTTGTTAGTCAGAATTACCTGCTTTGTGCTATTGTGACTGGTATTTTAGAAAAATGTTTGTGCAGGCATATGGCTCAACAGCTTCAGGAAAAAGCCAGTAGTTAACAGGTGTTATCAATCATTCCTCAATCTGGTCTTCATAGCTGGGAGAAGAAGATCCAGCTGTCTGAGGCTTTCTGATTAAAAATTCCTTCTTAATAAACTCCCAGTCTTTTGCTTGTGCCTGCACATGTTTTATACTTTTCTGTGGGCTTGGGGAAATGAATGGATTAGTAGTATCATGCCTCTGAGTCAGTAAGTTAATTAAAGGCTGCATGTATAAAATGGAACAATGAATTATTTAGTGGATAACAAACACGATCTAAAATTCCATTTGCTCACATTTCAAGTTGATTTTTAGTTTCAGAATTCATATACCAATAAGCAGTATTCTTGCATAGTGCTAAAAGTAAAAAACCTGTTGGCTAAAGTTTCAACTTGAAATCTCTTGAGTGCTTTGTGACTTTACAGTTGTGGGTTTTGGTTTCCTTTCTTCTCTCTTTCTCTCTCTCTCTCTCTCTCTCCAGTAAAATTTCAGGGAATGAGAGAGAAGAGACAGAATACTTGACTTCTTGCTGAAGGTCAGCACTAAATACATTGGGAGGTGTGGACTTGGACCCCCATTCCAGACCCTGGCATGTTTGGAAAGTCTCTGTTAAGATTTTGTTCTAACTTTATAACGAGCTAACTGAAACTTCAGAGATCAAAACCTTCCAAATCAGGATGTGAGTTTTACAACACAAAATACATATACACTTGCGCAGCACATCTATGTGTTTGTTTCTCATCCTCTAATTAAGGCAACCTGTTTTCTGTGCAGGCCCCTGCAGCACAGATATTTCTGTTGGTTTCACTATGATTTTTGCAAGCCTGTGGTAAATGCAGACAGATTGCTTTTCTACAAAAGTTTTGTTTCTTTCCCTTAAAAGCCATTATTTTTGTACTGTACACTTTATTCTTGAAAACTTACTGTAGGTTATGCTTTTCTACACCTTCATCATCACTGTGTGTATGGAACATCCCTTAAATCTGCAAGACTGAATGTCAGGAGCACATTTTACTTATGGTGCCCTAATTAGAAACAACTTCAGGGTGTTTCTCTTATTTAGAGCCAAAAGAGGCCGTTGATCAGAGGCCATTCATAATGACTGACATCCATTTGGCATAGGAGAATGAAATATCTACTCTCTGAATCTGGTTTATGCAATAAAGTATTTATTTTAATAATCAAAATCAATGGTAAATATTTATAACAGTCTGACTGATGTAAGCACTGAACTCCTAAAGACTTTCAGTGAGAGCTGGGGGCTAAGATCTCTTAGGTCGAGAAGGGAATGCATGTCCCTGCTGCACCACAAATGCTGTAATTCGCCTTTGGAGTCCATATGATCCAGACTAAAGGCTTAGCGTCCTAAGACAAGAGTGAAGACTGGCCAGTCACTCGCTTTTTTAATTAAATATTAAAAAAAAAAAATCCTTAAGAGCATAATGACTTCTGCTGTGCTTTTGAGAAGAGGATACTGGAGGGGCTCTGTCCTCAGGCGGGAGCTGTTCCTGCACATGCCTGCAAGGTCAGGTCTCAGCACCAGAGATCAGCACCCATCCAGGCACAACTGAGCTCAGTGTTTCTTACAGCTAGTTTCACAGAGATATATATTGAAGTGCTGATCAATTCTCACTCCAGTAACTCTTTTTTTAGTCACCAAGCAATCCTATACGAAATGTGCTCTCTAATGGCCATAAATATTTCAAATATTTCCCATATATTTGTATTCTACCTTATTTAGCTGTTTATTTTTTTCAAAAATCTTCTATTTGCAAATAGTATGAAGACAATAGTGCTTTTTTTCTTGCTGCCCATGCATTTTTTCTAAGGATTGGGTCTGAACCTTTCGCTAGCTGAGCTTGAAGGAGTCTGAGTTTGAATGCTTTGAGTTTGCATATCCAAAAACTTTAGTTCTTTAGGGAATTTTAAACTGTGCAGATACTTATTGCTTCTAAAAAGTGAAACCTTCTTACCTAAGAATGGAAAAAGCCTCCAAAGATATCTGAGGATATCCCCAGAGTACTTGATTTTTTGGAAGGGTAGACTGTACATTAAGCAACAGATCACTGAAAGATTTTGCACAACATTTTGACTCGTTTAACTACCATTCAACGAGAACTGTTCAGAACTCTCTTAATTATGTTGGTAAGCAAGAAAACTCTTATTTTTTAAAATCAAAATTTTTCTGTAAAATGATGCAAGCTCCTGTAACTATGGGCTAGTTGACAGGTAATGAGCATGTGAATCTCAAACTTCTTTCTTTTTTTTTCTTTGTTCTTTTTGAATACAATGCCTCATCATGCTGCAAAAATGAATATAGGCTGAGTTGAACATTCATAAGAAGGGGGAATTTTGTCAGTTTTATTCCTCCAGAGGAAATGTCTGGGGGAAGTGGATAATTACAATGCCAATTTTTATTATCAAAATAATGTGAAAAATTTATGACCTGATAAATCTGTCCTTGGATGGAGATTCTCATTTTGATAATCCCCCTAAAATGAGTAATAAAGCACCTCCGATAGTAATAAACCATTTTTCTTTGACATTTCATGATAAGTGTAACAACAAATAAAAAAGGAACTTCAAAGACTGCTTACTTCAAAAGCTCTATAAAGTCCATTTGAATAAAATCCACGACTTTCATAAAAGTGGTGTTGAAAATGTCATGAATTAAATTAATGGTCTACATCTCTTTGCTTCATATTGTCTGTATTTTAATCATAATTTATTCTTCAGCACATCCTGCATGTTGTTGATTGAAGGAAATATTAAATCCAGCTGAGCTTTGAGCAATTTTAAAAGGAATGAATGAATATAATTATACATGTTAATAGTCTTGAATCTGCTTTTTTATTTGTTCCTGCCTGTCATATAACAGATCAGTAAGCTTTACTTTTTATACCTATCATTAATCTTTCACAAAGAATCAAAAAAGTCCATTATATAGCTATATTGTTTTAGTTTTCTTACTATATCTTTGCTTTAATGTTCTTACTGTGTCAGGAAAATCAGCCACTGATGAGTTCATCAGCTCCTGAAGAAAAAAAAAAGAAAACGAAAAAAACTTTTCCTAATAAAAAATAAAGTTTTTAATGGTCCAATTACAAACAAAACAAAGAAAATCTCCAGTTGAGTTGACTCTGAGGCCGCTCTTTTAAGAATTTAGTATTGCATAATTTGATAGTTATGAATAGCGATAACAATATAGAAAACAAATTAATTTATGTTCTTTTAAACAGAATCATTCATATATTTGCTGCTGTCAGAATTTGTTATGGTTAACGCAAGAGCCAAGTAATTTGAGTTGTATTCTCAACTGACCCTGGTCATCCATGACTCTGAAACACCAGCTCTAGTTTGTGTTACTTCTATTTGACTACCACTTGAAATAAAGGAGCAAGTAATTCTGTCATTAATACTAAATAAATATGGAGGTAACTGGAACAGCCAATACTTCTTATGAATTGCATAATACAAGAGTACATCCTGAATCCAATACTTCTTGAATGTTGCATGAGAAGTCTCTCTGCATAGATTTTGCTAGCAAATGGCATATACACACAGAAACAAACTCGTGAGCCCAGCTGATTACATTTGCTGATTTTTGCCACTGAATAACGTGTCATAGGGCTAGGAACTGAATAGCACATATCCATGTTTAGTAATGTTTACATAGGCAACAGTTTGAAGAAGGTAATATTCTCAGATCTTCAAAAATTATATCCTTCATCTTGTTTATTGAAACACTGAGTGTCTTTGGTAAGTGAAAGCTGTGTTTAGGAGCAAACTCTTCCCCCGAGAAACAAGGAATTGCACTGTATCTAGAGCAGGTGTGTAAATTAGAGAACTTTTACAGCCAGATTCACTTCTCCTTTGTGTGTGAATTTTCACTTCCTTCTGCGTTCCCCTGTAAAGAAAATTTTTCTTTGGTAGTCTGGGTGACTGTGAAGTAAAAGCTTGGTATTAATCAATCAGAGCTGTGTACCCACAGTCGATAGCACAGATATCCTGAACACCAAGGTTTTGTCTTTCCTATTAGACTGGCCATGCCTTGCTTTCTGTTCTGAATGACTTTAACACTATGTTGCAGGAAATGCAAGATAAATTTCTGAATTATATTTAAACTGAGTTCCATTGCAGAATTTGATGTAAGAGCTAGCCTGCCTTAATTACATATTGCTAACAGGTGCTAACAGTCTTACAGGTGTCCAAGCTAGCTGTCTAATGTTTGTGCATAAAATTATATGTATGTGTGCGTGTGTATGCATACACATTTGCATATATAAATATATAGAGGACACTTCTTTGTTGTGATTTCAGCACAAAGAATTTCCTGTTTTCTCTACCTCAATTCTGTCTTGTATCAACTATCCACTGAGAAACTATTGCATTTTCTGGATGCTCATCTGTCCCGAACTGTGTGTGCAATCTTCCAGGTCCTTTGTCTTAATACTGTTAAGACAGACAAAGAGCCTGTATTTGATCTTTTGGCTGTGCATTGATCACTGCTCTCTCTCCCCATCCATCCCCAGTAAATTTGGCCTTGAGCAGTTTCAGTCTAACTTGACAGGGGGATACAAATACTTAAGAAAGATGTTTTTTGAAATTCAGTGTATTTATAGTATTCAATTAATACATGGTATATTGGTTTACTCAAAAACATATCTTAAAACACATTTCTGAAGGTAAGCATTTCAGCAGAGGACGGACCCCAGTGAAGAGGGATGGCAGCAGGAGCTTTTGCTTATTAGGCAGCACGGGTCACCTGGGGAAAAGAGAGATCGAGGCACCCTAGCTGGGGGGGACCCTTTGCTTGAATGTGAGCTCTGTCACAGGTCAGTGGATCTAATCACTAGCCGTCCTGCCTGGAAGTCAGTCTTCACTAATCATGCAACCTCGTGCTTCAGCATTTTCACTAATTGTGAAATTGCCTCTGCCTTGCGATCAGAGTCACAGTTAAGGGCATAAAGGAGATGAGCAGCCCTCTGACCCCCTTTAGAAACCAGTGCTGTAGCAGAGCCAGTGGTGATGGGAAGAATGGTGAGGTGCAGCATCTCCTCTCTTTTCACAGAATCATAGAATAATAGAATGCTTAAGGTTGGAAGGGACCTCTACAGATCATTTAGTCCAACCCTCCTGCACGTGCAGGGTCACCTAGAGCACGTGGCACAAGACTGCGGCCAAGCGGGTTTTGAAGATCTCCAGAGAAGGAGACTCCACAACCTCTCTGGGCAGCCTGTTCCAGTGCTCTGTCACCCTCACTGTTAAGAAATTTTTCCTTAAGTTCCTGTGGAACTTTTGGTGCTTCAGTTTGTGGCCATTTCCTCTAGTTCTGTTGGTGGCCACCACTGAAAAGAGGCCAGCACCATCCTCCTCACTGCCTCCCTTGAGGTACTTATAGACACTGATTACATCCCCTCTCAGCCTTCTCTTCTCCAGGCTGAACAGGCCCAGCTCCCTCAGTCTCTCCTCACAGGGCAGATGCTCCAGGCCCCTGATCATCCTTGTGGCCCTGCGCTGGACTCTCTCCAGCATCCCTCTCACATCCCTGGAGATGTGGACATCTCACATCCCTCTTGTACTGTGGAGTACAGAACTGGACACAGTACTCCAGATGTGGCCTCACCAGGGCTGAGTAGAGGGGCAGGATCACCTCCCTCGACCTGCTAGAGATGCTCTTCTTAATGCAGCCCAGGATCCCATTGGCCTTCTTGGCCACGACAGCACACTGCTGCCTCATGGTCAACTTGTTGTCTACCATGACACCCAGGTCCTTCTCTGCAGAGCTGCTCTCCAGAAGGTCGGTCCCCAGCCTGTACTGGGTTATTCCTCCCCAGGTGCAGGACCTTGCACTTGGCCCTGTTGAATTGCATGAGGTTTTTCACCACCCAGTTGTTCAGCCTGTCCAGGTCCCTCTGGATGGCAGCGCAGCCCTCTAGGGTATCCGCTACTCCTGCCAGTTTCATATCATCAGCAAACTTGCTGAAGTTAAGGCACTCTGCACCTTAAAGGAAGGAGTTTGTTTCTGGTAGCAATGAGAACCTATGCAGGCTTCAAGAGCTGTGCTTGATCGCGTACGCCTTCCACAGCTCAGACCTTCCTTAAGGTTTTGAGAACAAAAGTCTCGAGGTCCGTGTCAGGAGTTGCTCACCAAGGAGACAAATCAGCCTTTCGTGGGTCCTGTTCAGGGTCAGTGTAATGCTATATCCTGAGCACTGCAAAAGGGGAGGTGGCTCCAGAGAAAGGGAGCCTTTATACAAATCAGTCTTCTTTAAAAACTACCTTAGAGCCTTCTACTTTCAAACAAGATATTTCCAAGTAGCATACTGGAAAGTACAAAGATAACTGTTTATTCTCAAAACCATATGGCAGGATTTTCAATCCATATTAGCAGCTGAGGAGGGGAAATCATGTGGAAGAATCTGACAAGTTAAGTAAAGCAAACTAAATCCACTGCACTTAACCGTTCTTTAAAGAACACTTGGTGCTGGCTCACTGGTTTGTGGTGGGAAGGTGGGCTGCCTGCTGACATCGGTCATTGATGAATAAATTGAACAGGACTGGACCAAGGACTGACCCCTGGGGGACCCCGCTAGCTACAGGCCTCCAACTAGACTCTGCACTGCTGATCACCACCCTCTGAGCTCTGCCATCCAGCCAGTTCCTAATCCACCTCACTGTCCACTCATCTATCCCACACTTCTGGAGCTTGCCCAGGAGGATGTTGTGAGGGACGGTGTCAAAAGCCTTGGTGAAAACAAGACAGATGACATCCACCGCTCTTCCCTCATCTATCCAGCTGGTCATTCCATCATAGAAGACTATCAGGTTAATCAAGCATGATTTCCCCTTGGTGAATCCATACTGACTGCTCTTGAGCACCTTCTTGTCCTCCATGTACCTGGAGACAACGGCCAGTATGAGCTGTTCCATCACATTTCTGGGGACGGAGAGGCTGACTGGCCTGTAGTTGCCTGGGTCCTCCTTCTTGCCTTTTTTGAAGACTGGCGTGACATTGGCCTTCTTCCAGTCTTCCGGTACCTCCCCCGTTCTCCAGGATCTTTCAAAGATGATGGAGAGTGGCTTAGCTATGGCATCTGCCAGCTCACGCAGAACTCTGGGGTGCATCCCATCAGGGCCCATGGATTTGTGGGTATCGAGGTTCCTTAGGTGCTCTCTGACCCAATCTTCCTCTACCCAGAGCAAGTCTTCCTCTCTCCAGGCTTCTTCTCTTGTCCCTAGGGCCTGGGACTCTAAAGGGCTGCCCTTGGTAAACACCGAAGCAAAGAAGGCATTCAGCAACTCTGCTTTTTCTGTGTTATTTGTAACCAGGGTGCCCATCCTGTTCACCAGCGGACCCACATTTTCCCTGATCTTCCTTTTGCTGTTAATATATTTGAAGAAGTTTTTATTTTTATTTTTAACATCCCCTGCCAGTTGTGTTCCAAAAGCGCCTTCGCTTTCCTTGCTGCATCTCTGCATTCCCTGACTACGTTCCTGTATTTCTCCCATGGGACCTGTCCTTTTTTCCACATTCTGTATACCGCTGCCTTCTGCTTGAGCATTGCCACAAGCTCCTTGCTCATCCACGCAGGTCTCCTGCCCCCTCTGCCTGACTTCTTACACACAGGGATGCACTGTAGCTGGGTGTGGAGGAAGTGCTGCTTGAAAACTAACCAGCTCTCTTGGGCCCCCCTTCCTTCTAGAGCACTAGCCCATGGGATTCTACCGAGGAGGTCTCTGAAGAGGCTAAAGTTGGCCCTCCTGAAGTTCATCGTTGCAAGGCTACTTATAGCCCTGCCACCTCCTCGTTGGATCCTGAACTCCACCAACTCATGGTCACTGCAGGCGAGGCTACCCCCCACCTTCACATCTCCTACAAGTCCCTCTCTATTTGTTAGCACGAGGTCCAGTAGCCCACCTCTCCTCGTCGGCTCCACTACAACTTGCGTCAAAAAGTTATCGTCAACGCTCTGCAGGAACTTCCAGGACTGTTTGTGCCTGGCTGTGTTGTCCTTCCAGTTGATGTCGGGGTAGTTGAAGTCCCCCATGAGAACCAGGGCCTATGACTGTGAGGCAATATCCAGCTGACTACAGAAGGCCTCATCAACCTCCTCGTCTTGGTCAGGTGGCCTGTAGCAGACACCCACCACATTAGCCTGCCCTTTAACCCTTACCCACAAGCTCTCAACTCGCTCATCATCCACGCCCAGGTTAAGCTCCATGAATTCCAGCTGCTCTCTCACATAAAGAGCAACTCCACCACCTCGCCTTCCCAGCCTGTCCTTCCTAAAGAGCACATAGCCTTCCGTGGCAGTGCTCCAGTCGTATGAGCTATCCCACCACGTCTCTGTGATTCCAATGAGATCATGACGCTGGGACCGCACACAGATCTCCAGTTCATCCTGGTGTACAGGCATTTAAGGGAAGTAACTGAGCCTCCAGGTTTGCTAGGAAGTGTGAAAGAGGACCCTCTATAATCATTTCCTATCCTCACTTCCCCCCCTGCTGGATGACATCTGACCTTGGCTGTGTGGTACTGTTCGCTGTGTCTATGTGACACTCCCCTTCTCGTCTAATTTAAAGCCCTCCTAACCAGGTTGGTCAGCCTTTCGGCAAAGAGACATGTGCCCCTCTTGCTGAGATGGATCCCGTCATTCCCCACTAGCTGGTGGTCATAAAACAGAGTCCCATGGTCATAGAAGCCAAAACCCTGTTGCCAGGCCCAGCGGCACAGCCAGTTGTTAATCTGCCATATCTGCCTTCTCCTCCTTGAGTCCATTCCCCTCGTTGGCAGGATAGAGGAGAACACTACCTGGGCTCCCATACCTTTGACGGCCATCCCTAGGGCTCTGAAATCGTGCTTGATATCCCTCACTTTCCCCGTGGCGTCATTTGTGCCCATGTGAAACAGTACTAGTGGGTAATAGTCAGACTCCTGGACAAGCCTTGGGAGCCTTTCTGTAACATCCTTTATTCAGGCCCCTGGCAAGCAGCAGACCTCTCTGAAGGTCTGCATCTTGCACTCTTTTGTAGCACTGGCAGGTGGTGAATCGCCAGGGCTTGTTTCACTGAATCACCAGGGTCATCATTTTGCTGAGTTTATGGAGAGCAGCTTTACAGATACTTCCCCAAGCAGTCCTGCATGACTTTCTGGAGGTGGGGCTCAGCTAGTTGTGTGAAGCTCTGAAACAATATGTGACTAATGTGCATTATACTCAGTTATATATCTACTGTAATAAAAATGCAATTCCTTTCTTGCCTTATTCATGTAGGATTTGGGAGCCTAAGCAGGATTCAGAATCTATTGCTGTAGGGTTATGATTCATAATCTTCCTCCTTCTCAGTCTTTCCTGTTGTTTCTCTCTCTCTCTCTCTCTCTTTTTTTTTTTCCCTAGTATGTCATCACAGTTAGTGATGATGTTTTTCTTTGCCATGCTTTAATTTTATCTAAATTATTAAAGAAGGGGAAAAGAAACCCTCAACATCATAAAAATGCTGGGGGAAAGTGCATTGAAAGTAGGGATGTGTTAATTTTCAAAACAACAGATACATTTTTTCACAAAGGCAGACTTTGTTATTTATCCACTAGAGAGCTAGATAATACAAATGCATTCTGGAAATGATAATTATTGCCAAAGTTATGTTGGTTAGATCTGTGAACATTTATGTTAAGTAGCCTTTCCAAGAAAGCATAGGTATTTTAATATATTATTCACAGACCACATTTCAGCTAACAGTATTAAATTTACCCTGGAAAAAAATCAGCAAAAAATATCTTCAGCAACAAAATTTACCCTGAAAAAAAAAAAAAAAAAAAAAAAAAAAAACAGAAAATATAATCATGTGAGTCTTTGTGTAGTAGTCCTATAGAGTCCCCATGCACCAATGCCTGAATGCTTCTTTAAGATCACATTGGCTGTCTCTTGGGATAGATGAAAAAGGTCAAGAGGTATAAAGTCATAGAGGGAATAACAATTAAGGAACCTAACCCTGTATGTCATCAAATAACCTTTACTATCCTTCTGTGACTCCTTTAAATTAATATGGTCAGATAGGAACATAGATGCTTGTGCCTTTCTAGTAAGACTGACAACTTATAATAAGGTTTAGTATAGCAGTAGCCAAATCCTGATTCTTTGAAACTACTCTTTTTATAAGGATGAGTATTGAACATCTGAATGGCATATAATGATTTGCCACAATTACATCAAGTTAGAGAGGTTTATGCTTTTCTTATCATGCAACTGAAAAGTTGCAAGGAGGAAATATCAGCCTGAATTGATGTAATCTATGTGACAGTATGCAAAAACAAGAAGAAATACTGGGATTCAAGATTTTCAGGTTGAACTCTAGTCTATATTTGAACCCAACTCGTTCCCTGTTTTGAACCATCTCTGCAAAATGTACAGCAAAGATGAAATGTCCTGTTGCACAGTCAGATAGCATTAGTAAAATCCCCAACATAGATCTTAAAATATTATTAAGCATGGTTAAGTAGTGCATACAATCATCTATATGACCTTCAACTTATGACTAAATGTCCATCTAAAAACAGCATTGCAAAATACCTTATCTTCAAGCTATACTGCTACTGGTATCTTTACTTAGTTATATGAATCTGTATAAAAATATGGCCTTATTAGCTGATGATAAGTGGTATCACTTTGCATGCCTTGCCAGGTTTCCATAGTATTAAGTATCTATAAAGGTCAACAAGGACTATAAGGAAATATCCTTTCAAATGATAAATTTGATTGTTATAGATGAAAATAAAATACCTATTATAATATGTTCTGAGGTATTAACTCTTCTAGATTTTTAACGATATTTCTAAACCAACAAGGCATTACAATAATTGAACAAAATATTTGATTCTTTTAGATGGAAGAGTTGTGTTTGACCGCGGTCAGAAAGCAGAAATATGCGCAGAAGTGAAAGAGGCAGAAGGGTAGGAAAGCCACTGGTTGCTGAAGCAGCCTTGCATTACAGGGGGACGCACTCTGATGGCACGGGAGCCTCTTCCGTCCATCTCTGCCTTCCAGGCACACACGTGCTTTAAAGCTGCACCGTTGCACAGCTGTCTGGATCATAATTCATGCATAGAGATAGACTTCTTGGAGATTTTGTAGAAGATCACAGTAAACAGCTAAGGAAGAGAAGCTTATCACATCTGTATTGAGCAAGGATTTATAGGTCTACATTAAAAAAGAAAAAGAGTTTGTGATAATCCAAAGAGCGGAAGAGCAGAGAGTGGTAAGGAAGTCTGGTATGCCGTATTGTATACAAAGTGAGCATGATGGATGCATATATACTACTCTCATTTAATTACTAATACATAAATAAATCATGCTTTAGAATGTTATACTTTTTAAACTTAAAGCATAGTGAAAACCTGAAACTGATAAAGGAAAGATTTTTATTAGAGCTTTAAAGTTTAACTTGATTTGCCCAGAAGGGATATAAAGCCATACTTATTCCATTGCTTAATCTGATTTTTCAGCCGTCTTTCTTTCCTTTAAACTGAGCTAAAATACTGGCTCTGCTAAACTCAGAATGCTTTGTTTACTTTTTGCTTTTCATTAATCCTTGAGTAACAGTTTATAGAAGTGAAAGCCTGGCCTCTGGGAGGTCAGTGAGATTTTTTCCATTTAGCCTCACTGGGGCTATGGTCCCAGCTAGTACTTCTGTGTTTTAAACCTCATGCAGGGCACTATGGCAATGTGTATGTTGCTAAAAAGGAGGAAAGGAACAACTTTTTGATGCCAGTGCTACATGCACTAACACGCCTAAGATTAACCCTGTTGTCTGTCTTAAAATAGCTCTCATTTGAAATAAATGCCCTAAAAGAGAGCCAGGGAGTAGCTTACCAGGGCGGACAAGAGCAGGCTGCGTTTTACCCGCTGGACTTTGTGCTTGGAATACTGTATGAGTGCACACTAGAAGGTCTGCAGTCAGTTAAATGTTACAGTATTTGTGTACAATCATTCTTATGACTATTTCTTGCCTGCATTTTCCACAGGAATTAGATGCCTGTTTAGGTGGGTTACAACAGGAAGAGAATTAGAGAATAATCTTGAAATAACCTCACACATAGGCAAAATGTCAGGTTGGCATAGATCTGCTATACACTTTTCGTTAAAGAGAACTTGTATACTATTTTGGCATTTGGTAATAAAACCATAACTATTTCTAAAGACAAAAGCCAGTTCCTACTGTTACTCAGTAGAAAAATAGGCCTAAAGCTGAGTGTAAAATACATAGCCAAAGATTATTTTAGATTTCTTTTGCCTGGTAATAATACCTATGTGTGCTTATTTTGGACTATTTTAAATGTATTGTTTAACATTTGCTGGACTTTCGAGATCCTTGAGATTTTTCACAATTTTAAAACCTGTATGAACATTAAAGCTTGAGTACATTTACTCAGTTTTGTAGATGAATTCTCCCTTAAGGAGAGCCTGCTAGGTCTGTGACAGAGCTCTTTCTTTGTTGCTACTTTGGTAGATTTTTACCACCTAGAGATGGATGTAAAGCTTATTTCCTAAGACCCATGTTCTGAAGATCCCTTTGTTTTCTCACTGCCTAAATCAAGAAATTCAATTCCCAGCCATACACCTGGAATTACAACTATATCAAGCATAAAGCAATTTAATTTTTTGACAATACAAACCTACCTAAATCCAGTTGCAGGATCAGTGTCTCCAGTAGTACCCACAGATATACTTGCTTTCTTTTCCCATACAAGTTAGTTTACATTTGCTGCTGTTCACATCTAGTGTGAGGTGACCTCTTGGCTCTCATGGGTGATATGGAGAAGGTTCAGGTCTCAGAAGGGGCTAGCTGGCTATAATACCTGCATTTGGGGATGTGACCTACTAGTCAGGCAGTCAGGTTTTGGCAAGTGCAGCCCTTTTTCCCATTAAATTTAAAGATATATATATACATGTATATTTTTTAGCCTGATTGACCTGTGGCATCCCTTTCTGCTAACAAAGGAGCTAGCATTTAGACTGGTCCCTTCTTCCTTGCCTCTTATTTGGCACAATTTCTCCCCATAAAACATTGTGTTGTTTTCCTGTTTGAAGTACAATAGCTCTGTCTTCTTTCACAAATGACATAACTATTCAGATTCTTAAGAGGGCTGAAAATTGAGACAGTTAAAACATAGTCATTACTGTGAGTGTTGTGCAGGCTGTATTTTTTTTTGCTTCACAATCCTGATTAATTAAATATTTATGAAAGAGAAACACCTGGCACACTTCCATAAACAAATAGGTCCCCTGTGGGTTTGCAACAGCTGAGGAGATTTTTGAGGGACCACAGGGATCTGTGAGTAAAGACTTGCTCACAGCTTGAGTTCTTACACACTGCCGTTTCTCATAAATATGCACCAACGTACAAATAATTTCTATTTTGAAGACAGAAAGTGCAATATCAACAGATGAAATCCAAAAGACAAAGAGAAAGGTGAGGTAAGCAGAACAGAGATGCTCTAGGTGGGGAGACTGGTTCGTCTTTATTTATCAAGGAAAGGTCTAATGCTAAAGGATACCGATGAACTGGGGCCTTTCCTTATGGTATTTGGCTAGGGCTGCTAGTTAAATGCTGAAAGCCATAAGATCTGTTGAAATCTAAGGGGCAAGGGGCAAGAAATTATGCAAGACACCTAGAAGTGGGAAATTCATTCTTTTCACTATTTCAGCTGCTCTTCCAGATGGATCTACTCCTTAGACACTTCCTTGAGTCTCCATCTTCAGGGGAATGTTTTCACTGGTATGTCATACTTTAAAAATAAAAATATCTGTGCCACCGCCTTCAGTTACCACTGGGGTGGCGTAATTGCTTTTATCGACCACTGCTTTGCCGTGGTCAGCTGCCTACAGCTGATTGTTTTAGTTCTTGGGAGTGGAAATAATGTAGCTGTTAGTGTCAAATTCTTGTGTAATGTCTTTTACATGTGCTTACACGCCATGTGCTGTCTGTGTGTTGTGTTATGCTTGATCACACTCCAACTGTAATTTTTGCTAGGAAATCTTAGAAACCTGCCAGCTGCACTACAACTCTGAAGTGAAAGGCTCACACTCTGTGGGAAGATGATCAAGATATATTAAATGTTTTGTGTTTCTGAGGCTGAGCTCTAAAATTAATTGTTCTGGTAGCAGTTTTGGATATGGTCAAATGTTAGTTCATTTCTCAAGTTCAGGCACAGCAAAATATCTAGGTGAACTTTTAAAACTCAAATTTGTTTCATCTTGCATCAATTTGGTTTTCCTCTTACTGGAATCAGAGGAATATTGGAATATGTCATGTATCTCTTGGCATTTTAAAGTTCTGAAGCAGATTTTTTTTTTAATTATTAAAAAAGAAAAATGTGTTTTCTGAAAGTTTAAACTGTTAATCATTAAACTAATACAGATCGATTTTTTTTTTTGGTAAATATATATATATATATTTCCGCCACTCAATATAATATATTTATTTGAATTGAATATTTCTGAGCTGTGACTTCTTTTAAGTATTAAGGTTGAGACAACGATAAACACTTCAATCTATCAGTAAAAGGAAAAACTGGAGTTGCTTGGACAAAATACTGCAAATCAGTCAACACAACTGGCTTATTGTAATAGTAGATTCAGATGATGTAAAGATAAATCAGCAATGTGTTTAGTATTAAGATAAGCTGTACCTTGCCTTCTAGGTGACATAAAGTGAAATAGTATTGTTTCTAATGCTCTGAAATTTGGTCAAAAGACTAATGAAATCAAGAGGGTTTTTTGTTTGTTTGTTTTTCCATGAACTACACTACATTATAGATGAAATTTTACACCTCCTTTTGTATTATGCAAAGCATACTTCTAGGGTATGAGGTTTGGGAAGAGGTTACTTGTACCGAATGCAGAATCTCCTTTTATGCAACACCTCCTTTTGCCATGTTAACCATATATATCTTTTTTTATTAAATTTAATATATATTTTCCCAGAAGTAATATGCATTTTTATATAGCTTATCTAGATATATTGCATTTTTAAGGGGATGTTACAAAGCCTAGCTTAATCTAAAGCAGACTTCTTGCATACCTGCAGTTATGTTTGGATTTCCCTGGTCATCTATAACAACAATGTAATATGTTCCAGGTTTACCTACTCTGTTTTGTTTTTGTTTCTTTAATTGTTTGTTTCTAATTGTTTAAAAGTGTTGAGCATATATTTCATAGATAAACTAAAATCATTTATTCAAATTAATGAGGATACTAGGTGCCCAAGGACTGAAAAACTGGATCCCTAATCTCAAAAGTGTTTTGTAATTGTATATGGTGAAGGTTTTAAATGTCCTGACTAGAAAGAATATTAATACGGAGTGGTGGCAGACAGATCTTGATTTAATAAAATGTCTTTATTTCCTGATACCCAAAAATGATCAGAGGATTGTTTAAAAAGGATGAACCATTGAAATCACCTTGTTAGATATAAATACTTAATAGAGTCCATTATAATGAGATAAAAAGTGATGGTTGTAAGGTCAAGTGTGAGAAGGAGAGAGTTCAAAGACAGTGTAGACCTTTCAACATAATACAACGTAGCTTTAAAAGGGAGAGAGGAAATGCAGTGCTTGATGAGAAGAAAAGCCTCGTGTAAGCTTGATAAATATTCAGGGTTTGTGTGTAATGAGAAATGGAATCTGATGAATGAAATGTCATGGTAAAATCATTTTAATCAATAATGGAATGTGACATTATTCAGACCATAGTAATACGTCTTCTCCTTTTTATTCCTTCCCTGTGGTATGCTTTCCTTCCATTTTCTTTTTAAAATAGCTTTTTTTTTTTTTCCTTAACTTGAGATTGGTTATGCTAATGTAATGTTGTTATACTTCTTGCAACCTTTCCTGTGCAGCTAAAATGCTGAATGTGTAATGTCAGAATTGTAGACATAAACATAGGAAAATACACATAGCACAGGAAGACACAGCATTTTGGGGAAATATTTATCTATTCAAATAAGATTTTTTTTTTTTTTTTTTTTACTTCTGCCCCCCAGTTTTGAATGTAAAATTGGGACTGGGTAAGTGCAGTTGCCGTATATGTGTGTAGAGAATGCTTGTTCAAATTATAGGGTAATGTAATAACACCGTTATTAATAACTGGATAATTTATGTCCTACTGCATAGTGGTTGTCATTTACTTTATTGCAATATTTATTTTAGCATAATAAAATGAGATATTTATTTTTCATTACTGAGATCTTATGTTATGGCTCCAAAAATGATGATTTTATAATGTCTGCTGATGATAATGTTTTGCCATCCTTATGGACCCTTTTATCTGAAAACCCTGAAGTTAATTTTGAACACGGAGCAGATAAGCCTGTCAGTTTATCCTCATCATTTTATAAAGAAAGTAATTGAGAGAGAGAGATGACTGTTACTCAAGGTCACATAGAAAGCCCTTAACAAATCACCACTGAGTTATCTTGACTCCTGCTTTGGCCCTTCAATCATAAGACCACCTTATTGTGGACCTCTCAGACCAGCTTTTGGAGGGCGCAAAAGACACAAATCTGATTATAACACTTCTTTTAGTCATTTGTGGACTGAAGCTAGAGCGGAAGAAGTAAAACACACACGCACATGTACACACCTCCTAAAACAGGACAGTTAAAACATACCTTCTGCTACTGTGTTAGATTAGAAAAAAAAAAAAAGAAAAACCATCTCCCCATAGATATTCTATGTATTTCACAACTTTTTGGTTAAATAAAGTCCTGTTGTATGATATTTTAAAAAAATAGTTGATAAAGGGATAAAAGTTGATAAAAGATATGAAGCACATATTTCTCTGTTTAATTGTTGGTAGCTATTATTCATCAATGCTTGGATTGCTGTTTATCCTTTACTATAGTAACATAAAACCATGAATACGGTCCACATATCAATATCAAATGTTTATTTTTGTTTGGGTCGATTTGGCCTAATGTCATTCATATCGTTAATATTTTGCAGAAATAACATTGATGGAAGTCATTGATCCCTCTTGCAGAAGCCATTGTATCGGTTGTTTGATTGTACATTAGCCATAACAATTGTATGAAATAGGTCTAAACATGACTAACCACAAGTAATTGTTGATGGAGGCACTAGTGAATAAAGTGCAGATCCAAGAAGGGATTTTAAAGCAATAGGCTTTGGTATACTTGCTTCTAACCTCCTGAAACACCTTGTTTCTCTTCTAGGCCTTTTTTTCTGTATAGGGCACAAAAAAGAGTTAATGATTTTTCTCTTCTGAAAATCAGGGAAAGCAGAGAGACGGCTGCAAAAAGTTTCTCATTCATGAGAGGGAGAGACTCAAGAGGTGTCCCAGTCTTTCCTGTGTGCCAAGCTGAGGCACCAGCTCAGGCCAAGTAGCAGGATCTGGAGATGAGAGCAGCCGCCTTCTCTAGTTTTCCTCTCTGCACTCCATACAGGGCCTGGCTCTCAAATCTGGAGGAGAAATATCCCAGAGGTGACTTTGTTCCCAGCTTTCCGGTTTCCTCCAGATTGCAAACACTGGTCCTTCCTCTTCCTGTCCTCTAGAACAGTTCTGTACTGTTCGCTATGCATGTGCTGGCACGGAGTGCAAGCGGGTTTGCAAATTTTTTTTTTTTTTCCCAATAATGTGCAAGAATATGTAAACACACACATGAAGGAAAATCACATCCCATTTTGACAGGTTTACCACTCTGCCCAGTGCCCCAAAGGGACACAATAGTGTTTCTATCTCACTAAAATAATAATAATAAAAAGGTAGTGTCTATGTTCTGGCAAATTAAATCTTTAGGAACCTATACAGCCCACCAAAAATTTTCTTTGTGTTTTCTAACTTTGGAGAAGTATCTTCAGGATATCTTTAATACTGCTATTTAGAGAATGTAGTCGCATTCTTTTTAAGCTT
This sequence comes from Tinamus guttatus, assembly GCF_059628265.1. NCBI lineage: Eukaryota > Metazoa > Chordata > Aves > Tinamiformes > Tinamidae > Tinamus > Tinamus guttatus. The sequence continues at coordinate 1,771,941 of NW_028290136.1, read as the reverse complement.
ACATATCAAGAGTCATGTAGCTTGAAGATTCCTATCACAAGATAGGTAGAGCAAAAAGTATTAATACATGATTCCACATACAGTTTTGTGACAAAGATATTTAAAAATCAGGGAGCCTTACTGACGGTCTTGGCACTCCGGCAATCCTGTTGTTGCTGATCCTCAAGTTAAGCAAAGTATATATTTTCATGATATAGCAATACACGTTGCTCAATGCTGGTATTTATTCTTTACCCTCTTATAGGGGATAGGCCAGGAGGAAATGAAATAAACTTTCAGTCTTAGGAGGTACATATAATTTCTTCAAGTTCTTTCATTTACATTATGTGGAAGGTCATTTGTAATACACTGGAATGATGGAAGGCTTTCTAACTTTAAAATGTAATTCATTAAACTGCTTTTCATGCTGTAGGTGATTTTCAAGTTTCAGGCATGCCATTTCTAGGAAGAACTGCAAATATGAGAGTAATTAAAGGTTAAGGTTTAAGCTTAAAGTTAGCTTATATGAAAAATGGCAAATATTTGAGAAAAGCGACTATACAGTATTTAGGTAAATCCTAAATACTTGTTTGTATAGGTTTTAAGGAATGCTAATTTTTACATTTTTATTTATTTAGATTTGAAGGCTAAACTCTTCTGAGGAAAAGATCTAGTAGAGATAGAATTCTCTATTCATTGTAAAATCCAAACAAAGCCCTGATTAAAAAAAAATTCTGAATGTGTTTAGAGAGTACATTCATGATTGGATCAACCACTTTAGTTTACTGAATTGTTTAATTTGAAAAGTTGGTTGTCTTACTCAAGGTGTGTCAGGCTCTCAGCTTTTCTGTTATAGTTAAGACTCTTCTAACCTGATTTTTAAAAATGCATTAATAAAAAGACCTATTTTAATAGTATTCTATGTCGAAGTAAATGCAAGTTAGAGTGGCATTGGGACTGTTAATGGAAATTTATGGCAATTTTGACATACAAAGGCATTGAATAAAAATGTAAACAGGACTCGTACTTACCTGCTAGCCTACAATTTTCAGCAAGAATGAAATCACACTTACTTTAAAAGGACATGGTAGTTATTATGTAGAGGAGCTGAAGGCTCTCTTAAAATTCAGTATGCATCTTATCACCTGCTATCAAAAGACTATTGACTCTTTAGGGGATCTTACAGAGTACAGTAATTGCTAGCTAGGGCTATTATTAGGAATATTTATGAGATAAGTAATAACTCTAACCTTCAATCCCTGTACGAATTGGATTAATTTTAAAATACTGGTCTGCATGTAGATACTTTTTGATGAAGTTATCAGCAACAGCAGTTCTTGTTTTGAGGCTGAAAATGAACCTGATTGTGACTTCATGAATTTTTCAGCATACCTTTGATAAAACTGTTATCTAAATTTGAAACATGGGTTTGAGTGTGTGGTTGCACATTGTGTATAACAGGTTACTTTTAAGAGTAGGTGCTGTAAAGAAAATCAGAGCTGAGCTCTGTGATAGATTAGCTTTGCTCACTTCAAGAACGTTCTGATGAGTAATCCCAGGGTTTAACATCCATTCAAGGCAGCTAATCTGAATTAGTCCTGGGAAGAGCCTCTCATTTTACTCACTGACTATCGTTATCTTTTGTGATTATCTCCCCCTACTTGCTTCAGCCGTTAAAAAAGTAGCATAGGCGCAAAAATGTGTGGCTCTATTTCCCTTTCAGGGAACAGACTTTGAGGTGGAGAAGCAGTTTATTCAAGCACTGTAAAAGTGCTTCAAATTTCAAGGATTAATTACAGCTGAATGCTACAATTTGAAAAAGAAACTTTTTTCTTGTCAGCAGTGATTTCTGTATTAAAATTGGTGTTATGTGATCTTAGTTCTTCAAAGCATGCAAATTGTATAGGAGGTCAGGTGTGAGCACTAGCTGGCTCTGCCTGCAGAAGAGAAACCTATAGCTGAAGTCACAAGATGGCAAGACAAGTTCCCATCACCTGCAGAAGCCCAGCTGTTAATCAAGTGCTCTAAGTGACAATAAAACTGTAAAAGAGCCCATTTTGTTTCCTTTCATTTTCTAGTATGTTCCTGCTGCAATTAAAATATTGAAGACAGGCCAACAAGTGTTCATGCCTAAGGTACCGAAAGCATGATGGATAACTAGGAACACATTATTGCTTTCTATTATCTGCTCTTGGCTAGATGAATGATTGTTCTTGGCTTTAAGAGGAATAATGTAGAGGATCCAAAGAGGCCATCATACTGTTCTTGGATTTAACTTGAAACTGTGATGAATGCAGATTTTGCTAGTTGTTCTTTTTTTTTAAGCAACCAAAAATACAGTTTTGCAGCAGGATTCAGTGTGTGAGAAAGTGGAGCACTCTATTTGCGGAGTAAATTGAGTTTCAAAAGCTTTTTTTTCATTAGAAAGTGTCAAAAAAACAGAGATTCCTTTGGCTTTATTTTTCTTTTTTAAATTGGATTTTATGACAAATTTTAAAACTTAGAGAAGCTGCTGTTTTCAAAATTTTCTGCTCTTTTAAAATAAAAATGAAGAAAAACACAAATTGTTTTTTATACGATAGAATTACCTCTCATATACATACTAAAATTGGTTATTTTTAGAGACTTATTTGATTTTTCTGTCTCCTATTTTGTTTATTTGTCTTTCTGATGAGTTAATTATTTCTTGTGAATACCTCACCTTACTTGCTTCAGCCTCTAAAGGACAGTGCAAAGGTGCTTGTCCACTCTTCTCTTTCATGAAATGGAAACTGAGGTAGTTTACACAAGTGCTTAAAATTTTAAGGATTAATTACAGTTGCAAGTATAAGAATTTTTCACACAAGAAAAACTAAAATTTACCACAGTATATGTATTTCTTTTTTTTCCATAAAAGTTTCCTTGAGTCTTTGGCCAAGTGGGTTTCTGCTCAAAATATGCTTTTCTTTTGGATGAGGGTTTTGAGTCAGAGGAGGGCTATCTGCCAAAAGAGTGTTATAATACTTTATACAGTCATTTACAGAGACTTCGAACTCCCCAGTGACAATTTCTTATATTAAGACATTTTTCAGTATGCATCTGTCCTTCTGGTTACCGATGAATATCCTTTAGAAGACCCAAATATTCAGTGTCATCACTTAATAGCTTAATGACACTCTTAATGATTCAGGTTAGAAAGGGGCTACATCTTACATAAAACTGAGTCTTTATATATAAAACTCATATATATAGTGAATATATATCATGAATAGAAGCTATGTACCAAGACCAAGTGAGTTTTTTCTTTTTTTTTTTTTTTTCAAAACAAAATCCCAAGGAAGATGTGGTCCAAAAACATGTTTTTCCAAATAATTCAGTAAAAGATAGTGATGCACATTAATCTTCATTAATAGGATGCATAAGGGGATGTAATTAATTAAATTCTGAGAACTTTCTGCAGTCCTTAAAAAATTGAAGGATTTAGAAATAATAGCAACCACCACAACCAATGTGTGTTTGAATTAAAATGCACAGAAGAAGATAGGCATTAAGATGCTTTTTGGACCTTTCTTTCCCCTCCCCCTGCGTGATTCCAGAGTACATCTCCCTACCTACTCACCTATGTGATTTAGTGTAATATTTGGGAGTGAAGATTTTTGGCTTTCAGGAGATACTCAATTCTGTGTCAACGGGCTTCTTAAAACTATTTTTTTATATATGTATACTTAACCTGCTTAGCTTTCTCTCCTCTCAGAAAACTAGTCTGTTGCTGCAACCATGTAAAAATCCTGTGTTTTTGGAGGGCTTATGTACACAAAAAACAGGTCCTGCAGAGGGGCTATGCCTGGTTGGAGTTTTTTGAGACTGAAAGTAAATATGTGCAGAAAATCATTCCCACTACCTATTTTCTCCCCACTATTTCCACCCCAATGGCAGCATTCTTAAGTACAAACTAGATCTTACCATAAATATTTTCTAAATTCATGTGGTTAACTTGACATTTTCACAAGAGAAAAATAATCAGGGCCATGCAATCAGCTCCCCCTCCTTCTCTTCCTTCAAGCAGCAAGAAACAAAAATGGTAGATTTAATTTTCAAGTTTACAATCTGTTTTCTCTCTTCATCAGTTTTATAGAAGTGTTTCTTATGTGAATAGTTTACTAAAACAAAATTATCCTATTCGGTATAGCTTCCAAGACTTCACGGGGCATTTTGTGTTGAATTGGTGGCATTGATGACTCCCGCTGATTGCTTTGTTATGGGTTAAATTGAAATTGCCTTTAAGAGAAGAGTTTGGTTGTCCCTATCACCCATCTCCCAGAGAAGTCACAGTGCCCAGCTATCCCACTGAATATGTAGATTCCTTATCCTAAACTGATGGCAATAACAGGAATAATGTTTGCTCCATTCTGTATAAATAGACTGCAATCTGTCTGTTGGCTGGTTTCCTTGCTTACAGTGCAACTTTCGACGTGGTCATGAAAACTCTTGTTTGTGTTATGTCATAACAGAACTTTTGAATGGAGCATTTTACACTATAGCAGAAAGTAAATGAGAAAATCTGTTCCCCATAAAAGTTATAAAAATATAAGCAACTTGGACTGTTTTCGTGGAATAATAGATTTATTGTTCTTGTCAAGGAGAGCAATTTGATAATGTTGATAACTTCCTGCATTGCAGGGACTCTATAATTTCACCCAGGATTTTTTTTTAAAAAAAAAAAAAACAGGCAAAAATATCCTATATAGTTATAACATAACTATGAAATATGATTCTAAGGATTTCAGTTGCCCTCACAGCTCAAGGAAATTCTTTGCTGTGATTTTTACTGAACTTTTCTGATTTTTCAGCTTTCAGCCTTGGATCTGTTACCTTTGTATTTTAGATTGAAAAGCTTTGCCTTATCAAAAATACTCTATACTATCCACTCACCAATGCTAACAGAGAAAAATTATTGTAATGACTAAGGTTTAGGGATTTACTCTATTCCACTGGAGTACAGCATGGGAGGTTATCTAGGCCAGTTTAAGAAAGAATAGTTATTTACTTGAACTTGTAAACCTTTGCAAGGCATTTGATTTTTGTCAAGCCATGAGTGATATACATGTATTTGCTATATGTTTATGAAGCATTTTCAAGGATGAGCCAAATACCAAAGGATGCTTTTGGTTAAGAGCAGTAGAAGAAAATTGTAGATAATTGTATAAGAGGTTTTGTTAATGTTTGTAAAGGATTCTGAATTCGTTATCTCTTTTAGTACATAGGCAGTGGAGAAATCCCCTACCTGAAAATTAGAACAAAATTTTGATGCTCTGCTCTAACCACTTAATGGCACAGCCACCAGAGAATAGTAGCGATGCAAGACTAACTAACTGGTGTTTCAATCTGAAGGCAATACAAATATTTATTCCAAAGTCAGGTGACATTGACAGAGACAACAAAGAACTTGTGCTGCAGCAGTTATTCTAAGAACATCCATCAATAAGGTTGCTTTTCTGTTATTATGATCCATGTCTTGGCTGGGAAGTTTGCAAAAATCAGACACTTGTAATAAGTAATGAAGCTTGTCAGAAGGTAGGAGGAGATGCTGTTTGGAATGGTCTACTTAAGGGAGCTAATCCAGTGCTCAATGTATCTACTAAAATGCTATTAATGTTAGAGTTAGGACAACAGAACAGAAAGCAAAGAAAATCTCTTCAAAAGATTTTAGGATTTCTTCCTTTTTGTTCTTCTTTCCTCCCTCCCCCTCCCCCTCTCCCTTTCCCTTTTTTTACTTTTTCTCTTTTGTTGTTATTGTTAAAGATTATTTCTGATCAAGTTTTGTTACATTGTCATTAGGGATGGGTTCCTTAAAACATTCTGAGGATTTACCTGCTCTATAAATATTCCCAAATAAGAAGAGCAGGATTGAATTTTTCTTTCTGAGTAAATAACCCTTGCAGCAGTGGGCAAAATACATGTGTCCATGTATTCTTTTGAAGACTGACCAGCTTTACTCATGTGTTCCCGGCCATTCAGAACTTTTTTGGCTATGGCCTGACTGGATCTACAAGGACGGTTGCAGGCAGTCACTGCCACTTCTCTCATGTGCTGCCTTTAAGCACTCAGCTATACAGATTTACAGCAAATCTGACTGTTTTCACAGACTGATGCAATAAGCAATTAGTGCAAGTAGGAAACCTACTGCAACGTGAGTATTTTTACTCAAGAGCTTGAATGTATGCATGAGCATACATTTCAGAAGCATGCATAGACTAGGTAGATGTGAGCATTTTTTTCTCATTTTCTCATTTTTACAGGTGAGGAACTAGAACGTATCCACCTTAAAGTGAGATAGCCACACTTTTGCTTTGCCCATGCTTCATACATGCTTTGTACAAGTCAGTGCCCTCCCACTCAGGTCTGCCCCGAATGGCAGAAGTTTAGATCATCTCCCAAGATAATAAAAATAATTTATATCACAGCTAAGAGCAGATTCCAAGATCTCTTAATTTCCAGTCCATATTATTAATGTCTTGCAGATATCTGTCATGTCAAACTTTCCAGGAAGCCCAGGAGTTGGGTTCAGTTTTTAATAGCAGCTATTACTCTGATTTCTTAGGATTAGCTTTAGTCATTTTAGAAGAGCTGTACAGCAATCTGAAATGTCATCCTAATGCAATATTTTGATATAGCTATCTCATGGCATATATGTTAACTCTCAGATGCAGGCACAAGCAAGAACAGCCCTAAAGAAACCAGTAAGGAGAGTGAGAGAACAATAAGGAACTTTTAATGTTTGTTCTCATTGCACTAATTTCAGCTTTTTTTCTTGGGTGTTTTGAGTTAATTTCTCTTCTGTTGAGATTTCCCAACATAAATGACAAGAACTCTCAGTATACTCTTTAGTAGTAAGTTTGAGTCATGAAGAAAAAAAAAAATGGTAATTTTCTATGAGTATTTAGCATATTCAGGATTTAGCAATGCCAAACCATTTAATGTAAATGGTCTGAAGTCTGAAAACAGACAGGTGTTTATTTTACCATGTTGTCATCTAATTTTACCCTGAACTCTTGAATTCTGCTTTTGATGTTATTTCCAAATTGAAATCACCAAACAATAATATCCTAAATGTTTTCTTGTGCAGGAGCAATCATGTTTGTAAAATGGTATATACAATTATTTACCATGCAAAAATAGTGAGTAGTCAGATGTAAATTTAAAAAATGCATATACATTCACTCTTGCGTGAAGATCTTGCACTTATTCTGACATGTATTTGGTCATTGAGTGTGCTGTGAATTAAAGCTTGCCCACATACAATCTTAATATGTGCTTTCATGGGCTGTAGGAAGTATAGTGGTGATGGATGTGTTATACCATGTATGCACAAGTGATGGTAAAATACACTGCAAATGAACTTCCTTTATGTGAGAGCTGCTTTGTTGAGCCTATAAGAACAGGATTTCTTTTCAAGTCATCGACAAATATTTTAGAGCTAAGCTATTGTATAAAGCCAAATGAAATCTGAGCAAGTGGGGAAAAAAAAAAGGCAAATGATATTATTGAAGACTTGTGGTTTTTTTTTTCTTTTCTTCATTCACAATTTAAGTTCAGCTATTCAGTTCAGTTGCATCTATTCAAGAAAGCATTGAAGTTCCTGTGTAAGCCTCTCTCCTCAAGACTTTTTTTTCTTCATTTTCTTCTCAATCAGGAAGCGCCATCAGTATAAATGCTTTTATGGTATAGTCTAGGCTTTTCACATGCCCTCCTCCCCTTGCATCTAGGCTGGCTGAAAAGGCTAAAATATGCTGGCGTTCGATTGCACAGGAGACATTTCTTACTGCTGGATCATTTTAACAGAAGCGACTCAGAGCATTCTGGAGCGTGCAGCTGATCTAGGGGCGTGCAGAGCCATCACGTCCTGAAGTGGGTAGTGGTAAACTGTAATAACTTCTCTCTTAAACCCCAGAGATGTAAGAAGAGCCTTAAGCAGAGCTGGGTGGACTGGCATTTATTCCCAGCTCTTATCTCTGTGATGCTTTCATTTTTTATTTTCAAACTTTTCAAGATCACCTGAAGGTTTACAAAGGTGGTCCTGAGTTGATAGCTCTCAGTCATTTGAAACAATTCATGATACAGTTCAAATTAAATTTGGAAGATATATTACATTTTTATACTCAGTCATTTAGTTCATTTCTCCAGTGAAGGTTGGGCAGACACCTTTCATCTCCTGTGCAAACTGATTGATTTCTACCTTTGGTTCTCTTTGCACCACAGGCTTCTGCTGAAAATTAGTTCTCAGTCGTAATATTTTCAGCCCCGACTGTGTTCATCCTTGAAATTAACCTGCATGTATATAAGTATCTTGGATGGAAAAGCATACATTCCTTCTTTCAATTTAATGAAATATTTCAGCCCTCTTAGCTCAATGATAGACCATCACACATTAGGCTTCACAGTTCTGCTCATTGATAAGGACACCTACTGATAAATTTTATTAACCTCTCACTTTGAATTCTTATTAAATAATTGAAATAGTTTCAAAAAGGTTATAAAAGCATGTATTTTAAGCTGTTCTCTCAATTCCTGCTGGTGCTGATTTCACTGTTGTTTTTAGTGATGACTGCTTGAATAATACTTTGTCCAAGTTTGCTGTTACAGAACATTGCTTGGGTTATGAAAAGCTTGCACTCTGCAAAGCCTTATACTAACTAGTAATTTTGTTTATATGTTTGTTTATATTTTGTTTATATTTTGTTATAAAAGCATAATTAATTCACCAGTCAGTAATTCAAGAAACCTATAAAGTCCGCATTATTTTTATGAATTATTTCCCAATTCCAACTAAATATGTTCTCTGCACAGCACATGCACAAAGACAATAGCATTGCAGTCTTGGTCATTCATAAAAAATAAGCTGAGTTGACTAGAACATCTGGGTTTAGATTCTTATTAATGATATTAAGTTGTTTGGAATTTTATGGTTTTGTTTATTTTGTTTCTTAGCTGGTATGTTCCTTAAACTCATGTTAATGGTTTGGCTTCATTGCCAAGAATATATGCCTTTTTGTTGATTCGTGTTTCTGAGAGGGACAAGAAATGAGCTCAGTAATGGGCAGCTTTTGGATCTGAAGGAACTAGGTCTGAATTACCACTCTTTTTGCATGTAAATACTTTAAATATGGGATTTGGTCTGTTCTGACCTTTTCTATTAATTAGGGAAATAGCAAGATTTACTCTTATCTCCCTAGATTACGAGTGATTCTGATTTTAAATGTTATCGGAAGTAATATTAAACTTTATCATGATGGTTCTGAATATCTGCTCTACTGTAGGAGAAATAAATACTAGTGTTACAGTGAAAAGGCTGAATGGAATTCATCTATTCCATGCTTTTTACTCACTGGATATGTAAAAATATGTACCTATTATGAATACATAACTGTATTATCTGGCTTCATTTATGTAACATTATAATCACAATTCTATTACTCCTTCGAGATGTTTGGCATAATCACAATATATTTTTCTAAGAAATGTGTTACTTAAAACATGACCTCTAGTACAGTGTTTCTTTAAAATATGAGGGAAGCAAGTTTCAAGTAGTTTGCTGCTAGAATCCCAAGGAAGTGCCTGTGTTATTTGCTTAATATTCATGTCACTTTTTTCTACAGCATAATAATATAGAGAGAATTATATTTGGCTGTGTTGTGTATTCTTTGTGTTGAACTAGTCTTTTTCGTCTTTGAGAAGGTTATCAAAAAACATAAAATTCTTTAATTGCTAAGCTTTTTTATGGTGTCCGATGGCTACTAATTTATAGTAAGTATATCAAGAATATATTTGTTAAAATGTGCTTGCTATCTTCTCTAACTGACTTGGTTTATTTTTCTTTTGGAGACAGTTATAGTTTCAAACTAGTCTCATTTTGTTTTCAAAAAGAAAGCAGTCTCCCAAAGATAATATGACAAAAAGGGTATGGAAAAAGATTCATCTCATCTACATACCTATATATGCATACACAAAATGGCTGGATATATATAGGGGAAAATCATATTTTGCCAGTTATGCCTAAAATAAAATATTACTTTTAGGCTCAGGTATGGTTTGCCAGCTTGTAACCTGGAGCAGATTTTTATATTTAGGTTGTAAACCCATGAAATCAGGGACTTGCAATGAAAATGATAAGACACTTAACTGTAGCAGCACAACCAGGCACCACTATAATATTTTTATTATGATAATCCATGAAGAGAATTCACTGCTGACTTGGGACCATACATAATAAAACACAAACATAGATAATGACTTTGTTTAACCCCTTTGCTTTATAGGGTGCGGATTATAGCAGTGAAGAAAGAACAGACTGGACTGATTGTTAGAAAAGCATTTTTTTCCAGGCGACCTGGTGACCTATCAATTTAATTTTATTTTGTTTAAATTATACATATTGAGATTCCAGCCATGAAATTGATTGCCTAATGGCAAAGCCCTGAGCCCGGGGGAGTCCTACTGAAGCACAGATGCTGGAATATGCCCAGACTTTTGTGGCTTTGGCACCATAAATACCAGCGGAGCTCACAGCAGTCCTTCCTGCCAAGGAATTTCTGCATCTCGTTCATACATCTTGTGATATTTGTTGATATTTTATTTCTGGAGATTGCAGCTTATCAAATACAGGTCTTGGTCAGAGATGATATTTAAGGTAGTGTGGGCCAGCTCCAGTGAGGCTTTATTGATTTATTGCTTATTAGGGAGGCAATATAACATCCAGTGATGAGAGGGAAGAGTGCATGCTTCTAAGTAATGAGCTGTAGCACACTGGAGCAGTTTCTAAAATTTCCTTTCATCTCCTCATATGTTTTAATTCAGTATTCAACCACAGAGAGGGTAAGTACGCAGATTAGGTTGTCTCAGTCCATGGTCATGAGAGAAGTTCTACACCTTTGGCAACTAGTAGGTGGAACAACAGTAAAAAGTAGACGTGAAATATTTGAAGTATTATTCATTGTCCATATTCTCTTTGCTTGATCTGTGTTTTGTCACTGGATATGGCTCTGCAGATATCACTCTTGCTCCTTCCCTGAGGGACAAGCTAGAAGACTTCCAATAGGATGGCCTGGTCGGATTTGAGCTGAAGAGAATGGAGAATTTCATATATGAAATTACTGATCTATCTCCATTAGGAAAATCTGCTGGAAGGGGATTGTTACTTCTCTGTGTAAGACTATATGACTCTTCTTCTCTGTATGCTTTTGTTTCACACGTTCTGTGCACGGAAATAGAATAACTTATCAAAAGAATATTACTTCTGCTTCGCTCTCCAGGTGAATTAGGAATGTCTGTCTGAATTCTATCTAAACAGATAGAAACAGGCACTTTTTTTTCCATTCCATGCATTATATCTTCTCTCACCTTATCTTTAATGAAGTAAACATTGCTCATGTGACAGGAAAGAAGACTGGGAGCAGTTTCAGAGATTTCTTAACAGAGAAAGGCTACAAAAACTAATTAACAGCAACACTGACGTCCTTTAAGCGCAAACATGTAGTGCACTTTTTGAAACTTGCAGATAAGCCTGATGCTCTCCAGCTGCCCAGGAAGATTCTCAGACGAGAGCACAAGTAACTTCTTCACAAAAAGACTGTTGAAACAAGGTGGCTCCAGTGAATAGCACTGGACACATAAGCTTTTTATCGAGGTCAGCAGTTCAAATCTGATTATGGAGTCTTCCTTAAACTTTTTTGGTTGTGGTAGATTAAAGGAAATGGTGATCTATCTAGTCGCAAGAGGGAAAAGTGATCTTATCTCCAAAAACAAAGGTAACTTCAGTGAGCTTTGAGGGTATCAGCTTTCTCTCTCACCTGAATTTTCCCCTTGTCAGTCTCCTATTACTGTTTTTGAGTTGTTTCCTGGTGTCCTTTCTTCGTCTTCTAGATCTGTATGACATAATTTTGTGGTGTTGATATGTTTAGTGATAGTACACCTTTCAGTAAAGCACAAGCAAGAATGCAAGCATTAGATAAAATCTTTAATAGAAAATGGATCAGGGTAAATGGGTAAAAATCTTAACTTCACCCAGGTTGGTCAGGGGAATAGATTAATCTGTCTTTCCCTTCCCATTTACCTTTTGAAGAGCTCTTAGGAAACCAGAAGTTTTATATATGGGGAGATTTTTTTGCTTAATTTGAACTGGCATTAATTTTAAATGATGTGTTATAGCTAAAGAAGAAAAAGAAACAATCTGAACAAAAATCCTGATTTTTTTTTTTTTAAGTCAGGTTGTGATACTTGAATAAAAAGAGTCGTGATAAATTTTGATGCACTTGGTTGGTATCAAAGAAGAGAACCATTTTTGGTGGAAAACTCATGCAGCCATTGCCACAGTTAAGACCACCGTTATTCAGGTCTTCTGTGTGGGGAAAAATATGAAAGCTAGCATGTAGTACAGACTTATTTCAAGAAAGCTGTATTACTTAGCGAATTTTCTACTGGCATTTGCAGAGATTCAGTTAGGGCTGAAACTTTAAAAAACATAGATTAAGTGGAAATACCTATTTAATATTGGTGATTATGTTCCCATTTCAACATTAGACTACTTTGAATTCTAAAGTTCTCTCTCTTTTAAGCGGCCAGAAATTGCTGCATGAGGTAAGCTGTTTTTTTCTTTTATCTACTCATTTCAAGATTTATTGTAATAGGCAGCAGCTGATAAGGAATAACTTCTCTGGTTCTTATTTTTTATATATATCATAATCATTAAAATCTTTTACGGGCTTTTTCAATGAGAAACCTTCAAAGAGAATATCCACAACTTCCTATTATACATGCAAGCCTGTGAGTCCTGACCATCTTATCCCAGTTTGCCTATTTACAGTCTTGATGAAACACTGATTAGCTCTGATTAGCTAATAGATCTCTGATTAAAATGTCTAATTAAGAAAGTAAGTTATTTTATTCATGTAGTCAAATTAACTTCCTCCCACAAAACCAACATGAAATAGTTGTACATGCTGTGTAAGTACTTGATTCTGGAAGGTGCACAGTGTTTCCCAAGCAGTGAGAATTTAGAGTATCTAAGCTCATTACATTAGATAATGCAAGTTATGCAAGCTCATGCCACCTTAAGGAAAAGCATTTGTGCAAATAATGTCTTGAAAACACTTGCTTATGTTATAAAGGAATTAATGTTGTTCAGATCAATTTATGCTATGAATAGATTGGAACCAAACTGAAAAGATGCGTCAAAAGGTATTAACTGACAGGTAGCCTTACTCCTTTTTTTTTTTTTTTTTTTTTTTTTTTTTTTTTTCAGAAGAAGAAAATCAATGCTATTTCTCAAGTGATTATTCAAAAAATTTTACAAACAATAATTTTGAATGAACTAATTTTTTGGTGATGATATAGTGCAATCATCTGAAATGCAATTATTTCCTTTTTATATATATATTTATATATATACAAAGCGGATTGAATATGTTGACACAGATGAAACATAATCCCACACAAGATTTAATAAATCAGTGGGACAAATCTATGCAAGAACAAGTACCCAACAGCTAAATCTCTTATTCACAAAGATCTATGATCTGTATCCAGCTATCTAAAATTTCTTTGTTTCATGCCTAGCCTTGAAACAGGTGGTTGGAGTGCAAAAGTTATAAACAAATAATTCCTAATTCCCAATGATCTGATGTGTTTTTAAACAACTTCTGGAGATGTATCCTCATCTCCAAAAAAGTGGATGAGAAATAATTGGATCTCTGGGAGAAGAAAAGAAACCAGCTACTTTGCCTAAGAAATGCACAGTTAATTGCACTTAAGAAATGGTCTGCGTAAATTTAATGAGGGCTTTAAGGATGTGAATTTACTGTGCAAGTGTGGCAGCCAAATTATCTATCCATGGATTTAGGAGTCCCTTAATACTCATAGAGGTGATAGACCATAATGGCTCTTAGGGGCTATTAAATACATCAGGTCAAAAACAACTTCACATGACAAGTTTTACACTTACATAAAAACTGACAGACATTCCTCCAGCCTGCTTGATAATACAACAACTATTTTCGTTGCTAGTTGAACTGCAACATTCAGGAACTATGCTCAAATATTGTCATTTTCACATTTTCTATCAATAAAAATACTGCCCCATAAACTGAGAATTCATCAGTTTTATAATCTACTAAATGCATGCATTTAAAATTGTGAGATGGAAAATTAAATGGAGGAGGGAAAAGAAATGGGTTGTTAGGAGTCTAGGTCTTTGAAACGAAGCTGAAGTTTAAGAAAAAATTAAGATGGTAACTACGGTACAATAAATTTCTAATATCTAAAATTTCTCCTAGAAATGAAGAGAAAAAATGAAAATTCTCTTCACAACACCATCCCCCCCCCCTTTTTTTTTTCTATTATGTACCTACTATATATCACTATGTAGAGGCCCATCTGTTCCTACTTCATCTGTCTTTCTGGTAACCTTTGTGCAGAATGATGTCACGGAAAGAAATAAAGGGGCAAAGTGTAACACCTCTGATAGTGCTGCCCAAGGGTAATTTAGTGGTCCATGACAATATTCTAAAAAGAAATATATAGATGCCTATTGTGGCAAGGGTATAGGGAGAAACAAATCACTTCAGCATGAGCTGTTGGTGTGGGAAACTTCCACTTTCCCCTCATTACATATGTTATTAGAAAGCTGAGGCAGACTCGTAATGATCCTCAGTCTTGTTTTGGATGTTAGTCAAATCATTTAACCTTGTCATCTCCCTTTAACCTTCTCTCTCAACCCAAGAGCATTGACAAGATCATGGGACATGAAACAATTCATGTCCTCTTGATGGTGAAACGTGATGCAGCAGCAAGAGAATAGCTTTTTGCTTTAACTGAGTTCTTTTGTTTAGTGGAACACAATATAATGGACAACAAATGGAGGGCAGGAAAGGCTACAACAAACTACAGCAAGTCTACAAATTTGAAAATAAGGAAAGAAGGATTCATCTATGGAAATATCTGTGGTCAAAAGAGTGGGATATATCTTCCAAGAGTAACATAGACAAAATATTTTCAATCAATTGATAAAGCACTTCCATGAGGGAGAAGATAGCTGGGAAACAAAAGAAAATTTAACAAAAGACAACAGCAGGTGAAGAATGAGAGAAAACTAGCAAATGTTTAGAATATGGTATCATTTAAGAAGAAACCAAATTTTCAAGTATGCAATTTCATGGGACAGAGCATACTGGAGTGTGAGACAAAGTCCCTGTTCCCTCCACTGGTACTGTGAAAAATCCACAAAGTTCCTTCAGGTCATAGGGGAAAGAGACATGGGAAGGGAGAGTCATAGGCGAACATGCAGAGCTTGTTTCTGTTCCAGTTTAGTGCTGCCAACCTAACAAGTGTTCTTGTGCCAGTGAACAACGCTAAACCAGCATCAGTTTGGTCCAGCAGTTGGAAGAGCTTGTTCAAACAAATTGCTGTGGATGATAAGCATCTCAAATCAGTTGAGATATAAATACTGAGGGGAGAGGAGGTGTCTTTTTTGCTCCACAAATAGATCCTGGCTGTTTCAAAAAAAAAAAAAAAAAAAAAAAAAAAAAAAAAAAAAAGGAGGGGTGTCATTTACTGTGTGGAAGAGTTCTTGCAAATTGTATAGCCTAGTTTACTGTTATTACACATTTCTAGCTGGAGTAAAACTAGTCAAAAAATTATTGTTAGGGACAGGACCAGTTGGATTTAATTGCATTGGTATTTTGGTGGGACTTCATTTCTTTCTTGTAGAGTACTTTGAAACAAAAAACATGGAAAAAATATAAAAATAAAAAAAATAATAATAAAAATTGAAGTTAGCTCTTTGATAAAGCGTGGGAGTTACAGTTTAGCCAATTTCTGCCTTCTGTCTTCCATAAAGGGGTGATTCCCACCAAATCCATGAATAAACCACAGCAGTTCAAAAATAAAGAAAGATCATGTATAAGGAAGATTTGTTGATTTTTTTTTAAGCTTTTACCTGTTCAAGGTTCCATTTTACCATTGAAAATCCAAATTTTCTGCAAAAAACACCATTTTCTACACAGCTCCTTCATCAAGTAACAAGAAGATGTGAGAGCAGTTTTCTGAGTAGCTGTTGTGCTAATACTCATTAAGTGATTGATGAATCATTTAAAGTCATTCACATATTTGCAAATAATGACTGATTTAGGGATGGAAAGAACATGAACATTTGAATGGGCTTTGTCTTACTCTTACAAAATCTCCACTTTCCACAACTTTCTGGGGTAATGCCTTTATTGTGAGTGGTTACAGCAGCTGTACCAGGACTGCATTCCCTCAGCTCTGGCAGCCACTGCAGCGTAACGCCCTCATAACCTTTCTTAGCAGTGTTTCGTCTCAAAGGACAGATATTCTGAGTGTCTCCACTAAAACTAGTGTTGGGAATAGGAAGTCACCCCCAGCAGCTGCTATTGAAACAGCCATTGAGGATATTTTGCTACTGAAGGAGAGCAGGAGGAAATGGCAACTTCCTGACCTAAAGACTAAGACGATTTCAAGAAAGGCTTGTTTAACTCTGCTATCAGTAGGTCTAGTAAATAAAGGATGGAAAGTGAAAATAGAAGTAGATGGCCTTGTAAGTGCTTAAATAAGACCATCTAGACCAATAAAACCGTTAAAAATTGTACGTGCTTAAATATTTTTTTAACTTTGAAATTCTACACTTTATCATATAGCTATGTCAATTTTAGAAATGTATGTCTTACGAGAAGAATAAGGACTGCTGAAGTATTTTTATAGTTTGATTTTGATAAGCCTTCAATTAAAATAGTGACCGCAGGGAGCAAGAGATTTACCAGTATTGGCAATCTGTCTTATTTTTTTCCTCACCCTCCTTCATATCCAGCATTTTATTTTGTCCTTTGCTGTCAGAAATAACCTACACTCCTCTTGCAGAAGAATTTTACAATCTGTTGAGCAAAACCAAAAGAGAAAAAATGATGCTCAATGGGTAATAAATCCTCCAGGAAAACATATTTATTAGATACTCGTGTTACAAAACTGTGTCTGGGAAAGATCTGGAAGTGGTACTTTAACTGTGTTCTCTTGTAAGCCAAAAAACCAATCTGCATCAGCTTTTCCCGTTTTGCATTAGAGGTGCAAAGAAAGTCAATATTTAAAAGCTAAATACCACCGCAGGCTTCATATCTCTTTTTGTAATCATTTAACCACACAAGTAATGACCCATAAGAAAAAAATCTATCTTGGTATTTACCACTTCAGCTGAGTACAATTAAGTTATATGAATTAATGAGTTTTCTTAGTGACTGAGGTTACAAAAAGAATTCCTTTTGTCTTTTGTTTTCTTGACAAAGGAATATGGTTACCTCTCCCACTCTCCCCATCTGATGGTTCATTGTGCAATCACTGCCCTGAAAATGTCACTCTGATTTAAAAGGAATACAGATATAAGAGTGCTTTCCTCAATGGAAGGAAGGATACTTTTCCTTGCTTTGAAACCAAGGTATAGATCTTTCTTCCCTTCTAGCAATGCTTTGTGATGTTAATAATTCCTTCTTGAGAACATCCAACATGGCTAGATGACCTCTAGCCTCCTTAGCAGGAAAAATATAGAATGTTTTCTTAGAATAGCTTAAATTATTTTCAGTTAAGTGTGTTTCTCATAATCTGAGAGCAGTGATGACACGTTTTGGGGACAGAAGCTATTACAAAACAGCTGAGACATCTTTCAGTGCACCACAACACTTCAATCTGTTCTGGTAGAAGCTGACACTTGGTCTCCTCCCTCTCTGCCCACCCCATACTCTTACCTTTGCCAGCACTGAGGTTTCTTGGAGGGAAGATTATCTGAGCCTAGGATCCAGAGCTCAGTTTGTCTACCTGCAGCCTATACAAATATATATTATGCTTTACAAAAGGGGGAGATGCAATTTTCTTTTCATGATGGTGAAATACGGACATTCCAAATGCTGATGTTTAGTAAGAAAGATGTAACATATAGGACGATGCTACCACAGGTACTTTTCAGAATTTTGGAACCAAAATCTTTCTCAAGCTGAAAGAAAAGGAGGATCTCTGTACTTAATAGATATTTTATTAAATGAACAAAACCAAGTAACTTATGAACAAAGCATTTTTAAAAAAAAAATCACATCAACCCCATGCTATCTCTGTTAACACACATATGGGGACTTATGGTTTCCAGCAGGAAGTAGTTTGCTGTCAGCCTTTGGGCTTTCACATTTTGAATTTGTCAAATCCTGAGTTCTGTCTACCCATATATGTGCGCACACTCACACATACACACACATTTTTTTCAGGAAATGCAGAAAATAGGCCCCAATGGACTGCAGTATGTTGTGCAAGTGTGTAGTGAGAGAGCTTCTATCTCCCTTTGTGTGTGTGTTTGTGCATTTAATTACAGAAGCTCAAAAGCCTTCTGGGGTGCTACAGAAGCCTTTAAGTTTTGTTTTATTTTTATTCAGTAATCTCCTACTCACAAAGTAAGATGGATGAGGCCAGAGCACTCTAAAGCCTTAAAGGACAAAGTGTATTTTCTTAGAAAACAGCAGAGAGTAATGTATCTGGAATGTGTTATATTTTACCAGATTTGTTTAGCTACATTTAAGCAATGACAATTGAAAAGACAACAAAACTCTGTGCTTTGAAAATATTTTCAGAAGAAGACCACCTGAAATGCCTGGAGACTAGTGTATGTCCAACTGTGACTATACCCTGAAGTATTCTTAAACAGCTGCTTTTTCCATAATTTAGCTCTCATGGGAGTTTTACTGAATTAAAAGCTTCCTGAGGAGAAAAGCACATAACAAATGTGTCTTGTGGTCCGCCTTCTAAAAGAAATATTTTGTTAAAATATTGTAAATTATTAGCTGAAGATTTGTTGTTGTTGATTATCAAGCAGTTTATAGAGATCAGTCCTGGATTCACTGTCAAGAAGAGGTAGATTCAATAACAGTGTTGTGCCATAACTGGTTAGCTTTCCAAACTAGAAGACAATGAGACCTAAGGCTCTAAACTTGACTTAGTTTTGACATGTGAGACGAAGTCCTTCTCTCTTCTTACAGTTTTAGATAAAGTTTAGATACAGGATAGATAAAAAAGTTTCTGTAGAAATACACAAGTTATGGGCTCAATGCAGGAATAACTGCCTGCCTCTAAATTTGTAGATCTTCTTCCTATTCCACCAGCATGGAGAAATGTTGCAGTACTCACTGGGAGACTTTGCATAACTTGAATACTAGTTTAAATATCAATAAATTTTTACTATTTGACTTAATTTGGCAGCAAGGGTTTACCTGGACTACAGGGTTTCTTTTTCTTCCCTCTTTTTATGTTTCTTTTCACTTTTGCTTTCTTCAGTTCTCATCCTGGGTCTTCTCCAAAGTCTATTAAAGTCGATAAATTTTCTTATGCCTGTTATTAAGTGAATTCATTTTAAGGAGGACTGGAAAAAATATATAAAACTATCACATTGTTATATCAGCTTTACCTATTTGTGAAAGGACAGTAAAATTATAATGTGTACTAGCTACTAGTCTGTTAAGAGTTGTATTATAAATCAGTTCAACTACAGTTTATTAGCACAGTACTAGTCCTTACTTTGTCTTTAGGGATGGCACGCTGTGCTCAGTACTGTTATTCTTGTTCTCTATCTTGAGCTCTTTGAAATTTAATATTATTCCTTCTGGAATTATTGAGTTGGGTTTTATATTACTGTGAAACTGGAGGAGTATTCTAGAGGTTAAACAAGACTTGAAATCAGATTTCAGGACAGTAACAGCTGCATGATATCTTTTTTAACCAAGTCATACTTTTTATTAATTAATTAATCTTTTTAGGCAAGCCATGCTACATTTCATGTTTGTCACCTGAAGATGCCCAAGCAATTTCATGATAATATATTACAGTTAGATATTAATTTTGGAGTGTGAAATATTAAATCTCTTCCAGAAACTACATACTGTGAAGTTTATATATGAAAAATATATCTGTCTCTATGTACAAAGCCAAAATTTCCAATTTGCACATGGTAGGATCAGACTTGTAGATGTTGTTCAGTGGGAGATTCAATGTTGTCTCTAGAGGGAAGTAAAGAGCTTTTGATTCAGCCTTCCTCCTTGTTCTTCTCTCCCAATTCTTGGTTTCACATCTGTAAACCATTTTATTCAAATTACACCAACATCCAAGATATTGCACTTGACCTTGTTTGACTTGACCTGAAGTCAAGTGGGGTTGCTTTTCTGTGGTTTTTCTTAGCAGGGGGGCAAGATAATTTTTTGAGTGCTTTGGTTACAAGCACATTTATAACAACTAAGTCTCACCTGGAGGCTTGTGTCCACTAAAACAGAAGATTGCACACGATATGCTGAGACCCTCCTTCTTCTGAGCTCTCTAAAGCTCTCTCTTGCAGAGTGTCTTTTTAAAATAAATAAGGCTCCCTTCAGCCTTCTCATGAAGTAATGTTGGTTAGAATATCTAATTAGAATATCTAATCCAAATGGAAATACCCTGCATTTGTTATATATCTGAAATTTAATACCATTGTTCAGTGTGGTTCTATTAGTTTTTCTATACTCAGGTTGTCTATTGGCCAAAATGTACAATAAATTAAGTAATAAAATATCAGTGTTAATTCTTACTTTGATATTCACTCAGAGTTTTCTTGTTATGTTCAGACTGTACTAATAAAATAAAGCTAATAAAATTTTGGATTTCACAACGGTGGGACAGGAGTGGCAAAAGCAACATCATGATTTCTTTCCATTTATGATCCTCTACCTTTTTAATTAAATGTTCATATAAACAATGTCGCCAGGGAGAAGTTGCATCTCTGAAAAAACAAGATGATGTGTTCCTGGACTTACTGCTATGCGGTACATTTACATTTGTTCAATAAAAATCCCATTGTTTAATCTTTCCAAGCAAGTGGCCACAGGAGCGTCTTTGCTAATCTGTATTCAAATGCTTTGTATAGATATGGATGATTCCCAAGATATCATTGTCTGTATAAAACCTTGTTAGTTTTAAAACAGTTTTGAATATGGCCATAATAGTCTTACAGTTAAGTGGAAGACTCTGAAGTATGTATTTTTCTGGTCCATAGTATATAATTATTTCATAGAAGTAATTATTCACTTAAGATTTGCCCAATTATTTAGAATTTATGTCAGTCAAAATCCTTAAGGCATTTTAAATCATCATTCAGGAGTTTATTAACCTTAGTCTGAGGTCAAAAGGAAAGCACAGTTATAAACTTATACACATGGTGTTTTTCATTGGGGGACTTGCAAGGATCCTGTTCTGGCTGACACCATCTCACTACATCTAAAATTAATTTAAACTCAATCAATCCTCATGTTTGGAATGCTTATCTATTGAACCCATTCTCTTCTTCTCATGCATGCACATGCACAGTTTTTGTCAGCATAAGAGTGTGAAACAGATGGCA
Source organism: Tinamus guttatus (assembly GCF_059628265.1). Lineage (NCBI taxonomy): Eukaryota > Metazoa > Chordata > Aves > Tinamiformes > Tinamidae > Tinamus > Tinamus guttatus. The sequence goes on along the minus strand of NW_028290136.1, from coordinate 1,750,523 downwards.
TTAAAGGCAAGACTTTCCATTAACTTCTATTTAGTACATTATTTTCACAGGAAAATAATCCCTTATATGATTTATTGGGTACTTTTTGAACAGGAAAGCTAGTAAGTATCCAAGTCATCTTCATTTCCCCAAATATGTGTTGTGTCATCCAAATAAAACACTTAGTAATTTTCTGCTGAGGAAATAACCTTTTTTTTTTTTTTTTTTTTTTTCTGTAATTGTAGCCTTAATAAACATACTGCCTTACTTCTTGGCTACTTTACTGGGAGATTACTGTAGGCATGTAAAACAGAAATGGTTTTGTAGGTTGTCATCTGAAATGCACAGAATATAAGTTTAGTCTGTTGAGAGTTTTCTTTACAGCAGGCAGTTCCAAAGGGACAGTGTTCACTGAGGATGAATGCACTCAAATGGTAGTTTTCTTCTTTCACATACAGTTGTGTGGAAATGAATGAATGACTGAGCACATACAGTTTGGAGTTTTTATATATATACACACATACAAGAATATATATATATGTAGTAGTGCATATAGGGCATGCACTACTAGCTCCTGCTAATATCCTGAGAACTGCAACTTCTGGCATGCATTTTCACTGATTTAAGACAAACTAATCCCAGTGTCCTCGTCTTTGCTATTATGGATGGTGGAAGAAGCCAACATTATTAAGACCCAGTCTTACATCTTAAAAGAGAAACATCACCCCCATGGAAACATCTGTCCCAGAAGGTTTGGCTCATGTAATCGATGGAGGCAGGTCTGCAGATCAGCACAAGTGTTACTCCAAAGAATCATTCTTCCTGGCATGTTTCCATAGTCTCCCAAAGGACAACATGCAATCAGATGTTTAACCAAGGTTAATCCCTTCCCCAATTACTCTTCTGCAGCTGAAGCTGTAGGAGACAGCCAGTAAAAGCAGAGCAGTTCTCAAGAAACAGACTTGACACTTGGTGTATGAAAATCTCACCAGGTCTAAAACTTGAATTTACTTTTAAAACGCATCCATGATGCATGGGTGCCACTCTCCTTGCCAAGATCAGCAAGAAGAATCACAACTTAGGTTTTAGTGCATGTGTGTGAGATAAAGCATTTTAATATAAAGGTCAATAGAAATTACTATTTAAAGGGCAAAGTTCTGCCATAATAATTCACTAGGAATAGTCCTGGGTCATACTGTTATTACCGCTGATGAGAATAATAAGCTTGCAGGAGATGAACACCTAGGTTTTAGGCTGGTGATTTGGTTAAACTGAAAGGGCGCTTCTGTGGAATTTTCGTAGGGACCTGTGACCTCCAGCATTTGTTTTGTTTTTTTCCTATCTCATGTGAATTGAAATAAGAACCTGGAATAAGTACTGTTTAATTTTAATGACTTAGTTAAACAAATGCATTTTATGATTTCATCAGGCTTATGGATTTTTTTCTCCTTTGTTGAGCTGTACAATACAAATATTGGTTTTGCAGATAAGGAATTCAATTAGCATTTCAAAGGGGTCAAATTCACTCCCTCTCACAGCAAGTTCTTATTAGCTTATTTGGGATGATTGGGAAACCTTGATGAAATTAGATAGCCTAGAAAAAAATAAGGCATATATATATATATATATATATAAAGAGAGACTAATGATTTATTTTGATGCAACACATGAAGTCTCCCTACAAAGCATTCCAGAAGCTTAGGAAAATTTGGGGAATAAGGTATTCATAAATATTAGCAATAGTACCTTATCTAGTAGAGGTAAAATAATACACTGATATTTATAATGTCCAGTTTTTAGGACATCTTCTAGGTCTGGAAGAATATCCATATATATTTCAACTTTTATGTTTCTGCTTTTTTTCAATTCATTTCCAGTGCATTTATGGGAGAGTTAACTTCGCAAAAATAGAGCTTATTCCATTTTAGATATGGCATGCTTAAGGGTGTATGAAAGGCAGTCTTGTGAGTGTTGTTTAACAGTGGTTATTCCAGATTGCATTTTTCAAGTATTCAGTAGAGGTGAGGGGAAAATAGCAGTGCAAGAGGTTACCTAAGGAACTGCTAAACTTTCATTTCAATGCAATTGCTTGCATTTTTCCGTGCTCTGCTGTGTATTGCAATGGGCTGGCCTTTGACCACTTATTTATGCGGGAGTTTAACAGGTAGGGAGTAAAAAAGGGTGCTGCTGTAGGTGCTTCTCCAGTGAGAGAGATGCAGACACTATTGAATCACAGCTAACAAATGCTGAAAGCTGTTGCACATCTTCACCTGCATTAATCTGACCTCTAAACCCACATCTGGGAACAAAGGTAGCCCTAGAGCATGCAAAAGAGAGTCTCTCTCTTTTTTTTTTTTCTGAATGAAACATCGGCCTGAAGTTTCCAGTAGATCAACATCAACCTAGTTCAGTGGAACAAGCTAGTTTTATGTACTCTGTCATAAAGCTGAAGGGGTCCAGATGTGCCATCTTCAGAGCATGCAAAGCTGGCCTCTGAGAACTGAATCTACTCCTGTTAGGAAAAGCAAACTCACCTTGCTTGTATATTTACTTATTTTAAGATCCTTGGGGTAACAAGGAGTGTAAGGATAGAGGAGAGAATTGTTCTTGGAGAAGTTTCTGAAAAGGTGAAGGTAAATAAGGATGTGTAATACTACTACTTGGAGTAGCCTGCAGTAATGCTAGAGGGAGTAGGTACAGAGGACAGCAGATAGTAGCACCTGTGACAACTTACCGTGTGGCAGCACAGGCTCCTGTTATTTCCCCATTTGTTTTCTCAGTGAAAGATACTTTCAAACGCATGTTTTACCTGCAAATATCTTCAGTAGTTAATAGCTGGATGGTTTGTTTCTCTCTAGTACGTAAATTGATGTTTTGTAGAGCGTCTGACACATCTATGATATTGGTATCTGAGACATCTTTCAATCACCTCTGAGCACTATCTGCTAATCCAGAATCTTCACCTCAGGAGATAAAATAATATATAGTGTGAATCTTTGCAATTTTTAAGGATTTTGGGGGACTATGACTTTGCTAAATATATATCAGCAGTTGAAGATATGCCAAACTGCTAGCTGACACAAAGATTTATGTAATCATGACTTATCTGAGCATGTGTAAGGTTTGGCTTGGTTTGGCTTTTGCGTTAACAGTGATGGCCTATTTATCCTTCCCATCTAGGCTTGCATTTGGTTAAGTCTCAGCATGATAACACTGTTAAAATGCAGGATATTGCAAACTGTCTTTGGTGCCAACTTGGGGTTAAATTCAACCTCTGTGTGAGAAAGTACAGCTCTCACAGACTGCAAAGCAGAATGCCGTCCTACTGGTTCCTGACTGCTCTATAATAGGAGTTAGTGTCCCAAGTTTGCTTCAGAAGTTCTGTCTTGAAGACAGCAGATGTGTTGCTAAAGCCATCTGGCTCTTTTTTTGAATATAATTTGTATGCCTATAAATAATCACATGCATATGGGCTGCATTTCAACTGTGTGTTCTTCAAACTATGTAAGTTAAAATAATTTATTTCTTCCAGTCTTGCTAAGACTTTCTGCCATACATTCCTGTCCTCTTGTTAATATTCTTGTGAGCTATTGGAATAAAAAAGCATTATGTTACTAGGAAGCTAGAAAAGTTGATTAGGCATGGAAAGTAAAAATACCCCTTTAGGCCCAAGCAGTCACTTTTTTTTTTTTTTTTTTCCTTTTTTCTTTTTAGTTTTTTCCTGGTATTTCCCAGCATCTGAAGCAGCCTTTTAGAGGCCCAGAGCTGATTCCAATCTCAAGTCTGCACATGTGTGGTATTAAGAAGAAAAGTGCTAGAGAAGGGAGGCAAATATCCTCTGCCAAAGCTATTGTTCTTACTGAATTATTTTCATTTAGTGTGCAAGAGCCTAACTTGTCAACTCTTGCTCACCTTTCCACTCAGGGTTCTCTGACTGACCTGCCATATAGCTATGAGTGTGTGCTCTCTCTTATAAGATAGGGTAATTCTACTGTCGAATTTTCCACTGTAATGAACAAATCCTTAAGGCATATGATAACTGTCACTGTCTGCATTCTTTAGCAAAAAAAAAAAAAGTAATTTGACTACCTTTTGATCATGTGTAGAATTGCTTTAAAAATAAATAGGAAATAAAAAGGAATATCCTTTCATCTCAGGTGAAAAGAATCTCGGCTGTTACACTTGATAGAATCAGCAGAGTAAAAAAAAAAAGTGACATGCACACGCACTTTTAAGACAGTTTGAAAATGTCACTTATTGCAAAAATAACAAAAGGCATTGTTGCACACTTACTTTTGAATGCAAAAATGATTTATATACTGTTTTGCTACATACAATCCAGAACTGATCTGTTAACAGAACAAGTATAATTTCCCAGTTTTAAGATAGCCAAAGTTATACCTGGTTTTGCAGACTCATTTAGGATCTCTGTGATGAAGCTATAGGAGGTTTTTGCCATTGCAGAGGGCAAGTATCTTCAATTATGTTGTAGGGCCAAAATTTAATATCAATTTATATGCATTTTTAGTTTAGGTATATGAAAAATTTTATTTGAAAAAAATTTACTTACAAATTTACAAATTCAGCATCACTTATAACTGACACCTCCATGCAAATAGAAGAACAATATTCAGTATTTTGGAGATGGTTTAGATGTTTAGCCTGACACTTCAACTAGATTGTCATTTTGGTTTGGATCCTTAGATGCCTTAAATAAGAGTGTCTTGGAATATGCCACAATATCAAATGTAAACTTTTTAAAAGAGTGCTATCAATACGTACACCTAGTTCATAAGTCTAATGCAAACGAATGTAATATTCCCCATAAAAATATATTCTGTTCATATAATTTACTGGTTTGATCAATTTAGCATTGATTAGAAATCTTTTGGACAATCAAAAGCTGCTTCTATGAAAATTTTGTTCGTTTGGCATAAACACATTTCTCTGTGTAAAGCTTTTGACAGAAAAGATTTCTAAAGTTTATGATATCATTGATCTTGGTAACCCTTTAAACCCTCAGAATCATGACTTCGGATTTCCCTCACTCCCACACCATTGTAGATTGGACGACTACTATAGGACCAAAAAAATGACCTGTAGATTTTTTTTGGATGGCTTGGCATTCATGTTTTTGCTGCACTATACAAGAAAAAATGCAACGAAACTTCAGGATGTGAAGCATGACCTCCTCTGCCTGAGAGCACTGCACTCTGCTTTCCAAAATCAGTGCACCCAGTAAAGTGTGGTGGTACATCTATTTAACAGTGTTTTCCAAACATCCAGTGAAATTGAAAATAGCTGTTTCCTTGATACTAGCTGCATGATCAAAGTTAATGTCCCATCTCCTTCCACTTTCTTCCCATGACTATATACTGCCTGAAAATATTTGTTTGATTAGCCTTTGTGGTTTCATTTACTAAACATCTGTACAACACTTGTGTCTAAAATCCTTTGAAACCTTCTCTCCTCATTCTCAAATTCTTTCTGTCTTCCTGCATAGCCTTGATTTTGTTGTTGTTGTTGTAGTGCCTTTTCCTCTTTCGTGTTTTTTTTTTTTTTTTTTTTTTCGGCAGGGGCCAAATAGAAATCAGGTTTTTAAAATTACAGTTATTCTTCAAGGCATCTCCACCTCCAAATGGTGGGTAGGTGGTTGGCCATACTCTTATTACTTCTTTCCTTCTTCACCTCTTTCTGTCAACCAGCACTTAAGGGTACACAACAGACTATCAAGAGTCGTACTGTACAGTAAAATATCACTGAGGCAAAAGCTAGTGATGCCCACCAAAGAGAATGCACGTGCATCCCAGAAAACAAGGAGTGACTCTAACGTGACTGTATGTCATGTATCTAATGTATTACACTCCCCTAGTAAAGAGAGCTCTCTCCTAATTTTCTTGGTCCCTCTTCGCTATGGGCACTGAGGAGCTGAACCGGGGAAAATGCGAAGCTGGTGAAGAGGTCGACTTTTTTTAGTATGATTCCCTATGATGTCATCACCATTTTGCTGCCACTTACTTCCTCCTACTTATCCCCTCCTTATTGCTGCCCAAACAAATGAGAAAAAGAATTTCCATTATGTTGACCAATGCTTCTTTTAGTCGTTCCAAATTGTGATCATCTTCATACTACTGGGGATCTGTTGCAGAGTGCTCCTCTCTCTCCTCAAAAAAGATTATTTAGCATAATGCATACCGCATATATGCACTATGTTACACTTGCATCCTATATCAGTTAATTTATATTTGGCACAATTCAAGAAACAGTTTGGAGAAATCCAAATTGTGTGGGTGAATGGTGCCTTTGTTGTGGTGCATGGCAATCTGACCATCCAAGTCCCACTCCTGGATAAGTTATTAATAATTATCCCTACAGGGCTCTGAGTAATATTTTACATGAAAATGGCAAGTCTCAATTCAATTCAGAAATAAAGTAACTTAAGCTGTGCCAATCTCCTTGTTTCCTGTGTGGTGTTACCACCTTAAGCATCTCTGCACACTAAGCTAGGAAATATGCAGCAAATTTAATATAACTTTGTAGTTGGAAATTAGCAGCAGCGCTTCACTTCTGGGCATTAGTGTTTGTAACAACTTGCAGCAGCTACAGAAAGATAAGTGACAGAGAGATACCACATCACCTTGAACCTTACAGAAAGCTACATTAATTACTAACGCTGTGCTCGCACGCACCCTTCGCCTCTCATCCATGAGATACAATTCCCGCAATGGGAAGGATGGAGTTATTGTTTTGGAGCGTATAAATCCACAGACCCCATTAGGGCAATGGCCAGTTTGTGATTTACCTCCCGATGTTTTCAATCACCGGAATGGCCATGCCATAACCTCTATTTCATTCTCTCATTGAAAGCACTCTGTTATTTTCCTGTTTTTAACACTTTTTTTCCTGTTGGTTTTGATTCAGCCCCTCTTCCTCCTGTCACTTCCCAGTTCAGTGAGCACTTAGAAGCAGTTTTCCTTAGTGGAGGAGACCACACAAAGCACTTCCCATGTGGCACGAGCTTACTTTACAGACTGTAAGGTAGCCTCTTTTGCTTGCTTGACTTGCATGACAAAATCGGAAGGGTAGGACAAAGGAAGGAAAACGATGTGCCTTCAGAGTGCACTGAGTTCAGTAATTGATCTTTTTGTCTTTTCAGGAGCTTGCTAACACATTTTAATAATCATAAGAGATCTATAAGGCAGCTTGTGAAGCGACATTAGCACAAAGACCATATGGATGATTGTGAAATATCTTGTTGAATTTTTAGGAGTGTGAATTTGTCTAGAGTCATGCTTCTCTGAATACAAAAATAATTCCTCTTCTGTTCCCTGTGAAGCTGTTTCCAAAAACAAGCTTTGCAAACTCCCTTTTGCACCTCTTTCAATCTCTCAAGAACAACTCTATCACATATAGATCTCGCCATAAAGGACATGAATACCTATAGTAGCTCAGGTGTGAACTGTTTCATTTGTTTGGATGGGGCTATGGGGGGAAGGAATATGAAATTCATTACAATATAAGGCCTTTGCAAGAGGGCAGATATTGATGAGGAACTGTTTCCCTTCCTGTCTCTAAAGTAATTTTATCTGCAGTCCAATCACCTACCTTACAGTCTTTCTTCACAAGCACACAGATTTCTACTTTTACGTATACATGCCTGCCCTTTCACTGTGTGCCACTTCCAGATGTTGATGAATTATTGATTTATCCTGTCACAATTCACTTGAGTTGCACTACTGATGATGCTGGGAAAAAAAAAAAAAAAAACTCGAACAAGATTTTTTTTTTAGAAATGTGTTCTACTCTGTTTGGATTTTTCTTGTTTTCACTGAAAGTTACAAAAAGGGTATTGAGTGTTGAAATTATCATTGTGATGTCATTATCAGGACATCAACCTGCCATTTTTAGGGAAATATCAAATAAATTGAAGTAAATAGCAGCAGAGTATGGGAGTAAATGTTGTCTGTCAAAAGTAATTGTTTGTTTGCTTGTTTGTTTTTTTTCTTTCCCATCATCAGGGGAGGAAAGCAAATTGTGCTTTGATTAGAGAAGCGAGTTTAAGAAAACAAAAGAAATCCCATCTCCTGTCTTGGTGGTTAAACTTAAGTGGCTTGATCTAGAATTCCAAGATTGAGGATTTGGGGCTAATTTACTTCCTTTCTTCGTGTTAATGCTTTATCCATCCAATATGATCTTTTCCAGCTCTTGGGGGATGATGAGCCATTCTGGAGAAGGCAGAGTTGGTTAGCTGAGCTGGTGCCAGCCATGTGCCCTTCACAGGAGTGACACTTGGGGCCAGCTCTGCAGCCTATTTCCAACAGTTCCCTGGAAGGTTTGATGGAGGCCGGTATATGATGGCTCAGACAAATTTGTAAAATCTCCAAAGTGGGCGGTTGTGAGTTGCATCTGCCTCTCATGTTCAGTCTCTTTCTATATCTGTTAGAAGCTGATGTAAGAGCTATGCTATACAATTTACCTCATATTTGTGCTACGAGGACTATAGATTTAGACACTTGGTTTCCAAATACCATGTTTATTATACGTTCAAATCTTGCCTCAAGCACTCTGCATCAGGGAGTTCCACAGCCCATTTGCAGGCTGAGGTGAAATGCAAAAAGGCATTTATCAGTTTTGTCACTTGAACTGGAATTGAGCATTCATCGATTCCCCTGTCTATGAAGTTTGGGTGAAGGATGATGTGTTTGTTGTTTTTCTGTTTGCTTTTTTTTGTGGTTTTATTTTTTAAAAGCATTTCCTCAATTGGTTCATCTATTCATATCAATGCTAGGCAAAGCAAATGTGCAAAGCCTAGAGAGAGCTCTATAGTGCAAACAAGTGTACTGGGTGCTGATAAGTGAGTTGAGTGATGGATAGATTCAAAATAACAGAATGCCTTGATTATTACATGTCAACCAAATTCTGAGCTATTCTGAACTATTGGCCCTGAAAAAATTTCTGAACAAAACCATTAAGATTTTGTTTCCGAGTAAAAATAGATTCCCTGTAATATCTATAAGAAGAGTAGGATTTCCCTCTGTGCTGAACTTCATAAACATCTTGTCACAGAAATAAATTATTTGAAAATCAAATGCAGGATGTGCGGGAGACTTTAGTCCAAGTTTATATTTTTTTATAGAAATCTGCAAATGAAATATTTCTTGGCATAAGAAGGGAAGAAGCTTCAGTAGAAATCACTATTCTGAGTAGTTTGCATATGCTTCTATTAGTAACTTGTGTCCTTTCAGATTATTTATTAAAGTATTTATTTTTCTGATCAAAACAATGGAATAAGAGGTGATGGCACATTCATTTCCCACTTACCTATTTCAAAAAATTACTGTGATGTAGGAAGCATTTCCATTGCGTTTTCTTAGATGATTATTGTCACTATAAGTAAAGGCTCATTTGAAATAATGTTTAGGCATTTATATTTTAGCATACGTAAAAATAGGATCTCAAGAGAAGGGTGGTTGCTAGACAAACTTCTGTGTCCCAAAATTTCTTTGGGCAAATTATTCCAGTGCTTGATTATTCTTTCAACTACTTTAAAGTAGGCTTTCCTACTTTAAATGTCATTTCTACCTTAAATTTACCATTCTCCAATCAAACTCTGTTACTTCTTACGTTGTCTGCTCTAAATGTTGAACAGCATAAACATCCTCTTGAACTCTAAGCCTGTTTTTCAAGGAGTTTGTTAACAAAAACAGATGCAAATTTAAACCCTATTTTCCTTGCTAACATTCAGATCTATTTTGAAGTATCAAAAGGTGTGAGACTTGGGTGGAGTCTGTCGAAGCCCTGCTTAGTACTAAAAAGCTTTCCAGTTTCTGAATGAAATCTCAGGAATTACTCACAGAAGAAATTTCTCCACAGAAAGCTGTTCGGTTCATTTTCTGTGGACTCTTTTGCATGTTTTGCAACCATTTCACAGTGGTTTAATCCAGACCAAGTTCTGTTGCTTGTTTATGAGGTTGCCATGTCAGATACTGTCAAAAGCTTTACTAAACTCAAGACATATGGCATTTATTGCTTTTTCCCTAAGCAAAGCATGTTACTGTATCACAAAAAAGGAGATTGGATTGTCTTTGACAAAATTCTTATTTATTTATTTGTTTTATTTGCAAGTTATCTTTATTTTAATAGCTTCATTACTTGTGCCAATATTTTCTCAGAAATTTAACTTAAAGTGGCTAGGCTGTAGTTCTCCATCATCTCAGCATTTGAAGAAGGCCTGAATATTCATCTTTTTTTCATTCTTCCAGAATTTCAGCCCTCTTCTTTATCTTCTTACATGTAATTGCTGGTAGGTGTCAGACAAGTTAAGTCAATGATCTGGGATTAATTTCATGCAATTCATTTGATGGAAGGGATTTAATTTATTACTAATATTCTCTTTTAAGACACCACCAGTTCATATTTATTCTTCCCCTCTCTTGTCCTCTTGTTTGCCTCCCAAGGGACATGACCTATTGACTTCCTTTTTTAAGTGGGTCTCCCTGAATTCCATTGTTTTTATGTCACTTGCCTATCTCGTTTGGTCACAAGGATTGTGTTACTTCACATTGCCTGTCACCCAGATGGCCTTCCGTTGCTGCAGTCCCAAGGAGAAGCTTTCTGCTGGTCAGAAAAAAAAAATCAGAAAAGTGCTTCTTTTGTTGCCTTTTTTTCCCTTGTGTGTTCCCAGCAGGTCCCCAAGAACCTCTCACAGGTGTATTTCAAGATGTCGCAGATCTATCCTGGTCTGTGCTTTTCTGAGTGATTTGAATTTCAGTACCAAAAAAGCTTTTAGTTTTGTTTTCCAGCGCAGACAATTTCATGAGTTAAGTGAAAAGATATAAGTTATCTTCTATGATTTTTTTAAAGATATTTTCATGTCCAACTGTAGAAATGTTTTACACAAAATAATCACATTCCCAGAGTTTACGACTAACTCAGTATGAGTTTAAATATGATAGTTAACACGAAATTCAGGGCACTTTTGCTTTATAAGCCAGATGTTACTCATTTGGACTTTTTAACTTTCATCCTAGGTACTCTGGGTTCAGTCAGTGACTGTTTATATTGGCCATCTCCTGGAATCATTTTAAACACAGACTTTGTTTAGGTTAAGTCTACCAGGAATTTGTCCCTCCTTAGTTATTTACTTTCTCCTTTTACAAGACTTTTTAATATCCTCGATTCTGGGTTAAGTTGAACAGTTTCTCTGGCCTATTTTTCATAACAGGAGATCAGTTTTTGTTTGCTGGTGCTACCTGGAAATATCTCTCATTGTAGAGAGTATAATAGGTCACATGCTGCAAACAGGGATGAATGAAAAATATAAACATGGCACCTGTGGGAGATACAGTCCTAATAATGTGGCCTAACTGAGTGAGGTTCTTTGATGCAAAGTTCCGTTTCAATTGATGTTTAACAGTGATTACTAAGAATATAATTTATTTACATAAATATTTCTCATTTTCTCCACTGAGCAGCAGTGAGACTCAAGCCGCATTCTTGTAATGGACAAGAATGCTTTGTCTTCTCTCCTCACAGATTTGACAGGTAGTATGATACCAGCTACAGTATGATCACGTCATGCTGTGGAGCATGTAACTTCTAAAAAAGTATTTTCTTAGCTGGGAATGCTATGAAGAATTTATTTGAATTATATGATTTATTGAAATAGCACCTATTGTGAAGAATTACTTTGTGGCATATTTCCTTGGATAAACCTCCTAAATGGGCATGCCTCAGCTATAAGATATGGATATGTGTCCAGGTCAAGAAACTGGGCAAAGACAACTGAGAAGTCTGAATCTATTCCCTTGGAGCAATAGAGTCCAACCTGACTGGCAAAATATAGCTTCGGCAATGGTAGTGATTCCTTAGCTATGCAATTAATGAGTGCAAGTGGTGCAGTTTCTTTGAAAGTCATTTATCCTTTCCCTTGTCTACTAGCATACAAGACAAAATGATTCATCAACCTTGTGCTACTGATGTTGTGTGCAAAAATTTTTTGCAGCTTTATGTGATCATTTTTGCTCTGGCCAAACAAATTATTGATTTGCATTGCTGGCAAGAGTGAGCAGCAGGGAAATTTGGCTGTGCTTTTTTCCTCGTACAAGGAAATTGCGTTGTAATTGTCTACTTATTCACTCTAGTATGGTCTAATCTGTACTCAAACCAATACGCAATCTACTATGGTACTGCCTCTGCTGCTTTGCCAGTCATCCTATTATATAAGGGCAAAATTCAGCATGTGCAAGCCTAAAGCAAAGCATGAAGTGCCCCAAAGCGTGGGCATGAACTGCTTAGACACTAGCTACAGAAGAGACAGGAGGCAATCAAGTGGAGAGTCTTATCGTGCCTTGAAGGTGAATGTAAAATTGTGTGTGAAACTGCGCATTTTCAGAAATTGTACAAAACGAATTCAAGAGTGTTATCACTTGAACTATATCTTAAGCAGCTTGCACAAGGGAAAACTTGCACTCAACTGCATGCAACCTGAAATGCTCTATTTCTCAATGTAATTGATTTAGGAGAATGCCCTCTCTGACCGGGACCATCTTCCCCGCATGGTCACACTTCGTCAGGAGGAGCGTGCAGTAGGCAGGCAGCACAGAGGAAACTCCTCTTCCTCCACTTGTAGCAACTCAACCTGCTTGGTAGAGCTTCTCATCACACGCAGGTAACATCCTCACAAGCACCAGGAGATGTGTGGCGCTTCTGAGGAAAGAGAGTGACAATTTTGCAAGCATCATTGTTGCACGTGTTTTATTGTAACTGGTGCTGCAGTGTATATTTGATTTGTTGTGTGGATACTTTATCTGAGATATGTAGGGTATAATCTGAACCTGGTATGGTTGGAGGTTTTCTTTCCCGTGCTCTAAGCTAAAACACTTTACGTTTGAGACACTTTTACTTATAATTCCTGTCAAAAAGTTTATTGCCACAAGCTCAGCTGCAATTACTGACTAGGTCTTTCTGGGCTTTCTGTAAAGGAGAAGCTGTTAGGTACTATATGAATGTGTCTTTGATTTATGTGTTTTAACAGGAGGGGAAAAATACTGCATGATACACAAAGATTCACATCTTCTTTCTATTTGTTCAAGTTTTTATGACTGTCATTCAAAGTCTTATAGTTTATTGTTCATGAAATCATTTTGTACCTGCATATAATGTTGGCTATTTATCAGTATGTAATTTTTTTGTAACTGAGCAGGCCAAGAAGAGAGACAGCTTTTCTTTATTTCTAAAAGATTTTTTTAGCCCGTATCCAAACAGGCTTCTATAATTAGTTTAACAAATCTTTTTATGACTATTTTAACAAGATTTCTGTTGCAAGAACTATTTACAGAAGTAATACGGGAGACTTTTCTTTCCATTCCTTGGGTTTCCTACCATTCTGTGGACATGTTAACTTGACCTTTGTATATTTACACCATCTTCCTTGTACTCATCTGATGTTTCTCCTATAACTGTTACCTTGAAAACTTAAAAAAGAGAAGAAAACAAAAAGGAAAGGAAAGGAAAGGAAAGGAAAGGAAAGGAAAGGAAAGGAAAGGAAAGGAAAGGAAAGGAAAGGAAAGGAAAGGAAAGGAAAGGAAAGGAAAGGAAAGGAAAGGAAAGGAAAGGAAAGGAAAGGAAAGGAAAGGAAAGGAAAGGAAAGGAAAGAAAAGAAACGGAAAGGAAAGGGAAAAGAAACGGAAAGGAAAGGGAAAAGAAACGGAAAGGAAAGGGAAAAGAAAAGAAGGTATACAATAACGGAAGGGTTTTCTTTTGTCTAATAGGGTCAAAGAGGCAGGTTCTCTGTTTCTGCTGCTAAAGTAATCATACTCCCTTGATGCATCACCTCTGCAACTTAGCTTTTGATATTCCCTGTGACACCTGGCTTCATTTTAAGCACTAATGTTACTTGTAAAATGTATTGATAATTCCCTGGGTTCCCTGATATCTTATTATACAAGACATGAAACATGAAAATATTAAGACATGCCCTTCCTTCTTTCTCCAGCTGCACTGCTTTGTTTTTCAGGCTGTTCACTTAATCACAAGTGAGCCCTTTCCTTCCCCTTCTCCCTTTGTAATTACTAATTTTGCTGTGTTCAGGTTACAGCCCCACTGTAACTGCATGTAGGAACAGTGGCAGCTGTGACAGGTGCCTCTCTGAAGCTTGCAGGGGGATAGCGAAGCTCTTATGAGGGTCGGATAGTCTCTCAAAAGGTGTATGTAAATAGAGGTTAGCAACTGCCCGTTTTTTTCGTTTCTCTGCATTATCCTTTGTTTCTCTTAAGCTTAGCTGGACTTAGCTACAGGCCTACCAATAGTGTATGCTGTTTGGTGGGTGTTCTCCCATGATTTATGCATTGTCAGTGTTTTTTAACAAGTAGAGTACACATATTTTTGACTCTAGAAATTTGGCAAATGCTTGAATCCACCATGGCCCAATGACTTACTCACATACAAGATTTTTCAAATATTTCTATATAGTTCTCAACATTGCCTAACCATACTTTGTCTAAATAAAGAGCGCTTTGTTTCTTCATCATCTTCACCTTTTTTTCATTGCTCTTTGCAGCTGTTTGCATTGCTTCCTAGGGGCTGCAGCCAGCCCAGCTTGAGGGCTAAAGCCACAAGAAACTTTGAATCCGTTTGCTGACACTTTTTGGTGCTTTTAGTGGCTCAGTGCTGCAGCTCCGCTCGTGATTATTTTTGCACTGACCCCACAATTGGTAAATGGGAATTTGTGGTCTTAATGATTTATCTAAAGTAGCAAGGAAAATGGCAAGTCAATAGAAAAGTCAAAGAGAAAATACACTTTTAAGATTAATTTTGATTCTGCCCAATGTACAAACCACTGCTGCATCCTACCATGTCTAAAGCATGGACTTCATATCTATCACTAGCTTGCTTTATTTCCATTTGGATCTTTGTGAACGTAAGCAAAATCACACTTAAAATTGCATCTGTTCTTCATTTCTCTTGCTTTCATTCTTGTATAATGAAGCATAAAAATCATCAAACATCTCTCTTGTTTTATAGTTAATTATCTTCATCATCACTTATTCCAAGTACATTATGTCTTTTCCCTCTCTTCTCTCAGATTATTTATTGTGTGTGCTTTTGTTTGTTTTTTTTTATTGCTGCTCTCACAACATTGGTCTAGCAAACAACAACAATACTATTATTTTTAAGGACCAATTCCTTGAACTCCCCCCACCAAGGATCATCCTTAAGACATTTTCTTTATGTAGTTTATTTTGCCTTCTGCAAACTTCTGAAGTAATTCTTTAACTCAGTATTTTCTTCCCGTGAAGTGTGTGTGTACATATAAATACTAACTGGAAATATTTTCATGTTCACCTTCCAGGATTTAACAGTCACCCTTGCAAAGGGGCTTATTTTAATGTCAATGTGTCTTTGTTTTTGTTCTTGGTTTTATCTTAAGAGAAATAAAAAATATGCATATGTACATATATCCATCTGACCATGGTAGTTGTGCGACTGTGTACTCTACAGCTGTGCTATTCAATTAGCTAATTTTACTGGAGTAGCTACTTTTCACCTGTGGGTAATTTTGCTGTTGCTCCATCAGGAGGATACAGCTTACCAGCACAGGCTTAGTTTAGAGAGAGGAAGAGTTTTACTTGGTAAGTATGTTTTTATTAGATATGTGTTGCAGTTGTCTTTATGAATGGTAGTGATACACCTCTTTTATTTCAGGGAAAGATATTTTAATTTCATATCATCTAGATTTATTTTACCTTAACATGATTATGGATAGTTAGACTTGTTCATCTATATTTTTGTATTTATTGAGTATGTTCCCATGTAAACAGGGTAAGAGCTACAAAAGGGGAGGGAAAATAAAAGCACATATTGCGATGTATAATAATTCACCTAAAGTTGTTTCCTAGGGAGTAAAAGAGAAAGGGATTTTAGACAGCCTTAATGCTACTCAACATAGACTACTATGCCAAAATAATAGATGGACACAACAAAAGAAAACTTGTTCTTACTGAAATAGATGAAGTCAAGATGTAGTAAATCATTTCTTAGCAAAGTCACATAGGCACATGGTTTGTGAATGACTGATTTTATTTATTTATTTATTTATTTATTTTCTGTAAGCTAGTTTGCTTTGCTCACTAAAGTCTTATTTGTGCTCTAAAATTGGGTGAGAAGCAGTTCTGATGAACCTGGCAAGTTCTTTAACAGGATGAGAATTGCTTCTGCCACTTAAAGAACGCAAGAGAAATATGTAATTGGTGGTTTGATCTAGCACTAAGGAAATGAAAAATGCCAGTGCCTTGACCCTCAATTTAGCACAAACAGTGAAATATTTTACAGTATAGCTACTCTTCAATTAAAACACAAAGAAAGAAATCTGAATATACAGAAATGCAATTTGAAGTAAAGCTTTAGGTTTTTTGTTGTTGTTTTGTATCGAAATCCTTACAAGCACTTGGTCATGGTCAAAACTGAATCTGTAAGTTCAGAAAAGGTTATAGATGTAACAAATCCTATTTGTTCTAGAGAATGGAGAGTTTCAAACATGTCTAATTAAGAATACTTGTTTGTATTTCCCGCAGATTAAATTAGTAGTTTACTGGAGCTGAACTGAACTGGAAGGTAGCGACTTGATTGCTTCTGCATAAATTCGAAAAAACAGCTTTGACAAAAAGCTTTGCTCTTCTTTTGACATGGCTTTAAGTTTCACAGGTAGGAATGTAGGATGAGGATATTGTAATCTGGTCCACATAAATCTTTCAGTGATTCTTCCTGTGTCACTTGGCTTTAGTCATTCCTCAGTATGATTTAAGCCTGGGAGGCCACTTAAGCAATGGAGAAACTTAGCGTGTGTGGTCACTATATGCACATGTAGCCAGAGACGCGTATACACGTCCTCCAGTGAGCTTCCTCCCATGGTGCTGCTGCTACAGTAAGTAGGATTTAAGATATTCTAACAACTCTTTCTTAAGTTATTCTTATCTATATTTTTTTAGTTTCTGTTTTTGACTATTTCAATTTCTTTGTTGTAAGATCAGAAAACACATATGGCAAGTGTCTTCTCGTCACCTATGTGCTTTTTGTTTGTACTGTTGCTTCCCTATTCAGAAAAATGCGCGCCATCCTTTATCGCTAGAGTGCAAAGCAGTGGAACCTGAATCATGAGGACATCATGCCTTGCTTAGGCAGGATTTCACAGTAACTATCACTAAATTCTTCAGTCTTCTCATCAAATCGATCACTTGCCTGAAATGCAAATGGCTGCAATTCAGAGGAAGATAGATAGTGCTCACAACTTAGTGTAAGACTAGAAGCATTTTACAAAAATTGAAGTTTAAATTTCTACTTGAGGCTAGAATACAAAATTTATATGCATGGTGCATTTATGTATTTGCATTGCCAAAGATATAATTGAGAAAGTATAAATAACAGCATTTTATATCTAGAAGAGGAAATAGCTAATCCCATTCAGATTTAACTTCCTAAGAGTACCTTTTCCGTTACCAGGCAAAGCTTTTCAATCCAACCAAGTGCTGTCTATTTTTACCATGTCACAATTTCAGAAAAAGATGTTGCCAACAGATGAATAATTAAAAAATATAACTAATGTATAAGGTATGACTGACAGATAAGTCTGTTTCCTACACAGCTGTAAGTTCAGTGCTTTCCCCTTGAGAATGAGGTATCAGACATGCTTGTTAAAGGTTACTAGTGATTTTTTTTTGTCTCCTCTATAGAAACTTTACATCAAGTTAGAGATAGTATGGTATATTTTGCTGCATTTCACTATTTTCTCACTACTTGCCAGTTAATATCATAGTGTTAGTGTGTGAAGCATCATATAATTCTTATCAGCTCTGAGAATATGCTATATAAAAGTTGAGCTGTTACTTCAAAGTGATGCAGTCATTTCATTCAAAAATACATACATCTAGAAACAGGTTTGCAGTTAGATGTAGCAAATTGCTAATATTCCTGTGGGCAAATTGAGTGATTTTTCCTAGGTGAAGAAAGGTTCTAATAATGCAAGAATGTAATAATCAGATTAATATTCCAAACTAATCAGCATATTTGTTGCACCTGTGTCTGTGGACAAATTAAAGGATGTCGGTAAGGCTGGCTCATAGAGACACCGCAGAAAAGAAAATATTGCTGAGCGTTTTTTGGTCCAGTAGCATCCTGCAAAACTCAAAAGTGTACAGCCCCGATGCCTGATATAAAAGACCAGAGATGCATAAAAAGATCAAAAGAGGCGCAACATGAAATGCAAACAAAGCCAGAGCAGCTAATTGCGGCACATTCCCCACACCTAGTAATTAAGTGCCAGAGCAGGCAGTGGCGTCTGGTGCCTCCAGCCGCATCGCGCTTAGATGATGTAGCTGATCCGTCACCAAAAGCAGATTCAGGGGGAGGAGAGCATGGGACAGTCTTCTCACAAGAATTTTTGGTTCTTGGAGGGTTCTTTGTGTGTCCTAAACAATTTTTGTGTGTTATTTTGGCACATCCACAGTAGGATGTAAACGCTAAATGCAAATCTGTATCTACAGCTGCTGCTTTTGTTTTGCAAGCTTCAAGTGATATTTCCATATGATGGTTTCAGCTGAAAATGGCATTTATTCAGACGTTTCCTGCCACAGCCTTTACCATTTGCAATGCTAAATATTTGCTCTTTACCGCTCAGGCAAAAGTGTGTTCTTAGAGATTAGCATAGATATTTATTTATGTAACTTAGATTGACCCCAGTGGGAGTTTTATGAAAATGGCCAGTGATTTCAAGGTTACCAAAATACAGTGCTGTTTGTTGTTGTTGTTTTGTTTCTGTATCAGGAGTCAGTAATGATAAAAACAACAGCAAATACAGCTGTCTTCTAAAGGATTTTCAAGAAGTACATCTTGGAGGCCACCTGAAATCTACCCAAAGAGTCCATCCCAGGATGTCTGCTAAACCACTCGTGCTTGCAGCAGTTTCTACCAAATTTGCAGAGGTACTAAAGGCACCCAAGGCATCATACATAGCAGTGGGACACGGCTGGGTGTTAGGGTGGGCCTCTGCTGAGCACAGCCAGGGCATTTTCACACTTAAATTTGGAAAGCCATTGGCTGTACAGAGAAGGGGGCTTGGTCCTGAATGCAGCTGTGAGGACTCCTGAGAATCATCTGGTAGTACGTTCAAGGGACACTTTAAGTAGACACACACAGTTTTGTTATATAATGCTTAAAATATAAATTTCATAGAATGGACCATTGAATAAAACCATGGATTAGAAAAAGACAATCTTGTTATCTTCAAGAGAACTGGGCATGCACACATCCCTAGTCAGTAAAAAATAATAAACATAGTGTTGTTAGTTCCTATGTGTTGCAGTTTCAGGCACCTCTAGCAAGTCTTGGAGCAAATGAAAATGGCCACTGCTCTCGTCCCCTAAATGTTACATTTTTTCTTTTTCTTTTGCAACTCTTTTCTATACTGTCTTGGGTTTTTTAGTAACAGCAATTAAGATCCAGCTTACAGGAAGAACATAGTCTTTCAGTTTTCCCCTGTGTAACTGTCCCCCTAACTTTGAGGTTCACTAATATAAATAATGATGATGGGATCAGAGTCAGTAGGATACCGGCCAATGTGGTGCATGTGCATGGGAGTTCCTATCAGCCCCTTTTCCTGATCAATATCTGCAGCCTGTTGGTTGAATGTGGACACCTATACGCTATGGTGTAACCTATACTGCCCTGAGCATTGCCAGCTGCATGCAGAAAATCTAAATAATTGATATGGGTGAACATTGCTTAACAAATTTGAGAAATTCAAAGTTGCACACATAGCAAGTAAAGTAACGCAGCAATACTTCAAATTTATCACACTTGCAGCAAGATACGGCCTTTACAAGAGAGCTTGGTTACAATGCAAATTTTATATGTATTTTAATGTTATTCTTGGACTACAGATAGCAATTCCATTTCTGTAGGCGGATAATATCTTGAAACCTCCAAATTATTCCTATGGCAACAGCTGAGAGAACACTAGGGCATCAAGATTACTATCATTCAGAACAGCTTGTTTGCATGACCCTTGGCTTTTCTAAATGTGTCATCACTATGGGTAGCTGCATCCCTCCCAAACATTATAGAATCCGTACAGATTCCATGCCTCTTCGTACTATCTAGCTGAAGTAATTCTACAGCTCTCCACAGTATGGCCCTTTAGCATATCTTTCTATTAGTCTAGTGACAATTCTTTTATCTTTTGTTATTGCCACAAAAATTTGATTTAATTTATCACTTCGTGATTGGAGATGATAGCCTTGTATTTGAGGTGTATGGCATTAAAGAACTAGTGACATTTTGAATGTATGCTATTATGACAACTTTTACATACTTTATAAACAGCCTTTTATAGGCTGTTTATATATAACTTAAATGTACCTTTTTTTTCTGTCTTAGTTCTTAGTTCAGATCTAATCAGTCTGTTTCAGTTATTAAATGACTGTTTTGCTTTTACATTTTTCTTTAACCATGATGTAGTGTGGAAGCAAATTGTTCTTTAATGCATTTATTTCATTGAGGTAACATACAAGCTTAGTCATTTTTCATATATCGGCATGTCATCATCTCACAGTGTTACAATTCTAAAATAGATTTGATGTAAACTTAATTACGTGTTGTACAGAGGCATTGTATTACTAATAAAACAGTGCAAACTCTCCGAAAGCTTTTAAACCATGGAAACTTCTAAGAATATGCTGGGCTTTGACTTTTTAAATAAATTTGCAGAAAGTGTAGGCAGTGGTAGAGCTTTCTAGCAAGCCTTTTTCTTCCATGAAGGCATGCCAGGTACATATTGACACATTATGTAAATTTGTCATTGAAAGTTACACTCTTTAATGACCTGAAGATGCTCCACATTCACTCTTATACACAGATAGACAATAAATGAAGATACAATGAAATTAGGCCAAAAAGTCAAGATATGTCAAAGCAATATCAGTGGCATGCTGAAACAGTCAGGCAGTGTCACTCTTCCTAGAGGTCCAGCTGAGCCAATGCAAATATTTGACCTAATAAGGGAAAAAAGGTGCCTAGCAGCAGCAATATTTTCTTTAAGGAGTGAAACTCCTGCTGGTATTTCCTTCTGTCTCCCAGGTGTTCTGTGGTATGGATGGGTATGTCCTGGATGAAAGAAATCAGGGAAATGTCTAGACTGGAACAGAAAGAAGGGAGAGATTTCAGCCCATGAAAATAAGTGCTTTGTTATATCAATGTTAACAGTGATCAGAATAAATATGTTGTTTCAATTGCATAAGTAAGCAGCTCATAGGCTATTGAGTAACTAGGACATATGGTTACCCTATAACCTGATTCAGTACCAACTCCACTGCATTCTGTGGGCCTTAATTCAGCAACTTGTCAAAGACAAATTCAAAGCCTTTTTTTTTTCTGCTATCTGCATTCAATTTGCTTCAGATTCTGTGTTTTGTTTGGTCTATTGTTTTTCCTCAGACTTAATTCAATGAAAATCGTCTTGTTCATTTACAATAGCATTTTAAACAGCTTGTGTCAATATTCATTTTCCTCATATAAAGGCCAATTCACAGTTTGATTTGTTTGCTGAAATATTTAGCAAGTTTCCATTGGAAACTATCACATTCTCCCTTTTTCACAATTGCTTCTGAAATGGAAAGTCTTGAAAGTTAGGTGATTCCCTTCCATTAATGTTTCTGTTCTTTTTTATGTGGAAAGTGGTAGGATACTCATGAAAAAACGAGATGCATGCCTACCCATTTTCTCTCAGTTGCCTCCAAGTAGGGATAGAATGTCCTGTCTCTGCATTTTAAGGCAGGCCACAGAAATTTTATTGGCTCTGTTTTCTGGTCTCTACCCTTACTTGTGTATGCATGGGTGTTACTGGGCCTTATTTCTAGCACCCATCGTGAGGGAAAGGACAGGAAAATTGGGTGAAAAGCAGTGATACAGATCCAGACTCACATATCAAAACAATTCCTTCTCAAAGCTGCTGCAGAACACAAGGAGAACATCATATTTGTTGTTGTTCTTGTTTTAAGTGAATCAGAACAGTGAAGGACTTCAGGTCATGCTCAAAATGTATTCTGTATAGGCGATTTGTAAAATAAATAAATAAATAAATAAAGTAAACATCTATAATAATAATATTGAATAAACAAGAAATTTGCTATAGCTGTTTTACCAGGATAAATTTATGCAAAAGTAATAAACTTTTTTTTCTTTTTCTATGTTTTTTTTTTCTTTTGGTAACCCTATTCATCACTGCACAACTAACTTAGTTGCAAAAGGTAAGCGATTTATCATATCTTGATTCAGCAGCATTTCAAGCATATTTTTTTAATTTACAACCCCATCTATAACATTATACATCTGAAAATCATCAAGAGCCTGAGTGGTATGGAAAATAGACCTTTAATGAGATGTGTCAAAGCTGTTATCACGTAGCTTGTTTAGAAAATGAGCACATTCAGCATACATACAATTACACACCGTATTGTTCTGCAGCAATATTTCATCCATGTGTCTTTGCATGGTAGTGTTTTGACTGTGAAATAAAGTTGTAGGCATGGGATCCTGCTCTTTTTAGAAACCTATTCAGTGAAATTTAGTGTATTTTGGAACAAGGGAGGACGGTGTAAAGAAGCAAATGTTAAGAGTGAATTGAAGTAAGTACATCTAGCTTTGTTAAACAAAATGGCCTAAAAACATACAAAATTCTATGCCCCTGAGTTAAGAGAATGCATTTCAAAGCTATTGGCTGTTTTAATAAACTCTGCTCCCTTATTAAATATATTACCACAAGAGAGGAAAATCGTCTGCAGATCCTTATATGAGGTTTCCTATTTAATTATTTTTATTAGAGATGGGGTAGTGGATAGGTTGGATATGGGAAAACTGAGTTTAATTTCTGGCTTTTTGACAGTCTTGTTGAATGATAATGGGAAAGATAATTAGAATGAGAACCTGAAATCGATGAAAATATTGCGAGTGTAAAGGAACAACCAGGATTCTATCTTTAACCTTTCTAAGAATCTATTTCCCTTTCATAAAATGAAGATAACTGTGTTTACCAGTCTCTCATGGGAGTCCAAAGTATGACAACTCTACAGTACAAATAATGTGGGTCAAGTTATTATTAAGATGATATGAAATAGGTACCTTCTTATGACAGAGAGATTCATAGATCAGATCAACCTGCCAAAATCTTTATCCACATCTGGCTGTTGCCTAGAAGAAAAATTAAATTGTAGAAAATAAGTGTTCATTCATCTTTAAAATCTAAAAACGAGGAAAAAAGCTTTCACTGACTATTCCCAAATCACAATGTCAATGCAGTATTGGCCCTTGCATTTAATTTTTGGTAGTCATTGAAGTCAAGGAAAATGACATTTTCATCTTCAAAACTAATGTTCTTTTAGCATTCTTAAGTGATAGAAAAAGAAGTTCCTCTTTCTTTTCCATACACGCTACTTTAAAATTCTATATTGGAAATCAAAATATAAACTCTGTTTTGATTGTCTTGATTAAAACTCCAAAGACAAAAGCTGGGATCATGACCCAGATTAGATATTATCCCCTTTCCTCTTTTAAATTCACATGAGAGAAGAAAGAAAACATTAATATTTTCTACAGTGAATGCTTTTGCCACTACTGCCTTTCTGAGGGGAAAAAAACTGACAACATCTAAGAAGAAACATTTTAAATTACTAAGTCAATTGGAGAATATAGTCAAACTGAACTCCATAAAATGTAAAGCAGGTTTCACAACAGCATAAATAAGTGAAAGGGAGCAATCTCAGTCTGAAAAGCATAGAATATGACAAAGCAATCACTCATAAACCAATAAAAAAGAAATGTTCATGTGGTTGAGGAGAAAGATTTAATAACAGTATACACTATTCAGAATGTTGAGGAGCACTTTGCACCTCCTGAGTAAATTTATTTTTAAGTTAATAAGGTGTCTCCTTACATCTTTGTATTGTGTACTGTAATTACTATAGTAATTCTTAATTAGAGGGGGAACTCAACTGCTTTTATTTCTGTAACTCTGCATGCAGGAAAGATGTATGGAGAATATGCATAAGTTAATAATATGGCCTTTATTTTTCCATAGTAATTTGTTAACATACCTACAGAAATCCAAGAGAATAAATCAAACTTTGATTCTCCCAAATTCAAGTACATTTACGGGGATAGGCCTTATCACTTGTTTTGTTTCTGTTTATTTTTCCTTTTAAAAACAAATTCAGTGACTTGCAAATAAAATTACAATAACCCTTGTTTAAGTAACATTTCAGGAATGGCAAATGAAGTAATTGTCACCCAAACTATTGTTTTTTTTTTTTTTTTTTTTTTTTACCAGTGCTGGACAAAGTACAGATATGCATTTTCAAAGTTCTTCGGTATTTTTGAGTTTGATAGCTGAAAAAAAAAAATGATTAGAGACAGTATTCCTGGCTTTCTCAGAATGGAGGAAAAAAAAAAAACACAATTCCACAAGGATGGTGCTATTTTCTGAGGCCAAATCCTGCAAGCTACTATATGCTACTGGTCAGAAGAGACTAAATCTCTTTGAGTTCAGTGGGAAGCCACACAGAAGCCAGGTTCCCTTCAAGGATATCAGCTTGAAAAGTCAGAAAGGAATAGATATAGAGCAATAAATTGCTATTTCTCATAATATGGAAGGCTGGGGTTACCTATTTAAATTGCTAGGTAGCATGTTTAAAGCAGGAGGAAGTTCTTTTCTTAGTCCTCTTACTTAAACTATGTAAGTTGCTGCCCAAGGATGTTTTTGATACTAAATGCAAAATTGGGCTGAAAAAGAAACTAGGGAAAAAAATAATAATGGAAGCTAGAGTCTTAGGATACAGCTCAAATTTCTCATTGCCACAATGGTAAGAATACTTTGAAATCACAGAATACTAGGCTACTGTGAACACTAGACAAGATCACACCCAGTTTGTACAATCATGTCTACAAGGCAAGCTGCACATTTTGTCCCTTTTTGTCCCTCTGAGTAAGTCTTTGAAAAAGTAATTATTTAAAAAAAATAAAGGGAGAAAGAAAAGAAAAGAAGAAAAGGCTTATTTTTCTAACGATGAATAAACGGATCATTCAGGGGAAAAAGAGATTTCATTTATGTTTACACTAAACTACTGAAACATTCACAAAAGTTTATGGAGAAATGCAAGGAGTGCTCATATCTTTTAAAGAGCTTCAGATCGTGATGCTTCTCTATCACATATCAATAAAGCAATGATTTAACTCACAGAAATTATTTGATCCATCAATAAAACACTGAGCCAGTTTATTTGCATCCAACCCATGTGTTTTGTTTTCAAATTGGACTCACTGGTTATTCTCTGTATTCAGTATTTCTGTCAATAAAGTACGACTAATGCTTTCCTCTTAAAAATCCCCAAACAATACATTGAAAACAGTTTCAGATCCTCAGCCCAAAAGCACTGTAGAAGTGCTAATCATTTTATTCTCAGAATATTTATAATCAAGCCCTTTATCCTTTGCAACGAAATAGCCTTTTGTTAATGAAGATTTCTTCTTTTGTTCAAACAGTTTAGGAAAATAGCAGTCAGCATAGCAGTCAAGAGATAGCAGTTAAAACCCTTAAAGAATTTCCCTTGCATGTTTTTCCACCACAAGGTGGTGATTAGATAGCTGTGCGCATCATTTCATATAAACCGAGAATACTATCCGGAGAGTGTTCTGTGATGATAGTGAGTTAAATGCTAAGACCTTGACAATCTGCATATATAAAACAAATGTTTTCATAATATGAAATATAGAACCATTCTTTCCTCACAAGATTGCATAATTCCAAAGTCATCATCCATCTGTGTATATCTTTTTTCTTCTTCTTCTTTTCGCTTACTTTAATAGCTTTATTTTGCAACTTAATGTTTTTCCACCAGCAGGTGAAAGCATTCATAAATCTGTCACGAACAGTTGCCAATGAATATTCATATCCGAACTGTCTGATTGCAGTACTTTGACATTTTTATTTGATTCTAGCAGGAGAACAAACTTAGATATGCTTCTTATTTCCTAATGTATTCTAATTGATACCTCAGCATTGTATTGCTGAGCAAGTCAATGTAATTGGCAACATCAAACTACTAATTTGAAATATAAGCATATAAGAAACACGCAGATTTTTTTAAAAAAATAAATGCCTGCATGGCAATGGGGAGATATGAACCTTTACTCACATATTCTTAAATTTGACAGGTGACTGAAGCTTTAAAGGCTAAAAGTTCATGCTGTTCGGGCACTGCATGCACGGTACCTCTTCAGTTAGTAATTCAGCTAGTTATCTCTAGTACAGAAGGAAGTAAAGAAAAGAGAGGCAGCCAAATATTGCTGTTTGGGTTGTCTCAATTGCCATTACGCAGTGGTGTAAAATGACCATAAAATGTCTCCTATCATTAATTATAGAGAGATAAGATCAAAATAAATGTTTAAATACATGCGTGAAAGGCCAAGTTTGTGAGTAATTGCGAAATGCAATGTTTCCACTGCCATATGAGCTCTTTACAGGGAAAACATTGTGTACCCTGAGCCATAGGATTTGTATTATCAATGAAAATGAAGGATACATATTCATCTTTTAATAATAATATTTCTATAGTAGAAATAGTTGGAGATCTGATCAATCGCATATTGTTATTGCAAAAACCATGAAATCATGAAAATGATACAGTCTAAGTCACAATAGTATTTGTCACAAAAGTTTTCCAAATCTCTCTCAGAATTTGTTAACTTTACTTTAAAGGGGTATGACAAGATTTACACCTGGCCAAATCTTAAACTTTACTGGTCACAGGCAATTTAGATATTTTGAAGCATTTATTTGTTCTAGTACACTGTATGTGTGATAAAATAATGTTTGGCTTAGCTTCAAATAAGCTTGAAATTTAGGGGAAAAAAAAATTTCTCTGTGGATCACTGGTAGTTCCTGCTCATTTTTAATAACCTGGCAGCTGATCAATGAAGTTAATATTTTTCATTAGTTGTTTGGAAGACTGTCAGTTTTAAGAACAGGCCTACTGGGTGACTTAGGCATATTAGTAAATACTCCCCTAAAATTAGATCTGTAAAATCAAAGCTATATTCAAGAAAAAAGAAGGTGGGATTTGAAGGCTTCCTGTTGCAGAGAGAGGCAAGTCATCCAGCTTACTTTGCATTATGCTTAATGGTAGCTTTCTGTGTCTGGTTGTGAGCGCTCATGCTGAAAATATATATACATTTTATTTTAGATTTCAACCATTAAGTGTATAATGTTTTTTTTCTAGAAATAAGTTTATGATGGAATGCAAAATATGTAATTCTGCTTATGCATAAGGCAATGAAAATTGAAATTACACAGAACTAGAAACTGACAATACTAATACCTTGTTTGGTGAATATTTTTTTCTTTTTGATTGGGCAAATACCCAGTAACACAAAATATTTACTAATTCTCACAACTGCGGGAAAAGCAAAGTTGTTTACGGATAGTTTATCTGAATGACATAGATTTCAAGGTTTTAAGGTTTCTTTACTACTAAATATCATTTCACAGAATCATAGAATGGTTGAGGTTGTAAGGGACCGCTAGAGATCATCTAGTCCAACCCTTCCGAGCTCCAGAGCACTATGGTACAGGGTGGCATTTAGGCAGGTTTTGAAGATCTCCAAAGACGGAGACTCCACAACCTCTCTGGGCAGCCTGTTGCAGGGCGCTGTCATCCTCACAGCAAAGTTCTTCCTCATATGGAGATGGAAGCTCCGATGTTTTAATTTATACCCATTACTCCTTGTCCTGTCACTGGACACCACTGAGAAGAGTTTGGCCCCATCCTCTGTACATTCTCCCCTCAGGTATTTGTATGTATTGATAGGATCCCCTCTCAATCTTCTCTTCTCTAGGATAAACAGGCCCAGCTCACATAGTCTTTCCTCATATGATAGATGCTGCAGTCCCTTGATCATCTTTGTTGCTCATTTGTTTTAATTAAGCAATATATGTTGCTGGGAAAGTTACTTTCTGCAGAAAGATTTTTCTGAGATGTGTGTGTAGATTGTGCTGGAAGAAAATGTTCCAAGAGGGACGTGATCATTATTTATTTCGTTACAGGTTTGGAAGTCAATTGAAGATGTGGGTTAGCATGGTAAAATAAGCATGTTTTTTATTTATTAAAAAAAAAGTCAACTTTTTACCATCAACTGAGTGGTGTTCACTTGTAAAATGTCATGAATCATGAATGAAAGGACTACAGACTTTTTTTAAAAAGTTAAGGTCAAGGTGGATTGGTAATTAGTTCTGTACTTTTTTTATTTTCTTTTCAAAATACTCTTTTAGATATTGCATCTGGCAATTATGTCCTTTTCCGTCTGATAGGCCCACTTAGAAACCATGTCCTGAGACTCTTTGAATACTTGCCAATGTATTTAATGTAGAATTTTATGTAGAATTGAAAGCATATTTTGTTGATTCTCACATTAATTTTATGCAAGCAGAACTGTATGCCTTCTTTGATAATTAATGTTTTATGGGGCAATGAAGCAAATCAATTCTTGGCATATCCCAACTTGAAAAGATGATTTAAAACAAGATTTGAGCCCATTTTCTCCTCTGTAAAATATAGCACTTTAGAATGAAAATAGGACCTTCTGATCTTCTCAGATTTCCCAGTGCCATATTCAAAGGTTGTTGATTTGTGTTCAGCTCCAAAGGAAAGTCATGGATGAGTCAGGGAGCAGGAAGTAACTGTGTGACTGCAGTTCTCAGAGAAGCCTCTTAAGTCATTTTATCAACCATAAAAATTGTCCTACTGTAGCCTACATAGGGATGGAGGCACTTAGAGGCCCCAGATATTTTTTTGAACTACCTTATGCTTCATCTGTACAGCAAAATGTTGTCTATGAAAATCCTGAAATCTCAAATTCTCCTGTGTAAAGAACTGTAAATTCCAGAGTGAATTCAAAATGAAGCTCTTTTGTCCTTTGTCAAATTCCTATATCAAAAATGGGAATGCAACTATTGAATAAGATAATTACTAGCATTACATTAGTTGAACCTTTCTGTAGCAAAATACTGAAACAAAGTATGATGAGGGAATATTTGTGTAAATAAGTTTCTAGTGTTTTTCCTGTTGTCTAGATATTTGGAACATTGGTATTTTTTTCAGGAAAATGTTTGTGAATCCTAAAAGCTTATTGAATGATTATTCATCTAAAACAACACTAAAATACCTACTCATGAGGAATATATGCACAGAAACCAGGATTGGTTTGTTAACCAAAATAAGATATAAATTAAATAAATACAGAATTCAATTCTGATAAGCCATTTCAATAAAACTATTTTTTTCCTTTTATTTTTATTTTTGATTTTTAATTTTTGACTTAAATTGAGATAGGATTGCACAATGCAAGGCTAGATCAAATACAGGTTTAAATTCTTGTGTAAATGTATAGGTCTTAAACATTACTAGTGCTAAAGAGAAGTGTATTTTTCAGTAGCAACATTTGAGTTTACACTACAAATGTACTATAATTTCATTTTTGTTACTTTTTTTTCTCTTTTACATGGTGTGGAAAATGCATTGTAGCTTTTGAGCAGATCCTTTATGTTAGGCCTCACCAAGCAAATTGTACTCTAATAGCATCTATTTGATCTTTCAGTACCCAAAAACTGCCTAGAGGCTACATGTTTCGCTTCATTTCATTGGATCAAAGAGAGGGAAGTCTAGGGTTTTCAAAGCACATCCAGACTCCAAGTGGTGAAAAGCGTTCTTTTGATTTCAACCATCCAGAACAAGCTGCACGAGTTTAGTTTGAACCCCATTAGTCACTGCACTCTATTCCTTATAATAGTGAAAGGACTTTTGCAAAATAGCACGGTTATAAATTTGTCACAGTCCACTGTTACACTCTGTAGATGTTTAACAAGTTTCATGCAAATACAGGTTCAAACAGATTTGACTTTAATTACATTCTGTTTTTATGCACAGAATTTTCTTGGTGAATGAATAGACTTCAGTGCATATGAGGTGTATCCATGATGTTTTCTCTTCCTAAAGCTCTTAATTTAAAACAGTAATTTGCAGTTTTGAATCTGACCAAATTCCAAGTTAGATATTGTCATGGAACACAGTATTGCGATAGCAGTGAAAGCATTAGTAATTACACTTCTTTCCCATTTGTCTATACATAGCTTGAGAAACTGGGAGGGCTCTAACTGTGGCAAACCTCTAGGAACAGTCATATTTGAATTGCGGGGAAAAAAATGGCCATTTAAGACCAATGTGCCTTTTTTACCAAAAGGGGCACTAAGATGTCTAAAAAGATTGTAAGAAAACAGAGAATACAGAGAATGAGCTTCCTCCTGTTTTACTACGATCTTCTGATAAAGTTTAAATGTAATAGTTGAAACTTCAGTGTTAAACAGCATCGACATTGTTAAGCTATTGTAATCTATGTTCACTCAATATTTTTTTAAGATTCTAAGATACAATGAATATTCAAATACTTCTCTCAATAAGTCTCTTTAAAACTTAAGAAATCATTATAACTATAATTCAAGGAAGCAACTCTGTTTTGGCAGAAAGAGGACCTACATAATCTAGAATATCTCTGTCGAACATGATTGAGTCTACCGCTCTTCATTTTGAGAACATTCAGCTGACCTTTTACAGTCACTATATCATGCAATGCTCTTAAGATACTAAAATAATATCGTCTCTAAAAATGACTAATAACTTTTAGGAGATTAAATATCCAATAGATTTTTATCAGAGGAATCAAAGAAATAGTGTTAGTACAGTATTGCAAACACCAACAGATGTTTGCTCAATTAATATGAAACAGCTTCTGGTTCCTTTATTTTTTATACTCTCTGTGTTTGCAAAAATGCAGCTTTGAGAGCTGAAGACTGTATTTCCTCTGTAAATTTAATCCAATTTTATTCAACAGATATTTTAGGCAGGTATGAAGATAACTCCTATGGCAGTATACTTTGGAAAATGAGTCATGTATGAGAATTTTGCATGTGTATTTATATTGAATAAATAACCAGCAGAAGAGGATAATTTCTAGAAATCAAGTAGTAGCACCTGCACATCTGAACAATTGCTCTTCATCCTCAGAATTTCTCAAGAGTATGATCTAGTTCAGTCATTTAGCAAATGAGTTAATCACTCAGCCATTCCTACTAGTTTTACAAGACAGAATGACTTAAATGACCTCCACCGTGTAGCTAGAGCAACATCTTTTTAACAACTTGCTTCTCTGTGAACTCTTCCCATCGCTGCCTTTTAATCCACCACTCCAATACTCTATATTTTCTAGGAATTACCTTCTGCTGAACAGTTATGAAACAGATACCTTTGAAGAAAATAATTTTTAAATTCCACTCTTCACTATCTCACATTTCATCTAAACTGACTCTCCCTAGAGTGTGGATATGTTGCCATGTAACATGTTGATACAAGGTAGCCTCTAATCCACGCAAGGAATTCAGATAAAATCTGCCCGTTTTTTTTTTTTTTTTTTTTTTAAACTTCATATATGCTCGCCTTTATTCTTGTGCAGCACACATCCATTTTTATGTTTGAACATTGTTTAAAATGAAGGTTATATATGTGCCAAACTTTTCTATAGACAAAACACTCATATCGGGTAACTAAATGTTAGAGCTCTATGCCAGATGTTCAGGTTTAAATAGACAGTGGATGCCCTCATCTGAGCTTTAGAGTTTTTTTACACATACATACACATGCATACGCAAACAAACAACCTGCCCACTACATGCATATGCTCTGAGGTGTTAAAAATCTAAGAGTAATGTGTTGAACTTTGATATTCATTCTTTGTAGGCTATCATCTGGCTTAACCTAAAACATTACAGGAAAATTTTTGTTGGCAGAATATATTAAATGACTTGCTTCTCTCTCTCCTACTCCCCAGATATGAGCATTGGGGAAAAAAAAAATCTAAGGGTATCTAGGACACCTTTCTTGACCTCTGTTTTCCAATATTTTTGTCAGCTGGATACATTTTATGGCTGCCTGTCTTTACAAAAGTAACTGTATACAAAAAGCTTTAGAAGTTAGAAGACCTACAAAAGAGAAGATAATATTGGATTTCAAGCAAACAAGTGTGAAAGGTAATATCTCTCTCCTTATCACACTTTAGTCTCATGTTAAATGAAAGCAGATGTACTCTCATGGTCCAATCTAAGATCAGTGAGGTCAGCAGGGTCTTTGGTAGTTTCTGTGAGCTTTTGTTCAGAGTCTCTCAATTATACTCTCTCTAATGGGCAAAGTCTAGGGACTCAGAAAACTTCTTGGTCTGGGGAGTTACACAGGCTTGTAGCAAATATGTATTCTATTCCTCAAATTGCAACTAAGTTTTGAAATTATTTATCTGAGGCTGCAGTTGTGCAGTAATTTAAGCAAGTGCTTGTACCATCACTAAGGCACACAATGAGCAACAGCTAACGCTGTGCAGGTCTGCTACTGGGATCCCAAGACTGAGAGAAACATTTTATTGAAAGCTCCTGACCTATGTCATTTATTAATGAACTATATCTCATACGTAATAAGCATAGAACATAATTAAGGTTATGGGTTTTACCTTATTTTATCAAGCTCTAAAACATTTCTTCTAGTTATTCTAGCATATGATTACCTTTACCTTTTACCTTGCCTAGATTATCTTTTGAGTTTCAGCATCTTTCTGTAACTAGTTAGGCAGGTAGATAACAAATCAGCATCTTTTAAGTCTTTATGGTTCTTTCTGTGACTATTTTACTTTGATCCACTTGATGGGCAAGGGTTATATTTTGGAAGACTAGTGTGTGTCTATATGGGATTCTTTACATATTCAACTTGCTATCTATAGTCTCCTATCTAAAGGCTATCATCCTTTAGAATCAAAGGTAGATTTCACTAGGTACCTTTAAAAGAGTATAACTTCTTTCAGATTTCTTGTCCTTTGCCAAAGAATACAATCTCCAAGACTTACAGCTCTTACGAAGCTGTTCAGAAGTATGTTCATTTAACATTAAAATGAAAAGCACCAATGTGCACCTTAGAGGTGTAAAGATATCTTGCTGTCTACATTAAACATCATAAAAGCTAATTAGCATCCTTTGGTGATGGGTCATCTAATATTTTAACTCTCTGCTGAGACTAAGCTCATGAGTCCTAAGGCAATGAAAATCACTTTATAAATATGTCACTTTTCTTAAAAACTTGATCCAAACTACAAAAAATCCCTTTGGTCCCTTTGGCTGGGACTAAAAGGGTGCAGTTGGACTGCAGGAAGTAGTGAAGTATTTTTAATTTACCAGAACTTCCTCTGATTTTCAAAGTTTGAAAAATGTGATAAAGTTAACTTTATAATTTGGATGTTTTCTCTGGAGATCTGTATTGGTGGTTTATGGAGAAATATGTGGGTTATCCAGAAAGATTTTTGTACTCTAAAATCATTTCTCTTGCCAACGTCTGTTTCCAGGGTTCTATAAACTTTAATTTTTAAAGCGTTTGCCGTAGATTCTGTTCTTAGGAGTCTATCCTTTCAAGTTTAAGATGTTTATAATTGAAAATGCTTGTTATAGACTGTGTGTACATGGCAAAAATAAGTTACTGTGACTAATATTTAATTGTTAGGTAACCAGTAATACTCAAATTATTTTCCAAATTTGTTTTTGTTTGTTTGTTTGTTTGTTTGCTGGGGTAGGAATTGTTTTGCTTACGGATAAGCATTGCAAATAAACTTATGAGGAAAAAAATGTTTTGTTAACAGGGAGTTTAGAGAAAAATATAGGCAAGTCTTAGCTGCCATTTTTTGTCATCTGTGAATTCATATATCCTTTTTCTTTCTGGTTGTATCTTGGTGTTATAAAGAAAATGCTTATATTAGGAAACAATTTATATGACCACTGATAGGACTAGGGGAAATGGCCAGAAACTAAAGCATCAAAAGTTCCACAGGAACTTAAGGAAAAATTTTTTAAGAGTGAGGGTGACAGAGCACTGGAACAGGCTGCCAAGAGAGCTTATGGAGTCTCCTTCTCTGGAGATCTTCAAAACCCCCTTGGACGCAGTCCTGTGCCCTCAGGTGACCCTGCGTGTGCAGGGGG
Source organism: Tinamus guttatus (assembly GCF_059628265.1). Taxonomy (NCBI): domain Eukaryota; kingdom Metazoa; phylum Chordata; class Aves; order Tinamiformes; family Tinamidae; genus Tinamus; species Tinamus guttatus. Next base: position 1,716,388 of record NW_028290136.1, on the reverse strand, counting down.
GTTGGACTAGACGACCTCTAGAGGTCCCTTCCAACCTTAAGCATTCTATGATTCCATGATTCTATGAAATTCTGCTGGTTATATTCTGGTTTTCTATAAACACAGAAATTACTCCTAGAACCAATAATTCTGCTCTAGAATACAGTGTAGATACAAGAATATTGCTTACTAAATTAATATTAAAGGCAATTACCCCTGCTATATCTTTGAAGACTTTGGAATACAAAAGATTAATATCATCTATGTTAAATTCAGTGTGACCCATTTAACATCATGATTTAAATAACAAAAATGAGCAAGTACTGTGAGAGGAAAAAACAAACAGCAACAACAACAACAAAATGCCTTTCTTCTGAGAAAGGCCTTCTGACATGTCCTGTGAAATAGTCCTGCCATGTCCTGGTTGCTTTTGAGCATGTCATCACACTCAAACTTGTAGAATGAAATAGTCCAGAAATCTAGAGCAAGAAAGTCAAGATATGTTTGCTGTCTGCTAGCAGAATTAAACAAAAAGCTGCAAGTCTTTTCCTATTCTGCTACTATTTTAGAATATTGTGATAACTAGACTCATTTAAATCTTAATCAAACATGTATATGGTAGGTTAGGAGAGTATAAGGAGAGAAAGGGCTGAGCTGCATGTACCTGACAGCTCATAGAGAGGTAAAAAGCAGAGACCTGGCTGCTCAGAAGGTGCCTTGCATTGGCACCATCATCCCTGGGAGGCATTTTGGAGCAGAAGCCGTGCCCAGGACGTGCACAGGGTGGTGGTTATGCTGTGGGTCTAATTGCTGCTCTTGGCTTGCTGCCATGTGGTGAGGAATGTTCTTCACACACTTCAATAGGAAAAGGGAAATATTGCCCCAAGTTAGAAGGAGGTATCATCTGCTCTGGGTATTTTTGAGATTAGTTGTGAGACTCTTCAATATAATTTGCATGTGAATTCAAGCATTGAGTAGCATCCAGGTCTTCTTCAGCATCCGAATATTTATGCACTGTAAGTCTTCTTGTGTTGGTAAAACTGGAGGACTATTAGACATTTTGGATTTCTATGTCAAAGGAAAATCTGCTGAGGAATATGGATACCTAGGAATACTGAGGCAAATTCTTTAGTCATTAGAAATCCAAGTAAAACAGAAAGAATAGTTCTTTAACTGAAACATTTAGGGGATGAATTCTACATGTTTTCCAGGGAAAATCTTTACCTGAAAGATTAAAAATACCCAAGCAATAATTAACTGATTTGACTTACATGTAATTTAAAAAAAATCCCTATTACGTGATTTTAGATTTCTTTTCCTGAACAATTGGATATCTGTTGCTACTTTTTTTCCTACTCTTCTTGTCTTGAAGTTGTTAGAAAGAACTTATGGATTTGAAAATATATCAAGACAGCATAGTGTTACAGCATCCAGGAAATAGGACCACTCAAGTGCTTTCCTGTTCATATTCTGCCAGAACTTAATCCCTCTGGTAGGTTAGACATTTCAAATTATTCATATTTCTGTAGATTCAGGTTAGTAAAGTTGTTCTTGAGTAGTTTCCTCCTTTTCTAATCTTGGAAATGTTTATTACAATATGTAACAAGCTATTTATATACAAATGCAACAAGGCAGGGCTCAAAAATGGTTACCTTCCAGAAACCAAATTCCTTACCATTTCAAAATGTCTATCCAAATCAAATGCTTAAGCTTTTAGACAAATAAACATTTTGAAATCACATCAAAATCTGAACTCTGACAATTATGAAACTTAGATTTATTCCAACCAGTTTAACTGGGACAAGATTCCTCTTGATCCTCAGTGGTGATTGTGTTGGTTCCTCTAGAAAGCTGGTCTTTTAAAGAGAAATTAGAAGAATATTTCCTTTTATGTATGTTTAGAGGCTTTTATTTATTTATTTATTTAAACAGAGCTCCCTTTACAACCTCAGGAGAGTTTTCCTATATTAATTGCCTCTGTGCTTAGATGCCTCCAATTATTAACCTGCAGGTGTCTCTAATCACTGTATATTCCCACTGGATTTAGGTTGAGGGCTATTAGCTATGGTGGTTAAATACAACACACATTATGTTGTTTTTGTTTACTGATCTATCTCTGTATTTGGCCTCGAAGATCCCAGAAAATAGTCAGCAGTTAGGATTTTGTTTTATTAACTGCTGCACCTTAGATCACATTTTCCTCCTTCCTTTCCTTCTTTTTCAGGGCAAATATTTAAAGCAATCTGTAGGTTGAGACAAGAAGAGTTTTCTAACCCTTATTTCTTAGGATCAGACATGCAATGCAGTTTAGCTGAGGAATCCATCCAACATTTAACCTACAGAATGCTATCAAAACTCATAAAAATTCCAGTTGGGAAGCATGCATGTTTTTGGTAAAAGTGCAAAGCTGAGATATTTGCAAATACAAGGAAGCAGTGGACTCTGTGTTCATTTGTACTGGGTTATTGTAGTGTATTCAGCAGTAAAATTGTATCTAATTATGTTGGTACTAGACTGAATCTCTTTTAATTGATTAATTATAATTCACATGTAGATTAACAGCTTTTAAAGGTCAAAACCTTCTAAATTGCACTGAGTACTTGTTTATCTCTCCCTGTGCTGTGTAAACCTGGTATTCTATGGGAGTCTGAGAACGACACCATAATTACAGATTTGGAGGATGGCAAAAAATGATTATCAGCCAAGGCTGGCTAGGAACAAAGGAATTGGGTCTGGTTATTCTTGTGTCCTGCCTTACTCCTGAAATCGAGTTTTGATTGTATTTTCAAGCATACGATTTTTACAATGGAAGTAGTTTCAGAAATAAGTTTAATTTTAATAAATCGCATCATTGATTATGAAACTGTCATACCAAAATTGAATATTTATTCTTTCTTTAAATTCTGAATAGCAAGAGATGCTGATTTTATTTTTAACAGGATACATACTGATAAAAAAAAATGCTCCAACCACTTTTAACCTAATACTCTAATATTTCATTCTTCCTCTCACTTAGATGCTAGCACAAAACACTATTTTCTATTCTATTTGTGTATGCCACCTCATAACCAGAAAATAGTTGAACAAAATATGTTATTTTCACCCTTTGGGAACATTGCCATTGTTTTTTCTTACTATTCACGGAACTTGTAATCGTTACCACTTTTTTTTTTTTTTTTTTTTTTAAGTGCTGTAAGTGACAGATAAAAATGAAAAATATTAAAGTTTTCTTTTGGGGTGGAAATGAAAATACATTTTCCCCAGTATGAAATTTTCCCCTATTTTTAAAGAAAGGACTATTTATTCTTGCCACTTTGAGGTATGGTGAAGGAAGGTAGGTGAATTTTTTTGTTTGTAATGTCTTGCAATAGATTTAGTAGTTGGTATTTTTGAGTAATTTTTTAACCCCTAATATTCTACTGCAATAGATAAAATTGAATAATAATGTTGAATAACATTATTCTCTTTAAACAATATGAAAAAAAAAAAAACTTTGAGCAACATTTCATGTTTTCTAATTTCTAATTTGTATAATATCCATTCCTGAAATATTCTGTCTTGCGTAGAGGAGAAGAAGTTAGGGAGACAGTGAAAGTCACGGGATTCTGGGTACATGGTTAAAACCACAGTGCTCTTTTTCATAGAAAAGGCAAAAGTAGAGAGCAAAATGGAAGTGAACCTGATGGCAGAGAGCAGCTGATGGCTGGTGGAGGGAAGAGCTGACTTCTAGAACAGAAACATCATTTTCTGAGTAAGGTTTGAATCTGGAATGGCTGAATCCTTGCAAGAGGGATGATGCAGGGCAAATACCTTGGGAAATATATGTTCTGCTCATCCCTGTCTTCTTCCAAAGAAGTAGCTCCTAGCCTGTATTAACATAGAAAAAAAGATAGTCAAATATAGAGATGTGAAAACACAAGCGATGTTGTTTAAGGTTGTGTATGCGCCTTCTCTGTTTGTACTCAGGAAGGATCTTCCATACTACTTCTTACTTTTAGGCAAAACACTACTGAATGTAAATTACAAAGGTGGTCCTATTCAATTTTGGAAGTGGTTGTTATAATGACTTATTATACATTATTATGCAATATACAATATTATACATTCTAGTAATGTATAATAAGTGAATATTATAATGACCATAAATATATACTCTCTGAAGTAAAGTAAGATAGTTGGAGGCAGGACTGTAGATGTCTCAGTATTCAGCCTCAGCTTTAGCTTGATCCCTGGAAAGCTGATGGATCAAATACTCCTGGATATACAAAGGACAAGCGGATCAGGAGTAATCATCATGGATTTGCAAAGGGGAAAAAATGCTTAACCAGCCTGACAATCTTCTGTGATGACATGGCTGGCTTGGTAGATGAAGCTCAGGAGCAAATGCTGTTTATCTGCTACTAACTTTACATTAAGCATGCAAACACTTTAACAAGACTTTAACTCTGTCAAAAACTGCAAGCTCCACATCCTCACCCCAGCATCCTTGAGACTGTCCCAGCCACTTGCTGTCCCTGAGCAAAGCACAGAGCACTTTGTCCTGTAGAGACATGGTCTGAACAATTTCAGACCTTTTTACTGATTCTCTACATACCAATAATGAGACTGAGGAGACAGCAAGACAGAGAAGAAAAAGTCATCCAGTAGTAAACACTGTGTTACTGTTTGGAGTGGATTGAATTCCCATCCTGCTTGTAAATAGCATAAAACCAAGGTCTGGTACAAAGTATATACACTGAGGTGAAATACCCTGAAATATTTTCCATAGTGGCACTGATTAAATAGTAGCAAAATTTAATTTTCATTCACATGACTAGTATAACAATAAAATCAATTTAAAAGTCCCAGTTGTCAGCAACTTGGAAGAACAACAGTAAACATCTAAGTAAGATTGTCAAAGGGACTTTGAGATATGAAGAAAAAGTGCATTTAAAGAGCATTAATCCTCACTTTCTTTATAAATCTTCCCCTTCTAGGCTCCTTGGAATTTAATTTGGCTCTTGCTCAAAGGAGTTATGAATGGAAGTAATTTAAAGATGGATGGATGTTAATTTAAAGATGCCATCATTTTCTGACAGTCGGGTACTGAAGTGTAAGAAAATGCATAAGGAAGATGGTGTGCAATCAGGAAATGCCAGTCAGGCAATAATTTGATAAGTTGATGAGAAGGAGACATGATACATCTAATAGCCTTTAGTCTCTAACAAATACAGCACATTTGATGAGCTAATTTCCACTATGGTACACAAAGCAGATTTTCTAAATTGTGTTACTCAAGTGTGTGTGTTTATATCATAAATAGTGAAATATTTTTGAAGAAGAGTAATATCAATATTATTTCCACTAAGCAGTAATGTAAATTGTTTAATATATAAACATTAGAGCGAATTGGAAAATTAATTAAAAGAACAAGTCTCTATAATTATGATAAATAAAGCTTATCTTTATTGCTAGCATGCTTCTTCAAGCAATCTATCTAAATGAGAGGAAATTATATACCATCAACTTTCCCAAGAGCTAAAGTCTCATTTTAAGAATCAGGTATGCTACACTGAAAAAACCTCTATACACAGTATGTTCTTACTCAGTATGTGCTGTGCAGTATAATCGAGATAGAGGCTGAAACTCTTTTGATATGTTTTCTGCATATTCTAGACGTAATTCTTGTCCTTTTGGAAGTTAATGACTTTTGTCTCCCAGGTTCACTTACTGTGGCAATTCAGTCGGTTTTGCTGGCCAGGGAAACTAAGTATCATACTCTAATATAATACAATGTAGACATAGTCATTAAAGGTGCAAGACTTTTCAAACTGGAGTATTTGAATTTGTTTGCTATTGTGGTGGATTTTGTTATTTGTTTCTTGTTTTTTTAACCCAGATATTTATGAATAATGCTTACAACTTTGTTTTGTTATTAGAAATCTTCCTACAAATCCAACAAAACGCATCATTTGTCCATCTCGTTTTTATGACTGGTCTGCATGCCTCTTCTCAATAATGTATTTATCATGAGAAGCACTGAAATATTTGATCATTCATATTACTGTTGAAAAAAGGCATATTTTGATAGATTGAAGTACATGTGCCATGTGGTGCTGAGTTCTTGCTTATTACTTTAGCTCAGTGGCTGTGGTGATCACCTTTTGCTCCTTTTGAAAACCATCTTCCAAGTAGATGAAAGCTGATAGTGTTAGTGATCCCTAACTTTTTTTTTTTTTTTTTTTTGTCTGCTCAAGAATCGTCTTGAAATAATGTGTTTCAAGTAGAGCACTCAAAACATGAGAAGATCAGAGTCACTGGATGCTATCAGTAAATATGGGGATAAAATGGGATGGAATGTCAGAGAGGAAAAGATAGATTATTTAAGGTTTTCTCCCCTCTCCCAAGCTTTTTACTTCATGCATATGGCTTTAGTCAAAACAGTGCAAGAATAACTTTCTGAAAAACTACAGCAGATAATTTCTTGTAGTCCAAGGTAGACAAGTTTTTCAATACAAAATTGTCAACCAAATATAGAGAAAAAATATAAGAATGAAATTTCAAAATACTTTGTGCTTTCAAAGCAAATTGAAGTAAATTTCAGAACCAAATATAATTTTCAATTGAAATATTCAGAAAAAGTGTAAAATGTCAAAAGTATATTGAAGTGTAAAAATTCTTTTTACATTTTTAACCATACTGTTTGAATGCAATTACCAGGAATTTGCAAAATGGCAAAAATGGCAAAATGGCAAAATGAATTCCTTTTTTTTTTTTTAAGAGTTTTGGTCAGAAATTTGCCCAGCTAACCCTCCATATTGAGATAAATCATATTTACTTGGGAAATTTTTACATTTTGTATCAAAAAGTAATTATACAATATTTGCTTTTCCTTATTTCTGTTTTGTCCATTTCTTTCTGTTCCTGATTGAGAAAACAATGTGTGTCTTCATGAGTGAATGTTTAGTACATATGATGCTAGTATTCTACCTGTGCACACAGTATTCACAGACTGACTTCTTAATCAAAAGTACCTTAATGTTGTAACTTCTCCTGACTAAACTCATTTTCAGCTTGCTCGAAAATGCAGCTTACTGTTTTTTCAGTGAAAACTTTCACTCTCCTCCAGGTGTTAATTGTAATCAATCTATCTGCAAAAATTTGCCAGTTTTATTAATGTGAAATAAGAGTGATTTTAAAAGGAAGTCATTTTCCTCTGTGTTGTTGTAGGTGCAGTGAAAATAACTCTTCTAGGCAGTCTACCTTATCCATAGTGGTTTGGGACTAATGCTAAATAAACAGTGATGGCATCTCTGTAGTTATGCCCACAGAGCCATGAATAGCCATGCAAATTAAAATGTATCTTGACATGGAACTTTTCTCAGCTTCCCTACTAAATATTAATTAAAAGTAATAAAAATGTTTGCTATATGAGAATTAATGTCCCTTTAAAGTGTTTGGTAGGCTCTTCAACTCCTGGTCTTCCAAGGCTCTCATCTTTTCCCGTTTGTTTCTTTGCGCTGGTCACCTACCAAACCTATCTGACAGGAGCAAGACAAGTACTTGTCCTCCCACCTGGCCAGGCATTTGGGAAGCTGTCAACTAGCGAGACCCTGGTGGAACCAGGTATGTGACTTGCAGTTAGCACTGTGCAGTGCAGAGACAAGAGGGAAAAGAATAGGGGAAGTAGTGCAAAATCCAGCCTCTCTACCCCAGTGAACAAGTCCATGTGTTTGCAAGCAAGTTCCTGTTCCTCCTCAGGCTGCAGTTGAGCTAGTCTAGATATGCTTTGTCAGGATATCATCCTCTTGTGGTGCTGCGGGAAAGTGAGGAATATAAGCAAATGCAATTCAAAGAAAGTACGTATGAAGCTGAGATAGAACTTGTGCTCACAGTTTTTGTTCCTCACCATGGCAGCTGAATTAATGGAGCACAGCTGACTTTTCCAAATGACATAATTTCTTTATAGTTTATAAATCACTGTGTGGAACCCATCTTTGCTTTCCCACTAGAAAAAAAAAAAAAAAAGCCTTTATCTAATGTTGCTGGGAAAAACTTGTCTTCCAGTTTTAATCAGTGCCATAAATAGGGGAGGATGGTGATTTATTACTTAATTGTCTAGCATAGATGTTCACTCATGTGGCATGTTTAAAATCTTGCCATCTCTGACTGTAGGGATCTTTAAGCTCATTTTTTTCCCAACATTTAGCTTTCTACAATCCTTAAGGAATATATAAAAACAAAGATTTCCCCCATCCTTAATGACAAAAGTGTGAACTTCTTCCTCAAATCATTCACAGACCATAGACTATTAAATGAGTTGTGTACAGTTTGCATTCTTGCCTAACTTTACTGGAGAAATGAGCTACTGAAGGTATTTAATTTTTTTGTATTACTGCCTGCAAACATTTCCTGAACAGAGATTGTCCTATTAGTTTCAAAAACATGTCCCTTAGTTGCTATTGCAGAAGAAGTTGTTAGTTGATCAGTCTAGGTTAGCAAGTAAATATGCTTAAAAATCCATTGAGCTTAATTTGATGAGGTGACTGGATGTTGATGTCTCTTCTAGATCTGAGAGTATTTTTAACACTACTTTTATTCTCATTTCCGCTAATGTCAGTATTCCAGCTTTAAAAATGGAAGAGACAGGATCTTCCTACAAAAACATTTCCTCCACATAAATTATAATTAGTGAACACTTTTTTAAATATATAGAATACTTACTGTACTGAAAATATTTTTTCAATCACTTCCCTTTGAAGCTTTTTGTGATCGTTTTGTGTTTCAGGAGGACACAGCTTTAAAAGGCAGGAAATTAGTTTTCATTTTCCTACTAAAATTAAAATGTGTCTGTGAGAAATTGTGGCATTTCTTTTTGAACTGACTTTATAAGGTAAGATGTGTTGGGCTTAATTGGTTCTTGCAAGGAATACCCCATAAATTCCCCATAAAACCATAATTCCTCCAGGAACACATTTTGTTTATGACCAACCTCTGCACAAGGCTGTTGTGATTTTGTTAAGTTAATGAAATTAAGACCAAAGGCAGAATTCCCATCTGAGTTAATAAAGACTCTCTCTCTCACCATATTTTTCCACTGGGGTTCCAGTTTTAAAGGAGAGGTGAAACCCGAGGTGCTCATAAAATCTGTGGTCTTTTTAAAATTTTCTTGCGTGTGCCAAGTTAAAGGTGCTAGCCTTAGCATCTTGGTGAAACTCCAAATCAAATATTTATGTTCTGCATACCTGAGATTTCCATCTAGCTTCCCTGAAATACTGTTTCTTTCCCTTGTTACACCAATCCAGTGCAGTAGCTGTATTGCACTGATGCTTTCATGCTTCATTATGCAGTCTAAACTTCTGTAAACATCTAGAATGTAAAAGTACTGTAAGTATAGTGCATGTGAAGGTATAAAGAAATTTCTACCTGTTTCAGGCAAGTTCTTCGTGTTAAATTACCATGTTACGTAAAGGAATAAAAAGGAGTCAGAAAGGAGGTAAAACAGTAACAATATTTCAGCTATCTATATGCCCTCCCAGGCAATACTGCCGCTGTGGGGGACGGTGGCAGTGGGGCAGAAGCATTTATTCAGTTTTCTTTGGGGGAAAAAAACCCCTAAGTTTCAGTCTCTGTCCTAGCTCTCTGATGGGAGTGAATGGAGGGATTTTTGCCACACCCAGGCAGGCAGGGAGGGTGACCCATGGCAGCTCTCCCAGGCACACAGGTATACAGGTGGGGAGCTAGATGGGAAAACAGTGCACTTTCCACAGACACACAGGCTTTTTCGTATTCCCCGGGAAACGAATGGTCAGTTTAAGCTCTGGCGAATGACCATTTCCACCCGTTAGGCTCCGGAATGAAACCCTAGAAGCTGCAGCTGTAGAGCAGTGAGAAGCAGTGGGGCTGCAAGAGGGGAGTTTTGCAGCCTATTCTGAGCTCTGTGGGCAGCTCTGGGGAAAGTCTTTAGTTAGCTATCCACCCTTGGTTTTACTGACTTCAAAAAGGTCCAAAGATAGCGATTTTTCAATTGTGACTGTAGTGGGGACTTTCTGAGCAGTGATACTATACACACATATCATTTAAGAATAATTATCTAAGGCAACCAGGACTAATGGTGAGCTGCTGTGCCCTTTCAAAGCACATGTCTAAATCAAGAAAAACAAGACCATTCCTCTTTGGCCTTATCGAGAACAACTTCCCTCATCCCAGTGCACCCAGGCCGTGAGCATAAATGGTTTCCAAACTCGGGCAGAGAAAGAGAAGGAGAAGATCAGAGCAAAGAAAGATTAAGGCATTTAGTATTTTGTTTACTCCAAAGCTCCAAACAGCTCTCAGCTTCTGTGGTCGTATTGCAATCCATGTAGAATCCTTCAGTGAAAAGCTGTTAACTGGAGTAACCTCCTAATTTTGTTTTTACACTGAGGAAAAACTGCTGAAATGCTGACAATGAAGGCCATGTCTTTCCTTTTTCTACATAGCTAATCTGGAATAAATCAAGATTTTATGCTCCTTACATGATTCGGGCATCTGAGCAGTTAGGTAAATAGTAAACACAGACGTACATTTTACAAAAATAGTGTAGCTGTTTTCAGAGTGAGAAATCCATTGGGGGGGATGTTTCCTTTCATTACAGCAACATAGCACAGTGTTATCATGACTCAATCCTAAGCAGAAAGCCTTGAGACAGATAAAACTAATACTTGTTAAATGAAATGTGGGTCTCTAATTACACGACGAGAGTCTAGAATATGGAATTTTAAAGTTCTATTTAAAGTTCTGTTTTGTTATATAAATATATTTGAGGCTCTTAATATTTCTAGAAGTTAATCCTAAATAAATTCACCATTTAGAATGGAGAAGACATCTAAAACTGTTAGGCAAAATTAATGAACAGTAGCAAACTTGATTAAGGAATATGCTTTCATCAAAATATTAGAATTTTGTGTTTCTCTCTGTTCATAATATCAATTTGCCAAACTATATAGCACCCAAGCAGTGTCTTTCTAGTATTCACAAGCTATTGCCTGTCTTATCCCACACATATGGACAAGGGAGTTAGACAAAGACCTCAGTGCTTCCTAACTCCTGCTCTAAATTTCTGAGCATGCCAATGTGGTACATCTGGAACTCAGAGCAATATGTTTTCAGCGGTCCAGAAGCAGCCCTAGATCAGGGATTATGGGGTGGAAGGGATCCCAGCTCCAAAAATTGAAATCCTCTAAAAAGAGAAAGATTCCATGTATAGAATACATCTGGTTTTACGGTTATAAATTTGATTTAGAAATAGCAATAATTACTTTCTTTACAGGTCAGAGATTTTTTTCTTCTGCACCGACTATTACTTGCATTATTTTTAAGGTATACAGCTAAAATGTAAAGCAGGCCTTACTATACTTTAAGTAGCAAATGATTCGTCGTTATTGCATGTAATTTATGGATTTGTGCCAGGAACTGTGGAAACTTTAGAACAGCGCCTTTTGCCTTCATGTGTTATTTCCGCTGCCTAGAAGAACACAACTCATAGTAATTCTAAAAAGGGCAACAGGGATAATTGGGTTCCTGCTGCTACACATGTTTATCAGTGCACTAGTGCCAGATGTAGGACATATGCTACAAATGGTCTTCCTATCCCCAAAAGGAAAGAAAAAATCTCAGCTTTCCCCACCTCCTTGCAGACTTATTAGTATAGCACTGGGACTGATGCCAAGTCTTTTTTTTTTTTTTTTTTTGGTTTTTTTAGCTTTGATACCCAGACCTCTTAGATTAATGCTTTTATTCAACTGATGGCTTCAGATGAGGGATTGTTTTAATTTTGAACGTAGAATGAAAAGGAAAAGTCGTAACTGTGCATGAGAAATTTAGAGACTGCGTGTGGTTTTTAAAAGTGCAAAATAAAATTTTGTACAGCTCATGCTTTGTATGTGGCTATCGAAAGTTGAGTTAGTGCACAGGCTTCAGTACTAGATATTTTTTTTACATATTTTGTGGTTTTTGCTTGGATGATTTTGATTCATGCAATTAACAATTTAGAGATTACTCAAAATAGAAACAGGTGAAAACAGACAAAATCATGTTGAATAAAGAATTTCATGTAACTGAAGAATTTCATTAGCCTCAAAAGAAAAAAAGAGGCTTGTATTATTTAAATTACATTAAAAAATCAGATTAAATTTGATTTTAAAACAATAAAAAGGAGTGGAATACCCTGTCTTTAAATAAGTTTATACTGTTGAAAGATACTTTTGAAATAAATCCTCGAGCTGTAATCCTGAAATTCTTAGTCATAGCCACACTCCGAATTTCTTGTGTAACTGTTATCAAAGATACTTAGTGTTACCATATACTCCTTCTTCAAAAGATTCTGCTGTCCTTTGCTGTGAAGTTAGTGAAGTACTCCAATATTTTTGTAACCATAACTGATTTTCATATTAGATTCAAAGGAACAATGTAAAACACAGGGAATTCACAACTTCAGGTATGTATATGGAATAAATGGGCCCAGTTATTATTTCTTCGTGTTAACAGACTGTAATCAGTACTCAGTTATCATCTGGAAAACAAAAACAGTTGATAATATTAATTTGTGGACAATAGGTTTCTTGACAGCCTCAGGGCTAAAACTTAACTTCTATGGAAAAAAAAAAAAGGCATTCAAGGCATAGTAATGCATGCAGTCTGTCTGTGGAAAAGCATTTAAAGGTAAAATTTGATTCAAAAGTATTCATTAGTCATTAACAAGCAAAGCTATGAGTGTTTTCAGAAAAAAATAAAAGATCAGCTAGAAAGAAAAGTAAGTGACAACAGCTGAGACTGTAATAAGATAAAACAACTGGGGAACTGGAGGCAGAGAGATGGTGAGAGAAATACCTTGTGTTGCTCTATGGCAGTGGGATAGAATTGGGCAAAAAGAAAAGCTGCTTCCTTTTTTGTTTCATTATTATTTTCCTCTGAATGCCATTCCAGAGATATGCCTTGTGATTTAAGTGCACTGAGTGTACTTTTGCAACACTCCTATTAGGCAAAATAGTATTTTGAAAAGGCCAAGTCACTTTAAAATGGCATTTTGAAGCTGCATGGATGCAACTTACCTCTCTAAGCTCATGCAATTAACAAGCATAGGTGTATGTTTCAAGAAGCCCGGAAATCTTTCGCCAAGAGCAAAATGAAGTTTTGTTTTGTTTTGTTTTGTTTTGTTTTTTACATACAGCATGATAGATGTACAATAATGGATTTCCCTTTGTTTTATAAAATGTAGCCTTTAAAAATGTAAAGATGGTATGGACAAAGTAAATGTTGTATATGCTTCCAGATTCTGTGAAAGTCACCTCAAGAAACAAAAATTTTGACCGATTGCAACAAGGAAGAAAATGTTTAAAAAAAAAAAAAAAGGAAAGAAAAAAAAAGTAAAAAAGTGCAAATTTTTCCCACAAGCAACTATTTTGCTGCTGGTTACATATTTGTTCTTTTTAATTTAAGAAATCAATAACTTTAAACCACTTAATATTTTTCAATCCCACTACTAACTCAAACTCTTACCATTCTTAAACAGAGTTCTTAGAGGCAGCACTTTTTAAAGCTCTGAAGTCATAGTTTTCACTTGACTAGAAATGGAAACTAATTTCAGGATCAAGAGCACTCCCTCTTCATTTTCCTTCTACTAAGACTTACGAACTATATAGAACAGTTTGAACTGCATGCAGAGGGACTAGGAAGTGAATGCTGCTCTTGGAAATCTGATGTGTCTGTCAGCAAGCAAGAAAGTTCACCTGGCACAGAGCAGTACCTCAGAGGTCTTTTCTGGAGAGCAAATTAAGTGCCTGAATGACTATCCAAAGGACCAGATCGCTATATTTTAGGAACATGAGTTCCAGCATCAGGAGGAGCAAAGCATTCAAATGTTCCAGCAAAACCCATCCCAAGTCATGTTGGCATAGAGTGGGCAGGAGCGTCTTACAAATTTGGGAAGAGTTCAAAGTTATTCGCCATAATTTGTCAATACAATGCAGTAGTAGTGGACTTTGTGTAGGCTCAAGATTCTCTTCCCCAACCTCAATATCCCCTTCTGTATGTTGTCAGAACTACTTACACTCAGTGTATTGTGCTTTATTGGCTTGTTTCCCTGGGGCCCCTCTCTGGAATATATTCTCCTTTATAGACAAGTCTCACTATTCCTCTAAGGAAAAGAAAACCCCACACAGTCACCGAAGGGTTGAGGCTGGTAAGCATCTCTGGAGATCACCTAGTCCAAACCCTGCTCAGAGCAGGGTCAGCTAGACTAGGTTCCCATTCCTTCCTCCTTTCCCCCACATCTCCCCACCAATAAAAAAAAAAAAAAAGATAGAGAGAGAGAGAGACATAGCGATCAAGTCCTGTATGAAATCTGTTATCGGAGCTGGAAGCTAAAGGTAAATCCTAGCTTTCTAGACTGTTATATTGTTCACAAGACCATCCTTGTTGCTTCTGCAGGGAGATTAGATAAAACTTCCTCAAGAGAAAAGTAAAGGTGTTCTTTGGTCTGGTGAAGATAAGACAAGACAAAATGCTCTGTGAATAGACAGATAAAAGTTCACTTTTTTTTCTTTTTTTTTTTTTTTTTCCTCTCTAAAGTCATTAGTGGTAAGAGAGTATGTATATGTTATTTAGGGTGATAAAAATTCTTTGAAGAATGAGCAGGTCACTACATGAATGCTCCAGTACTTCAGTGCATAGAGGAGTATTTGAACCTCTATCTGACTGGGAAATTTTGCATCAGAAATTTTGCCCAGAAAAAGAGGTGATAAGGTCAGGAAAGCAACCCCCAAAACAAAGATTGGTTTGTTTTCCACGTATCACTTTTAAGTGGTATTTCTAATCTAGTGAATAGTCAACAAGTGGAGAATTATGAACTCTATTACACTAGATTCTCTATCATGCCTTTCTACTATCTGCAATCTTTCTATACCCTGCAACTGCTTTTTCAATATATTTTGCAGGACATAAATATTTTGCTATTTATTATCTATACAAAAATTGTGACCAGCTTTACACAAAAACAAAAAATGTTGTTCACAGAAGAAAAAAATTATTTTCCTTGTTAGGCTGAACAAAATCTTTTTAGAAGGGTATAAGCAGAAAAACTTGTTTGGATTGAATTACATTTTGAGAGCTAATTGTATAATTTGAGACCAAGAAATACTGTACAGATTTCTTATTGGAATAAGTCCTAATTCTCATATCCATGCTTTCAGTCTTAAAAGAAATGGCTAGTAAGTACATTTGCTATTCTACATTTGAGTTAATTTTAGAATAGTGCTTTGATTTCTGATCCCTAATGCTCTATTGGCGACCCCTTTTCAACTGCCCTGGAAGGATCACCCTGCATAAAATGCAAGACAGTTGCTGGTATCTATATTAGTTACATCCTCATGCTCCCTCTGAGCAAAAATTGCATTTGAGCAGAACAGTAATGAATTCTTATGTGTTTTGTAGTGTAAACTGCCATCAATTAAGAACTAAGCTGAGACCATCAAACTCATTTTAATTAGAACCTCTGATTGGATTTATGCCAGGATCCCAAAGGTAAAAAGCAAGCATACAGATTCACCATCTTCTGGAAATGAAAATTTTAATTCTAGTTAAATCTCCTTCCTTAGTAGGGTATTTTTGTGCTTGGTGTCATTATGTGTATATGAGGTCAAACTTTATTTTCCTTAGTGGGTAGTGGAGATGTTCCTCCACACACTACAGTGATGACAGTGTCCCATTATTTCATCCCTGTCATATAACATTCCATTTACACTGGCAGAAAAGCAATTTTATCTCTCACATTCTCATTCTATATACTTAATTTCTAATGAGATTCAGGGATGTGCCATTCCCAAGGCACATTATCTTCCATTATTACCACAATACAATATAATGTATAAAATAATAATAGAGAATAATAATAACTAATATGTAATTATGGAGCTAATTTTGTCTTGAATCTGTTGTAAAGAAGTCCAACAATTGTATCCTGATAATAGAAACGCCTAACCTCTGGGTGTTTCAGCTTGGAAAGATAATTTCTTATTAGGTTTTATTATTATTATTATTATTTTCATTATTTTAACCTTCACAATCTGTAATTTGAAAATCATGCTTAGAGTTCAGTTAGCCATAACCAATCCTAAGAAATGCAAAATGGCTTCCCATATAGCTTAAAAAAATACAAAAAATTATGTTTCATGACACTGGATATGTCTGTCTATAGTCTGCATTTTTGTGCACAGAAAAGTCCATACCTAATGTTCTCCAAAATAGCCTTCATATTGAATAGCTTTGAAATCATTGAACCTTGCAAATAGAATTATAGCTAAGAGATAGTTTTAGAGTTCACACAAAAAAAAATCTATAGAACACTATGTAAATAGCTAGAGGCTAGAGGAATTAGACAGAGAAAAATTATGTCTGCTCAGGGAATAGACAATTCAAACCATGTTGTTGACCCATTAAGTCACCTATGATAGTACTGAGACAGAAGCCAGGGGACTTTAGTTCAATCCCCAATTAGGTCATCCAATCAAAATGTATTTAGGAATATATCTAAGCAGACAAGTTGCAGGACCTCTCAGCTCCTGTCATTTTTTATCCCTTAACTTAATCCCAATCAACTACATCAGGAACAAAATAGAGCTGAGACCACTCCTCTACCATCAGCTTGCAGTTACACTGAAAATATCACTGGGAGTGTAAATATCCATTAATATTGTTGTCATGTTTTCAAGGGCTGTTGTTGAGATTTAGATGTATTTATATCTGTGGGAATACAGAACTTTATTAGAGTAGTGTTATATGCTAAACTCTTTGCACCTTCCTCTTAACTTGTTGATTTTTAGGCCGGGTCCTTAAATATATTAGGAAAAAAAAAAAAAAAGCTTTCAGAATTAAACATCATGGCAGGCAAAACTCTGAAAAAGAGGAGTTAATAGTTTTCAGTCACAGAATCACAGAACAGTTGAGGCTGGGACACAGCTCAGGAGATGGTCTGGTTCAACCTCCTGCTCAGAGTAGGGTCACATACAGCAGGTTGCTTAGAGCCTTATCCAGTAGAGTTTTAAATACCTCCAAGGGTGGAGAATCCGCAACCTCTCTGAGTAGCCTGTCCCAGTGTTCAACCACCTTCACAGTAAAAAAATTCTTAGGCTTAAATGGAATTTATTGTTATTTCCATTTTATGCCCATTGCCTTTTGACCTCAGTGGGCACCACGGAGATGAGGTTGGCTCCGTCTTCTTTACACATTTCCATTTCAAAGAACAGCAATTTCTGTGTATATGTGGATGTGCATGTGTATGGGGGAAAATATTGAAAATATTATATTACTTGGAATATGGCAGATAAGAGTCAATAATGATAAGGTATACAGAGATTTCTCTAGAGGCTGTACCCTTTCTTTCTCCAATGGAATGCTTTCTAAGGTAGCTAGCCATCTTTATACAATTCAAAAGCACATTAAGAATCTTAATTGAATTTTGTCTTCTTGAAAATCTATTTGAACTAGCAGTTTATTCTTCAGAACATATATAATCTGTTAATCTACTAGGTTCAGGTTCTTGGAAATATAAATCACTGCCCAATATGCACTTTGAAAAGGTTGAATGGAGGCTTCAGATCTCAGAATTATCTTTCAGATTTAGGCCTACAAATAAGCTAAAAATGAAACATCTTGTTTCCTAAAATGTTCCCAGTTATTGCCATCATGAAAACTAGGGATATTCTGAGTCCATTTCCTGAGGTGGAATACCTTATACTGTATGAGTGTTGTGATTTCACTGAAGTACAATGTGAGATAGTTCCTGTGTGATTTCTATAATTCACCTGCACTTTCTGTGTTTTAATATAAAGTTTATAGAGATTTTTTCCTTGCTTTTCCATTTCTATTAGTCATAGCTTTTTTTCATCATGTGAAACCCTATAGCTATTCAAATACACATTGAGTAGTCAAATAAGATAGACACAAAAGTTAATAATGTGCCTCACTAAAATAATAAAATACTCTTCTAGAATAAAATGTTCCACGTGCATTTTGATATACTTTTAGTGAAGTTTTATTTTTAAACATGTACTTTTAGTGAAGATTCTTATTACAGTAAAAAACGGAAAATTCTTGTATGTTTGGGCATAGACATCCAGTAGCAGCTATTAAGAAGATACTTGATTGAGTGGACTGTGGTTCTCCTTCAGAATTAGCCACCCCTATGTGCCAAATGTCAATTTTGCAGTGGAGAAGAACTGGAATCTCAGATTTACCTCCTCATTCAATTTCTACCCGTACTTATTCTAGGTAGAAATTTTAAGCAAGGAAATACTTCTCTAAAGTGTAAAGCCCTCTTACTTTTGCAGCAAGGATTTAGTGGGAGCATTTTTACTCACTACAGCTTCAGAATTCTCAGCTGAAGTGGGGATATTATATGATATTCAGCAGACGCCGGTCAACTAAGATTACATTCTTTGTACCATGCGAGTTAGGAAAAAAAACACATTTGTTGAGACCAAAGGGCACACAGAGGCAGCCCATGAGTAATTCAAACATAAACAGGAAAGAAACTTGATAGAAAAGTCTGGCGCTGGTCCATGTCAAGACTAATTACTGACACTTTTTTCATGCAAAGTTCTGAATTAATAAGGTAGAAGAAATAGAGAATGAAGAGTACACAGTCCTGTTAAAGGGCACAGCTTCACCTTTTAAAATAAGCCTTTTTGCCTGGTCTGGAATTTAGAAGAATCCATAAGAGCTGATTCACAAGTGGGCTGCTTGAAACACACTGCCAAAAGATTGCAATTTTGATTTTATTGGCATTGTAACAAAACTGTTGTAAGCCAGGTTTTCACAGTTGCTGTGGTCTTTTTTTTTTTTTTTTTAGCCAGAAGCAGTGGCAGATTTGATTTACGGTAGGTCAAATATTATGCGACTGAGCAATCATATTTCTTTCTGCTATAAATACCAGTATTTTTGCAGTGTGTTTTACCTCACTCAGCATTAAAACAGGGGAATATAATAACTATTAAAGTAAAATGGCATCTGTAGGCTTTAAAATGATCAATAAAAGTTATTTCATTATTGATGGTAATTGTTAATATAAAACCATCTTCCTCTTCAGAAGTTTTGTTATAACCCTGAAAATCCTACTGCAAAGTATGAGCCTGGTATATATTCCATTTGAAGGCAGTGTAGTGGTCATTTGTGTGAAGGATTTTAAGTGAAAGGAGGGCAAGCAGGAAGATTAGAAACAACACAAACCAAAAAAAAACCTCTTACCTTTTAAAATAAAACACCTGGAGTGGAATCAGTGTCAAAATGCCATTGATTTTACTGAAGTTGAAAGAAAGGAAGAGTTTCCACTTTTGAAAACATTTCTGTTTTGTTAGAAGTGTTAAGAAGACAATGTCACTATAGGGAAAGTGTTGAAGCTGGAACTGAAGTAAATGGCCAAGCTTCTTTTCTCTCCCAAGATTTTTCATGAAATTGAGTCAAAATTTATGTTCCACACCAAACAGCTCTTCCATGAGTAGAGTCTTAAAATAACTTGTTTCGAGTAAGTTCAGTTTTATAATACTCAAAAATGGTTTGGGGGGAGAGCTTGTGTGTGTGTGTGTGTGTGAGAGAGAGAGAGAGAGAGACTATTCGAAAATAAAAAGAAAAAAGAAAAAAGAAAAAGGAAAAAAAAGGTCCTGAGAACCAATAGATTATTGATAGTCATTACCTGTTGAATATTGCCTTGAACTTGTTTGCCTTGCCAAACAAGTAAGAGTTTGTGTTTTCCAAATGTCACTTTGACGTTTTATTGATTGCTTTGTCAAAGCGAAATGTTTAAAAACCAGAAACCAGAAAGTTGCAGTAACTTTGTATAACATGCATGATACCACTTTCTGCTGTTTGTAGTCAAGAGCATGCATTGTGTACTAATGTCTTGAGATAGCTATAAGCTGATTTTATGTATGCAGACATGCACACCCTATGTATCTGTGGTGCATGCCAAGTATTAAGTGTTCTCTGAGTTCAAAAATATCTTTTGCTTGGATATGTTGCTCAAGTGACATCATTCAAGCAATTTATAGAGGCAATATGAATTCCACATTTTTAAATCTGCCCAGGCCTTCTTGCCATTTTCATGTCAAGAGCTGGAAAACATGAGAAATTAGATCCTTCAGCTTCAGCTCTGCTTATTCTTCTGCCTACACAGAAAGAAATGTGGTTACTCTATAAGCTACACATTCTAGTGAGTGCATGAGTTTGTATTCTCAAGGCCAAAAGCATTTGATACTTCCAGGCAGATTAAGAGCAATTCTAGCAGCATAAATGCAGGACACAGTATGAAGGCAAAGACAAATCTACTGTTTCGCTAAAGGCCATTAAAAGCTGTGATTTTTGGCAAACCTATCCATTACTATGTTAAACTATAACAGAGATATGTTCAGAGGGGAAACAGTATCCCCTTTGTTGAGCCAGGAAAAGAAAAAAAAGTTTCCAAGCTACCCTTATAAATTCTTACTGAATCCTTTCAAGTAGCTTGCCAAAACATTAGGCAGTTTTAGGAGAACACTGGGGTGCAGATTAATTCTTAATAAATTGATTGATATCCCTACAAGTAAGCAAGCAGTCTATGTGCTCAAATGCCATTTAGGCCCTGTGTATCTGACATTTTCTTCTATAAATTACAGTTTAATTCTTTGAAAGACCAGTGTGTCATCTGTATTAGAAGTCTTCAAGTGCTTACAGTTGTTTCACGTTATAGCTTATTGTATTACAGTTCTGGTATATTCTTTCTATAAGTAATCTTGTGGGAGCCAAAGAAACAGGAGGCCTTCAGAGTGCAAAAGCAATGACTTTTCCATGTTTCCGTTATGTGCTGCAGTAATGGGGGAACAATTTGAAGAAACTAATGGGAGCTGCTTTGGCATAGTTTCCTTAAAATTTGATTTGATTCTCAACAGTTTTTGATTTTTCATTTACAAAAAAAAAAAAAAAAAAAGAAAAGATAGTTTATTAAAAAAAAAATTATGGCTCCTAGCAGGACATAAATGTTCACTGAATGTGGAGTTGAAAGAGGCTGGAAAATGTCTTCAGGAGCATAAGTTGTCAGAGAAGAGCAGAAGCGTATAATGGATATGTTTCATTGCACTGCTTGGACAGTTATAATAGTGGATATATCTTGGAGACACACTACCTGAGCTGTTTTCTTTCTTTAGGTCCTTCTACTTTCACATGGCTCCTAAAAAGGCTGACTATGTGCTTGGCCCCCTCTTCAAGTAGCCATGAGCAGACCACATGAAGGGGCTATGGCACCCTCCCACCAATGGCTTCCCAAAGTCTTCAGTTTTATGGATTTTTCTAAAAGAAAGAGAGAAAAAGAGAAAACAAGGCACCTGCAGATGACTTTGGTTTGGGGGAGCAGACAGCCCACCGTCCTTGTGCTCCACGTGTCAGATGTCCCTATGTGCTCTGCATGCTGCTGCTGAACCTTTTCCCTCTCGTGGCTGGAGAGCTGGTGGGGCTCTTCACAGTCCTGTCACGCACACAGGTTTTGGAGAACCACACATAGAATCATAGAATCATAGAATCATAGAATGCTTAGGGTTGGAAGGGACCTCTAGAGATCATCTAGTCCAACCCCCCTGCATACGCAGGGACACCTAGAGCACGTGGCACAGGACTGCATCCAAGCGGGTTTTGAAGATCTCCAGAGAAGGAGACTCCACAACCTCTCTGGGCAGCCTGTTCCAGTGCTCTGTCACCCTCACTGTTAAGAAATTTTTCCTTAAGTTCCTATGGAATTTTTGATGTTTCAGTTTCCGGCCATTTCCTCTAGTCCTATCAGTGGCCACCACTGAAAAGAGACCATTCCCATCCTCTGCACTCCCTCCCTTGAGGTATTTATATACACTGATTAGATCCCCTCTCAGCCTTCTCTTCTCCAGGCTGAACAGGCCCAGCTCCCTCAGCCTCTCCTCATAGGGCAGATGTTCCAGGCCCCTGATCATCCTTGTAGACCTGCGCTGGACTCTCTCCATCCCTCTTGTACTGTGGAGCCCAGAACTGGACACAATACTCCAGATGCGGCCTCACCAGGGCTGAGTAGAGGGGCAGGATCACCTCCCTCGACCTGCTGGAGACGCTCTTCTTAATGCAGCCCAGGATCCCATTGGCCTTTTTGGCCACGAGGGCACACTGCTGCCTCATGGACAGCTTGTCGTCCACCATGACACCCAGGTCTTTCTCTGCAGAGCTGCTCTCCACAAGGTCGGTCCCCAGCCTGTACTGGTGTCTGGGGTTATTCCTCCCCAGGTGCAGGACCTTGCACTTGGCCTTGTTGAATTGCATGAGGTTTTTCACCGCCCAGTTGTCCAGTCTGTCCAGGTCCCTCTGGATGGCAGCGCAGCCCTCTGGGGTATCGGCTACAACTCCCAGTTTCGTGTCATCAGCAAACTTGCTGAGGGAGCACTCTGTGCCTTCATCCAGGTCATTGATGAATAAATTGAACAGGACTGGACCAAGGACTGACCCCTGGGGGACCCCACTAGCCACAGGCCTCCAACTAGACTCGGCACCGCTGATCACCACTCTCTGGGCCCTGCCATCCAGCCAGTTCCTAATCCATCTCACTGTCCACTCATCTATCCCACACTTCCGGAGCTTGCCCAGGAGGATGTTGTGAGGGACGGTGTCAAAAGCCTTGGTGAAGTCGAGATAGACGACATCCACCGCTCTCCCCTCGTCTATCCAGCTGGTCATTTCATCATAGAAGGCTATCAGGTTAGTCAGGCAAGATTTCCCCTTAGTGAATCCATGCTGACTACTCTTGAGCACCTTCTTGTCCTCCATGTGCCTGGAGACAACGGCCAGTATGAGCTGTTCCATCACTTTTCCGGGGACGGAGGTGAGGCTGACTGGCCTGTAGTTGCCTGGGTCCTCCTTCTTGCCTTTTTTGAAGACTGGCGTGACATTGGCCTTCTTCCAGTCTTCCGGCACCTCCCCCGTTCTCCAGGATCTTTCAAAGATGATGGAGAGCGGCTTAGCTATGGCATCTGCCAGCTCCCGCAGCACTCTGGGGTGCATCCCATCAGGGCCCATGGATTTGTGGGTATCGAGGTTCCTTAGGTGCTCTCTGACCCAATCTTCCTCTACCCAGGGCAAGTCTTCCTCTCCACCAGCTTCTTCTCTTGCCTCTAGGGCCTGGGGCTCTAAAGGGCTGCGCTTGGTAAACACCGAAGCAATGAAGGCATTGAGCAACTCTGCTTTTTCTGTGTTATTTGTAACCAAGGTGCCCATCCCGTCCTCCAGCGGACCCACGTTTTCCCTGATCTTCCTTTTGCTGTTAATGTATTTGAAGAATTTTTTTTTGTTATTTTTAACGTCCCTTGCCAGCTTGCCTTCCAGACGTGCCTTAGCTTTCCTTGTCGCATCTCTGCACTCCCTGACTACGTTCCTGTATTTCTCCCAGGGGGCCTGTCCTTTTTTCCACATTCTGTATACCGCTACCTTCTGCTTGAGCATTGCCACATGCCACATGTGCAGAGTGCATCAGTTCCCCAAAAGTCCATTTATGCGGGTCTGTTTTAGTTGGGATAGTATGACTGGGGATTGACTAGAATCTCAGAAGAAATTGAAAATTTTCAGCTAAGAAGAAATAGCTAGTGACTAACTACTACTGATCAGAAAGCACCGTAGGTAGAATTGCCCTCCAGGTGAAAACCTATTATCATACACATTTCCAATGAGAACGTGTGATGAAACAATATGTAAATATGACTAGTTGTAACTTAATTCCTTTGAAAGTAGCCCATGTATTTGACACAGATATTTGATTAGGTACACTAAACAGAATGGCATTTTATTTGTTTCAGCCATGATTTTCTTATGATTAAATGCATTTTTCCCCAGCAACTATGACATGAGACTGGGCTGGTGTTTCCTTTTTTTTCTTTCTTTTTTTTTTTAATCAATGTGATCTTTTCATCTCAATTGTCCATCCGAAAAATTTTTCATGTAAGACACAGATGAATGATCAAATGAAAGCTTTGCGTTTCTCATTCCCTTGGCAGAGTCTTTATGTATATATGCATTTAAAGAAACAGATAATTTAAAGATAAATATTCTATGGGCACGATTATTAGAAAAAATATTTTATTTGAAAATGAAACTAGAATAGGTTAAAAATGAGACCAAAAATTAAACTAAACATCTCTCTAAAAACACTACCTCATTTTTATGCTGCTTATTTTGTGTGTAATAATTTGCTGTGCATAACTACTTTCATGGTTATTTTTTATGCTCTTGTGCTTGTCATGTCCAGTTTCCAAGAAATTGCCAGTTGCTTAAGCTAATAGGTGTTTCTCTTGTGAAAATGAGATGCCTGGAAAACTTTTTTTTAGCTTTTGGGATGAGAGAGTGTAGTAAATTGTTTTATGCTAGGCAAGTCCACATATGTGAGACAAATTTAGCTGTATGCAGAATTGTTCGTGGACCTTCCTCTGCTTATTTTGCTTCAAAGCCAAATCCCAGGCCTGTGTATAATAAAGAAGTAGCAGAATGTCCAGGGATAGGAGTGATTAGCACCTACATATGTGTGATGGAATTCAGGTCTGCATTTCATTTTCCAATTTCCCTGGTCAATAAGGGATTAAAATAGTAGAAAAGACTGAGTAGGAAGACATCCTACCTTCATCCTCTGTATGTAGCAACAAGTTTTGGTAAACCTGATGCCATACCAATACCCTTATCTTCTCAAGCATCTGAGATAAGCTCCTGATTTCTTCTAAGAGAATAATTGCTCTTTCAAAAAGCATGATGATACTCAATTGTAAAAAATTAGCTGGTCTGACTAGACAGGGAAGGAATTTCACTGCATTTTGTTTTTTTCCAACAAATCTTTGAAAATATCTTATAAATAACGTTCTATGAAAAAGGCATTAATGCTAAGTTACAATATACTACTACTTCATTACATGTTTTGAGCTATTTCGTATGAATTTTATATTGCTAGGACTACCAAATCCTCAATACTCTCAATCTCAAATACTCTGAGATTCTCCTTTTTGCTCAGTAAATCACATGTATACATACTATTTTTCTTGGGTTTCTTAACTTCTTTGCAGATGAACATGTAAAAATCCATAGCATCCCTGGATGTTCATACCTCATTATTCACATATAGCATTCATGTATACTATAAGAACACTATGCTATTTTTTAGCCAAATGAAAACCATAGGGGTTGTACTGCCATATTGTTCTTTTCTAGTCAGTTAAAGTGCACTAGTATTCTATCTTCCTGATATATAGAATCCAAATAGCTTGTATATGAACAAAAATATTTTGTGTGTGTGGCGGGGCTAGGGGGTTCCATTTTTCTTAATAGGACTCTATAATAAAGATAGGATAAAATAAGGGCAATTTTATTGGGTTGCTATAGCACAGTACACTGATCCCAATTGTTAAATCATTTTTATTGCACATTAACAGCATTATGTTATCAGGAAGCTTATATCTGTCAGCTTCAGGGACCTTTTTTCAAACCAAATACATCCCGTATGAACAGTGAAAACAAATCATAGCAGTCCATTCTATAGCAGCCTAATGTAATCTTTTTTCAATTTCTGAGTCTTTACTCAGATCAGTCTTTGCTCAGCCTTGGGAAGAATGTTTAAAAGCTAGGAAATAGCTGAGGTTTTCTTTAACTTTAGTGTTACTGTCTTCGCTTAGAAATTGATTCTTTTTCCTTTGTTGAAACACATTGAATTATTGATTCACATATCAACTGAAAAATAGCATGCCCTGTTCTGAAGTATATTTCCTATGACATTGGTGAAGAATAGGAAGATTAGGAAGACAGTGGATGACTTGGCATTCATGAGTTTTAAAATGTGCATATCACTCTCCAAATCAAGCCAAAGGTAGGGAGAAAAAAAAATTGTATTGTGCTTACTACCTTTTGACTACATTGCAAATACCCAGAAAGAACCATTACTACTCAAGCAGGAAAATCAAGCAGCTGCTTCTGCTGTCCAAACTGCAGCATACTTTGCTTCATTTTGGGAAATATTCTTAGAAAGTGCACATGTGCCTACTTTGCAAAGAATGAGTCTTTCTCTATACAGCTTTCTTTTTCCCCTTTATGACCCTATCTCTTTCCACTATTCATTAAGAGTGACAATTTGCCTCCACTTCACAAATCAAAACAGCACCCACCTAAACAGCTAGGATTTGCAGCCTTCAGTACTGCCTGTAGCCTTGCTTTGATATGCAGTCTGTTTCCAAATTTGCGCCTGAATGTGAAACTGGCTGGAATGGGGAAGGCTGAAGGAAATCATCCAAATATAGTTTTAATATGTTCTCTTGTGCTATATTAAATCAGTGCTGATACCACCTTTGTGAAAGCAAAATGAATCCTAAGAAGTCTGAGCCAGGGAATCTAATCCAAATTTTTTGTCTAGGAAGAACTTAAGGCATCTGCTCAGAAAGAACATAGCGCCTGCAAATGCCTAAATTTATCCTCCATTTCCTTCAAAGCTCATCACCTAAGACCACCTCCTTTTACCTCATGGAAATACTTGGGCAAGTTCTATTGATGTTATAAGCTACTAAGGTTTATATGAAGTAATGCCATTCGGTAACAGCTGAAGATCTTCCCCTTTCAGCTTGCAATTTTTCTTGAAATAAAAGGGTCTCCTTTGCTCTCTTCAAATAATTTCATTTTTAGCAAGATGTATACTATTTTCCTAAATGTTTCCTTTCCTCAGGGGATCATTTTGCATCTATGATAAAGAAATAATGTAAAATAATTGTGTTTCCAACTAGACTTCCCAGCCTCCTAGCTCTGCATATCTCTTTTTATGTATTTAATGAGGACATGTAGTGGTCATCCCATTGAAGCGGAGATCGTAATGGGTGTGCTTTCACAAGTTGCCCTATTCAGGTGTTAACCACCAGTGACCTTATCCGTTCATGGTGGCTGCCTCCCCCACCCAGACAATAACCATCAGTCAAAGACTAACTTATTGGTGATGATTATAACACCATGAATTTTGCAGAAATAGCCTGATCAGTAGTTAATAATTTATAACGCAGGATTTTTGGTGGGTTTTTTTTGCTTTCTTTTGATCTGTGAGGTGAAAAGCTGTATTAAGCAGGAATGTCATAGAAATTAAGACCAGACACTTGTAAATATATGAATGCAAGCATATATGGCATTTGTACAACTCATTGTATTCATATTCTAGTAAAAAGCAAAAGAAGACTAAGAAAATACAGAGTATACATGTTTTGACACAGACTTTTAACACAGTTTTAAAAGGTATTTCATAGTAATGTCCTTTTTTTTTATCTTAGTCACAGTTACAGAGCATTATTCATATCTTTCCTCAAATGTTTGTCTAGTACTTGTAAAGTACTGAAACAGAAAAACCTTTCTGAAACAGTAAGGGAATTATGCACGTGTCATCCTGTAAATAGCCTCCTCTCTGCATTTAAATGCATACGAATATGCACCAATATTCTACTTTTATTACTTTTATCTCTTTCTTTTGGCATCTACTAGGTGCAAATGAATTCTGTGTTGTCAACCTTTCTAATTTATTGAGATCTAGGTGTTTCTCTTTGTACCTTACTCTGAGGATGAAGTGATTGGCCCTTAATCACTCAAGGAAATGTTGTTCCCAAAGAAAGACTCCTTTTCTCCTGGCAGGAAATGGTTTACTCTATCTCCTCAATGTGCATCCTTCTCTTCAGCACTTTTGAGCCTGCACAGATCAGAAAGATGGTGAGACACATGGAGTTTCATTTCCCTAATGCATGAGATAGATAAACCCTATATGCAGACAGATCACTCACCTACATATTCTGTGTGACAGAACAGGGGTATCTTTAGTTAATGCAAATCTGATACAGAACAAAGGAAGTTTAGGCAAAACCTCCGGCAGATTTTTCAAGGGCCCCTCAGCAACAGTTCTGAAAACAAAGGGGTTCATTTTACATTCTTGTTCAAGGCTCTACAGAGGACAGACATTTCTGTGCTGTTCGGGTGTTATTCTGGTGTTGAACATCTATCTGCAAGGGAATACCACTGAGGCAGACATTTGATATCCTGCCAATTACAGGACAGCAATCAGACAGCAATCCAAAGCTGTTGCCATCAGAATTTACCTCCTGGTGAGGATTAAAACTATGAACAATACTGTGTACAATGCTATATGGCCTTTTCCATAGTCCTCAGACTTTCTATAAAAAGTTTTTGCCAAGTGAAGAACTCTTCACATAGGACAAGAAATTGCTGTCTTCCTCACTGAGAGTACTTTATTTCTTTAGCAGATCATTATTTCTTTGCCCATAGATTGTATAGTGGGATCCTCTTGTCATAGATGCTCTCCGCATATATAAGACTGTATTACAGAATGGAATTCCCCCTCCAGGAAGAAAATAAATTCAGGAGCGCAGCACTACAGTACAGTAATTGTAATGAAGACTTTATGGGCAACAATGAGTAGTAAAAGTTGTTTTCCCCTGTATTTTCAAGGTTTTCTTTTTTTTAATGTATTCACTGATATTTTTAAAATTCAGCACAGATCTTGAGTATAACTATCATCATCTTAGGCATTACATATGGAGAGAAGTAATTGATTGCTGGTAGTTGTAGCTGTGACTCGGGTTTCGATTAGAATAATAACTTAAAAACTCAAGCAGCTTAAAAACAAAGCAGCTATTTTGCATGCTGCTAAAAAGCATTTGTGTTAAGTTTGGTATGTTTGACTCATACATAATGTATACTCCTTAATGACCTGCATAGCCAAAAGATGGCACTTTAAATTGATGAGTGTGATATATTCATACGTAGAACAAATTAGCTTAAGGACAGATGAAGAATAGATGTGCAGTCCAGCTAGCATGAACAGTTACAATTATAGAGATTATTACAACCACAATCTAATACCTTCCAGACATCAGAAATCATTAAGTGTCAGAGTTAGACAGATCTACAAGCTAGTTTTATCACAAAAATATTATTGTATTACAGCAGTTTTAATTGAGCCACTATATCTTAGATTAGAAGAATATTTTTACTAAAAATATTTATTTTCAGAGGTTCCTAACCTAACCTTAGAAACATACTCAAGAACAGCATGGTTAATAAAAAAAAAAAAAAAAAAAAAAGCCAAGTGAAAAGGAGGAGAATCCAGGATGGTAAATTTGTCTTGGAACATTTTGTGTCCAATACAGAAGAAGAAAGCATCATTTTAAGTCCACGAAGGCTAAAATGAAACCATTGATGATGGGGAAGCAGGTCCATTAGATGTGTGGGACTAAAAAGAGCTCAAATGCTTGACAACAGCTTTGAAAATAAGTCTTTGATCATATCTATTACAAGAATCTGTAGAATATTTTAGTATCGGAACTTGCTTCAGGTTTTACTTACGTTTGAAAGGGAACCAGACCAATAAATCCAAATATCTACAAGTTTGCAAGTGTGCTTTGAATTGAACATGGTTGACTTTCATGATTTGGACTACTCCCAAAGATTACACTAAAAATTAACTTAAAAGACAGCAAAGTTGATTAGATGTGACCTTCTCCCTGTAACAAACAATGTGAAGCAATGACATGTTAACTTACAGGATTCTTCACTGCTCTTAATGCTTCTATTTATAGCTGCATTGACAAAAACAAGTTCTTCCTTCACAAGGGCTTTCTTTTAACCTCCATAAGATAAAATGGGCAGATGCACATGGCTATACCCCAAGCTACCATGGCGATGGTCATGAAATCATTTTCTTTTACTCAAAAAAGGGTCAAGGAAAGTAAAGGTCACTGGCATAACTTTCTATTTAGTATTTTGTTAATAGTGTGATAAATTCAGTGTTTTTTGTTTTAAACTGTGTTTTAAAATGAACATTTTCTTCTTTAACAAAGGAATTCTGTTGAAATGTAATTATTTTCTGCATAACTCCAGACTTATAACAAAATATACATCCTTTGTCTAATATAGTATCTTACTGATATTCTGAACAAATGCTAAGCACAGATTTATATAGAGAAAAATCCACCAGCTGGGTACTGATACTGATGTTAAAATTCAGGTCTTGTGTTTATATCGTGAGTCCCACTGAAAATTTTAGAAATGTCTGGCCTGAATGAGTATATGGTGGGACAGTCCAGCTGTTATATTCATACATCTAAACAAGGAACAGAAAGGAGGCTCAGAAGGTTGAACTTTTTGTAGGTATATATAGGTATATAATTGCCTTGGTAAACCTTTAATCACCACTCTCCAATAGCAAGGGTGAAAAATACCCCCTCATGCACATGGTCTCACACTCTCTCTTTTTCAGTAAGAAGTGGGAATTACTTTTTTTTTTTTTTTTTTAGGAAAAAATTAAAATGAATTTCTATTGTCCTGCCAAATTTTGATGTATTTATTCATTCTTACCAATAGACAATGAATTTTCTCTATAAAAGTTTCTCATTTGCAATGAAATACGGATGTTTTTTGCTCAGCTGCTGCATCTGCTCTATATTTTCTATGTTAAATCACATGTGGAATGCAAACAGTGAGGCTTGAAACAAGGAAGAGAGCATCTTGAGGTGAAATGGACATGCACCAGGTATTTTCTGGATATATGCATCTAAATTCTAAGCTGCCATAGGTATTTAGTGGCTAACTTTTGCTTGTCTGCAGTCATCATTAGGTCTTGAAATTCCTCTGCAGATCTGGTTCCTAAAAAAGTTTTTGTTTTGGTACTGGCCAATACACATTGCACAAGCAGCGGGACTGCATGAGTATTACAAATAGAAGTCTAACACCAAAAATATGGTGAAACCGATGCAATTCAAGCTCAGAGACTAAGCAAACAAATCAGTAAGAGAACAGAAATCATGATCCTAGAATCTTCCAGGGAAATCTTATAAGAATTCTATTTGTAACAGGATATGGTATTATTTAAACCCTTGCAAACAAGGCAATACTAATAATAAATTAATGATTCCAAGACCTGTAATTTAGATAAGCTAATGCCAGAAAAAAATACAAATAAGAAGGCTTACAGTCATTTAAAAAAAAAAAATTGAATTCCCATTGTAATGAAAACATTTACAATGTTTACTTCATTTACATGACCGATCCTTAATGAAGATTAATTTTAAACTTTTTAGACCTAGAATTTTAGAGTTCTACACATGTAATTTTAGGTCTATGCTGTATTCTATCTGTGCATTTTATATGTAAATTGCTGAAATCATCCTTGTGAATGTAAAAACTTCCGTGCTAAAAGAGCAAATGGCAATTTATACTGTAGAAAGAGGAATGATAAGATTTCATTTTTAGCAATATGCAATATTTAATTTCTAGGAAAATTCCACAGTCTAGGTCCTCACCCATTCAATACCTAAAATATATCTACTTTTTCTGCAGAAATTTGCTAATCACTGCCAATCATTTCAGGTTTTCAATCAAGGGCGCAACCTGTAGAGCCCAGGTTTGTTACACACCTGCAATCAAATAGTGTAAAGAAAACAATCTGAAAATGTGAACTGTCCTGTGCATAGGTTAAACCCACAGGAAAAGAGAGCTCTTTGGTTTTGGGACATTAGGCTATAGCATGGGGTGAAATGCAGCAGTGCACCAGCAAAAAAAAAAAAAAAAAAAAAAAAGAGCTGCACACAGTATGGGAAGAGAGCATAAATTAATCCAAAGAGCAATGTGTGTCTTGGGGCCTCCTATTTGTTAAACATTAGTGTAAGTTCAACATCCTGTTAAGTTTAACACCTGTTAGCTGAGTAACTACAGCACGTTCTTGCTTCTTGCAGCCTGTGCCAAGTCTCATGCTGCTGCAGTTTCACTGCTAACAATAAAAACTCTAAAATAGCTAGGACTATACTAATGCACAGAAGTAGATGTATCCTAAATACGTATTGATTGGTGCACAAAAAGGATAGAAAATAGCACTTTCTCCCAAGAAGTTTGTCCTATAGCACTGATGGAACTGTAAATTCAACAGAAACTTATTTTTTTTAATTTGGCTGTACAAAGACCAGAGTGAAAAGTAACTTTTTCATTGCTACTTTGCACTAACGAGCAAATCCTGTATTCAAACCATCTCCAAAAGAGGAAGCAATAAAATGTAAACAGTAACTCTGTCTTTAGGCCCCTTTTCACTGTGTTTTTTCCTTTTCCTCATTGTGTCAATAACTTATTAATGGTGTTCCCAGACATTTAGCCAGAAGTTGCCCAGGAAGTCAGGAAGGTCGGTACAGTTAAGTGCTGCTTTGGAGCCAGGGGATTCGTGTTCAGGGGATTCCGTTTCACAACGTTGTAACCTCCTTATCTTGAGTTGATATTGCACACCACTCATCACTCTCCATGGCAGCAGCTTTATCAGCATCTCTAGAAAGAAGCACTGCTCTCTAGTTGAAAAATTCTCTGTGTTTACAGTTAGAAATGTCAGTCATTCTGTTCTGTATCTTACTGTTACTTGCTGCCTTGCCTATCAGTGAACAGCAATCTTTACCAAAAAAAAAAAAAAAAAGTTACTCTGAGTAAAAGGAACAAGGAGCAGTCTGTAGTCCTCAAAACAACTAAAAGTCGCTGCAAGATGTTGTTTTGTTTAACACGAAGAGTTCAAAAACAACCAAGCTGTTGGTAGTTTTTGTTGCTTAAATCCCCTATCACTTCAGAGAGCATAAGCTTGTTTCTGATAAGAAACTGGCCTAGCAGTTCTGAGGTGCAACTTTTTGTTTGGGGTTGGGAGGCAGTTGCACAGTTATGATGTACACCTTATAAAAAAATCAAAGGTATACGTGCATTTGTAATGCCCATCAACAAGGAATGTGTGTTCATTCTGCATGCCAAAAATGAAGACAATAGGCACAGTCCATTGGCTAACTCCCTGGGTCATCCACATTTTCAATGGTAGATGTGGTTCTGAGTCCAGGTTTAAGGTGCACACAAATCATGGTTAAATAATTCACTCAAGGTCAAAGACTGCAGGATCTGGTTTCACTGGCAGGAAAAGCCATTATGGGAAACTTAAGGAAACCAAAGAATCCTCTGACATAGGGTTGTGCTCACGGCTGACATTAGCACAAAGCAGCCTTAACAAACTAGAGAAACCGGATTTGCTGCATCAAAAAAAAAAAAAAAAAACTTGCCACTTTCAACTGTTTGCAAGCTCTCAAAGAAAGCAGAATGCCTATGCCCATATCCCTAGCTAATGCAATATCTCTTATTCTTCTAGGTCAGGGTCATCTGTCAGATAGGTTGTAAGTTTTCTGTGGGGCATTGACATTTGGGGGCTAGAAGGTCAAATCAAGGATTGCTGCTTTATTGTGGTCATTTTGCTCTGTGTAAAGTATATAACGTGACAACCTGAAGCACTCATTTGTACTGGCATTTACCCCATTTCCAAGCTGTAGTTGGGAAGTTTTCCCTCCCTTCCTACCTGTAGTGAGGACATATATAGCATATATTATATACCTCCTGTGTGCTGATGCTTTCTTCAACAAGGAGCACAGAATTTGATTCTTCTGATGTTTTTTTTTCAGCATATGCAACTCAGTATTCCATGGGGTTGTCACTTGCTATTTTAATTTGTGTAGTGGCAGATTGTTTTCCTCCTACAGTTTTTACCAATTTTACAGGTCATTACTAGTTGACTAAAATTGGTGCAATTTGCCTCTGCCAGCTGATGTTTAATAATAACTGTCATTCTTGCCAAGACCGTGCATCAGTAAGTTCTGACAGTATGTAACACATAGCACATATGTGGATTGACTATGTTACATTCTTCTGACAAGCCATTTAATTGACTGATAAAAATCAAAGAGTTAATGGATGAGCCTTGAGAGGAAACTCACCCATGTGTTTATTGAGAATTTGATACTACATTAGCCTCTTTACTTGTAATTATCAAAGTTTTATGCTATAGGTAACACTGGAAAATTTGTTAGCTTTACCCCTTGCATTAGCTGCATACTTCCAAAGACCTGGAGCAGGGTGCCTGGAACATCAAGTCGTAGAAAAGGTGAGATGTGGTGTGGCTTTCCTGACTGTGAAGCCAAGGCGTAGCTTTACTCGCAACCTCCTTGAATCTACTTGTATGCAATCTTTAAATGAGGAACTGCCAAACTTTATGGTTCCTTAGGGGCCCTAAGTGTTGCATATATTGACAAAAAAATGGAGTGAAAACATGTCCTGTACTTCCTCTGAAGAAATGTTGCATGGAGGTAGGTCACAGAACCATGTCTGGATCACTACCAGTTCACCATGTGACTTGCACAAACTATATGAGACCATTGTTTCTGCTTCCTCATGTGTAAAATAGGTAAAATACTTCCGAGGCTACTTGTGTGCTTTTGTGCTTTAATTGCTTGATTGTTTCCTACATAGCAGATGAAAGGAGATTACAGGAGTTTTAAGCATCACATTTTCCTTTTTTTTTTTTTTTTTTCCTACACAACCGGATTTTCTCTTTCTTCTTTCATTCAGCTGGTTGGTGTGCCTAATAGGTTCCTCCCCCCATTCCTATTATCTCAGTTTTTCTTTTCTTCATTGTTCCTTTGTTCTCCTTTCCTTGACTGTTTTAGACTGCTTCTCTGTCTCTTTTCCTGCTCTGTTTCACCATATTCATGTCATAAATCATTTTTATCCTACAGTCTAGCTGAGTATTCATACCGTGAAGCACATTTTTACTCTGCAGAACATTAGTCTCTGGAGGATGTGTGGGCTCACACTTCTCATTCACGTGTACTTATGCCTCCTGTTGTGCAAGTGCTTCAAGGTCTGCAGGAGTCAAAATCACCCTAGGAAGCACAAGGTTATAAAAAGGACAACTGCCAGCCAGGTTTTGCCCATGGTTCTGGTCTAGATTCTACCAAGGAAATTTCCTTTACAAAAAAATACTATTGCTGACTCAGCTGCTAATTTGGGGAACTGCAAAGCAAATCCACATCTCCACTCTTAACTGGGCTATTGCTTTAGGGATCATAATATATGTGAGGAGGGATTGAAAGGAAAAGAGGATGAAAAGTTGTTGCCAGACCATGATGGGAGCAGACTGGGCTGGAGAAGAGAGGAAAACAACATGGATAAGTTACCTTAGAAAGGCCATGTCCCAAATGAACAGAACATTATAGCAATGCAGGCGTTCAGTCTGGATGCTTCTATTACTGCTATACAAAGGGTCTTAAGGTATCCCAGTACTCGGTCCTAAGCCGTATCTCAGTCTACATTGCCTGACAAGGGCATCGTAATACATACACTTAACAGCAAGCCTCGCAATAGCACCATCATCTTTCCCGATGAACTCATGGATACTAGGAAAATAGTAAGCAAATCTTCTACTGGGAAATAAATATAGTGGCAATCCTTTTCAAAGAAGTATGTTGGTGTATTTTTTTATCTGTCTACTCTCTTTCATTTTATGCTTTACTTTTCTTAGTTTTCAAAATGCTACTCAGAACCAAAATCAAGTACTACTGTCAGAAATCACCAAACCAGGTGGTGTGGTTCAAAGGGTGTAGGCATAGGTCCTCACTGCTACTACCCTCCACAAACTCCATATTTTTACTGAAGTGTGCTTGTTATAAATTAATATATTTTGTTTCTCCCACTGAGCCTATAAAAGCAATAACTGATGAGTTTTTATATTGTATGCATGTATATGTAGTGTACTTCTTTTCCATTTCATTTTCACCCCAGAACTATATATAGAGGCATAAAGAAAGCGCTGATAGGTGGGTGTATGCATAAAGATTGTACGATGTATGCTTACTAGTAGCTGCAGAAGAGAAGAGGAATCAAAATGTGAGAAGTAAGAGTCACAAGATATTGATTTTATATATGTTGAGTGGGTTTGTCTTTACTGTAGCAGGGACTACACGAATGTTCAAAGATGTAGTTTTTTAACTCTAGAATTTTTGAGTGAGATGCAGAAAAAAAAAGGGGGCATATTCTTGGGTAGCTCTTCCTCATTATCATGAAAAAAATCCAAATAATCCACTTGGCTTATGTTTCCAGCAGATTCTGTACCTTTCTCTAACTCTTCCATTCAGAAAATGAAAAACACGTTTATTAAATGACCTTTAGTTTTCACCATCTACTCAGTCAGTCTTTGCACTGGCACAGTAATACCATTATCCTGACCTTTGTCTCCCTCATACAGTTTCTCTTCATGCCTGTCACTAGCATGGGCTGAGCTAGTAAGGCAGCGAAAAAACAACAGAAAAGAAAAACCACAATCTAATTCTAGCCGTTAAGCAATTTTAATCTCTGGAGATATTTGTTCCAACTTTGCTTTCTTGCTCACTTATTTGTTTGTACCTTTTTGGCTGGTGTTTTCTCTGCCTTTACTAGATTTTTTTAATCTTCCATCTAAGCTATTTAATCAAATATACATGTGGAGAAACAAAGTGGAGGACAAGTTTACTGTGAGATATTTTTACTCTGAGTCATAAGTTGTGGTTTGCCTTGAAGTAAAACCTTCCACAATAGCATGCTATGGCACTTCCACGTGCAAAACAGTTGTTCCTGTTTGAAGTTAAAATAAAAGGGCTTCACTGTTTTCTCCGACTTCAGCAGAATCCATCAGCAAGGGTTTATTCCTCAATCCTACATTTAACTTTCAGGTTGACCTTGGATTAATCCCTTTACCCCTTCATGCCTCTGTTTCCTTTCCTGTCCAGGATCAGCATGCAGTCAAGGCAGAGAGCTGGGGGGAACTCAGTCTTAATTCTTTAATACAGCAGGAAAAAATCCCACAAGATGTAAGCTAACAGATTTCAAGCCTTGCTTGTTGGCGATATTCCAGTCTTATGGAAGTGTAGAGCTACAGGACAACTAATATGGCTTGAAAATATCAGTCGAAAACCTTTATCTTGATAGTGTTTTGACTAATACGTGACTTGCAGAAAGATGTTCAGTTTCTATCTGAAAACATCAAGAGAGGCACTGTGCACACGTTCTTTTTGTAAATTTGTCCTTTCCTGTGTGATTTATTTCCAAGCATATTTCACACAGTTATAATGTATAATTTAATAGGGAATGTAATCTGCTGTTTCCTTCATTTTCCCAATATGTAGGGAAGAAGTATGGAGAATCCACATTTCAGGACAAGTGACAGGGTTTTGCTCTTGTCTCCAGCTACAGGGCTCCTGAAGCAGGGCTGATGTGCATACAGATAGATGATTTCCTGTTGTTCGTTTCTAGCCTAATCAAGCTGATTGGGATGAATGATAATGGTGATGTCTTTAGCACACAGCAGAAATTTGCTTTGCTTGCGAGTTGGAACCATTTGCAGTTTGCAGCAACAACAGTATCTCAGTAGTCGACTTTAAAATGGAGTATTTGACCATTGGCTCCCATAATGGGAGTAGTTGTTTTTCACATATATGGCTGCTCATGAGCTTAGAAAATAGCAGTGTGCCTTATCCATCGATCTGAAAAAAGCTCTTTGTAAAAAGGGTCAGCACTGTTATTCCCACTGAACAAATGATGAAATGGATGAACAGACACAGAGGAAATCTAGCTCAAGGTGATGAGCCAACTGCCAGCAGAGGCAGGCAGAGAACTTGGGTCCTTCTCTTATTTAAGTTGAAAAAACCTCGCGAATGCCCGATTGCACATCCCAGCTCGGTTACTGCTGCTGGTCACATCAGAAGTTCAGAATCCTGATGAATTTGGGCCATTCCCCAAATAATGCATGGCCAGACTTGCATGAAACTTGTCCCTTTTCTAATCCTCTAACCTTGTTAGGGCTTGATAGTCCAAAACGTATAGTCATTTGTGCCAGGTCCTGGGGTCAAATTCACTCTCAGGACCAAAAGACAAAACACAACATTTTATCATAGAAACCCCTGAGCTCCCTGAGAAGTGAATATAAATATGTGCTGAAGTCTTGGGCAGGATTCTTTTCCACTTGTCCACTGTGGAAAAGGAAATGCATTGTAATTTTGGGCAGTACTGACACCTACTTGTGTGTAGACAGGATGTTATCTGTTCAGAAAGATAACTGAAAAGGGAACACATTCCACATGAAAACATGAAGAAGGGTTAATACAGTATATCACAGTATCCAAGATTTGTGCATAATTTTTTAATTTCCTATTACCTTTTTAGTTAGCTTCCCATTCTTTGGCTTAATTGATTCACTACCTTACCCTCTTTTGTGCCAAATACATTTATTTTCTTCCTTCTGGGTCACAGTTTTACAATTATCACCATAGCAACATTCCAGCTATAATAAGAAGATACATCTTCTGAATGGCTGGTGATACAACATTAACTGTTAGAACATAACATTTTTCATGTTGGAAACATCTGGAGTTCACAACCGGCAAAGATCTGTAAAAATGTCTGTAGCTCTTTAA
This sequence comes from Tinamus guttatus, assembly GCF_059628265.1. NCBI lineage: Eukaryota > Metazoa > Chordata > Aves > Tinamiformes > Tinamidae > Tinamus > Tinamus guttatus. Next base: position 1,678,061 of record NW_028290136.1, on the reverse strand, counting down.
TAATCACCCAAGGCTGCACTTGCAAGCTTTACTAGGATGCATTTGCTAACATTCCTTAGTCACCAAGCATGGAATGTGATAAAAGTAAGCTTTACTCCAATACAAAAAAATTAAACACAAAGTTCAGTTTACAAGTCGTATCGCACTTAAAAAAAAAAAAAAAAGCATTTGAATTGCCCTTTGTGCAAAAGCTTTTATTTTTGAGAATTGGGCCATATTCCATTCCTCTGCTATTCCCAGCCTATTACCTATAGCACTAATATTGCTATTTACTGGCTGATTATATCCTCTGGCAAGATTTGGACTATGTCTACTTCCCTGCTGCAAACTAATCAGTTTTCAAAATTAGTTATTGATCTCCGGCTCATTGCAGAGGACAAATTTAGTGGCTGGTTCATTGAGTATCAACAGTGCCCCTCTTTGTATGAGCTGTGTGGTAGTGAAAACAAACAAGATATTCAGGCGCACGTACATATATAATAATCTAATATAAGGAGATATGAGGCAAGTATAAATGCTGCAGCAAATGAAATAGTTTTTCTAAGAGAAAGATGACCCAAAGAAACTCAAGAATATTCTTCTCCTAAGGTACACATATAATACCTAATATACACTACAGAGAGAGCACATGTGTATCAGCATTATTATTGAAAAACACAACTGTTACTTCATTTAAGCTTTATTCTTTCAAGGCCGAAAATGAGCTTGTTTTATAAGAAAGACCATACTTCAAGTTTTAAATTGGAAAAGCATTTGATGAAGTCAGAAAGATTTACATGTAACAAATATTGGAAGTTGGGCTTAGTTTTAGTGACAAACATCAGGCTGCCATTATCCATTGCCTTGTTCTATGAAACTGCATTATATGTTTTCAATAATTATGTTGTTGCTGCTTTGGTCATGATAGGAACTTATCCGTGCAAGAAACTTTAATTGGGAAAGCTTCCCTGTAAATAGTTGAGAGAGAAGGTAAAATAGTCAATATTTTCCTGGAAGCAGAAGACCCACACCCAAATTGTCTCTCTGCTTTATTCAGAAAACCTGAACATAAACATTCCTCTGCTTTCTGACATTTTTTTTTGTTCCTATGTGGAACTACAAAAATTTTGAAAACTAGTTCTTTTTGTGAGAAAAGTTTCTTGTATCATTACAGTTTTGAGGCCTAAGTAAGAATTCTATTTAAAGTATATAATTTAGTTTTAAATTTAAAATAATTAAATTTAATAAGATGCCACACCCATCCCACTGCAATCATTTATTTAAAAACAATTTCAATGATAGGAATATTTTTCCTTTTGCCTAAACATTATTCTCAGTTGTACTGGAGAAAAAAATCAATGTCTTACACACTTCATTGATGAAACAGCAGAGTATATGCCAGGTGTATGTATTTCACTACTAATTCCTTAAGGTGTTTGGTGAGACTTATTTTATTAGGATCGCCTTGTATCATACTTGAAGGTCAGTATTTAAAAAGTGTCCAAAACTGAGACTGTTAAAATCATTATTTGTACACATTTTACATTAAAACTTATAATTTTTGATAATTTTCACAAAACTTGGCCCAATTTTTTCAAAAGGCTTGTGAACCTGGACTAGTTGTGATTTATGGGAAAAAAAAAAAAAAGAAAGAAAAACATGTTGCTTGAATTTGCTTGGGTTTTGAGAACTTTCATGATTCCTTTTAATGTACAGAAAAATATACTAGCTGGAATCTTGATGAATAGTTGGTGATCTGCAATAGCTGGCTTGATGAGATCTATATACCTGAGTTTCTTGGATAAAAGCTTTGAGGTTTTATTGGTGCATATCAGAAATTTCTAAACCTTTCATCACGAAACTCATTGTAAGTTAAGACTCTACCTTCCTGTGTCCTTAGAACTTCCATAAAATTCAATCAGAGCTTGAGCGTGCAAACAGGAAAAAATCCTGAGTATCCTGGGAACTGAATCTTAAAAGAAGAATAATGAAATAGCTGTTACCTTCTTTGTAGGATATTTCACAATTAGTTTTTCTACACTGTGATGCTCTTCAAACATGCAACTTGTTTTCCACAGTTCTTGAATGTAGACAATGTGCGTTAGAACTGCCTTTTCACTCTAACCTCTTCAATATTCTAAGATGTAGCATATGTCTCTGTATACCACAATATAAAATCTGAATTAAAACCCTCCCTGGTTCGCACACACTTGGAGCCAAATGCTCTATTGTATCACCCACTGAAGTCAGTACATACCTGCATTATTTTAGCTGAAAAGTTTGAGAGAGAAATTGGATTTTGCCTTTTGTCTTCTTTCACAATAGTTAATATTACCTCTATTTATTTACACCTGATATGCTGCTATGAAAAGTAAAAAGTCTGTAAGACAGAGTGTCATTTCTTATGTTTCTAAATAAGGTAATTTTCTGAGAGTAGTAGAGTAGTATATCTTTATCTGTGTTTTATTCTAGAAAAAAAAAGAATACCACCTGGGATATGGTACGATACCATTGATTTTGATACAGTATACCCTATAATAAAATGGGGAGTTGACGCTGTCTCTTTTTTTTTCTTCTTTTTTTTTTTCAGTATACATGCACACATTTGTGTGTGTATAAGGAAAAAAAGTGGAAACTTTTCTTTTTGTTTTGAATTACGTGATATGAATAGATTAGATATGATTTCCTTAGTGACTACTGATGCCATTGGAAATGTTTTTTTTTTTTTTTTAGGTATGCTTCATTTTTTAAAATTCAATTGCATCTACAAAGCACAAATTATTTTAAGAGATATGAATGCATTTAATGTGTAATTAACTTAATTTCAAAATTGGCACCAAAGTGAAAAAAAACACCATCTACTTGTATCATTGAAGCAGTCAGTGAACAAAGAACTTTGTATTGTATGCAATTTGATCTATAAATATAAGTAAATCAATAAAATATTTTAGACCTCCATTTCTTAGGCTGTATGGGTCACTGAAAACATCTGTTCCCGGGGGAATTAATGAAATTAAAAACTATATTACGTTTTTATTTGTGCATCCTCTGTCTGGCTTCAATTTCTCTTCTTTTTTTTGAATCTATAATGAAAGCTTCCACTAGTATCTGTATTGACAGAGCTAGCACAACCATATTTTGCCCTAGATTTTTATTATACGAATGCTGCACTGAAGAGTAGCATGCTTGAAGAATGTTTTGGCACACTCAAAAATAGGCTCAAACAACTAACAAAAAATAGTAAAGTGAAAATAGAGAGATTTATATACAGGATATGTATTTAAAGGAGCAGTCTGTCACTTGGAGTTTAAGCTATATTTTAATGACTTTTAATTAAGAAAAAGATGAGAATATTGAAGTTCTGAAGCACTGAAGATGTGCTGCTAGCAGCTTGGATGCCAATACAGTTAAAGGTAATGAATTTACTGAAATCGTGGTTGAAAAAGAATTAGACCCCTTGTGTCAATGAAATGATTCTGTATGCTTGCACTAAAGAATGGTATACTAAAGTGGAGATAACTTTAGCTTCCTGTCTAGTTTTAATTGTTCTTGAAACCTTTTTTCCCCAAATTTTACTTTTAACACCTTTGTGTGGTTGTGCTTCAACTGAAATTATTGTAATATCTTCTATTATTTTTCCTTATTATGAAAATTATGGGTGTTTTTGTGTGTGCGTTTTCATACTACAAAACCTGTTTGAAGCTTTGGTTATCTAATGCACCAATCCCTTTGATAAAAAATTATCTCTTAATGGAATAAGAATCACAGAATCACAGAATGGTTGAGGTTGCTCCAGCAGGGACACCCAGAGCACATGGCACAGGGTGGCAGCCAGGCGAGTTTTTAAGATCTCCAGAGAAGGAGGCTCCACGACCACTCTGGGCAGCCTGTTCCAGGGCTCTGTCATCCTGACTGTAAAGTTCTTTCTCATATGGAGATGGAACTCCAGATTTTTTTTTATCATGTATGTGTATTAATCTTGGCAAAATGGTCACAGAGTCACAGAATGGTTGAGGTTGGAAGGGACCTCTGGAGATCATCCAGTCCAAAGCCTTTCTCCAACAGGGACACCCAGAGGTCAATTTTAATTTATTGTTTTCTAGGCTAGAAATGAACACTTTGGGAATTATTTATTTGTATTCAGTGAGATAATTACAAAGGAATAATGCTGATGTTTTCTCCATAGTTAAATTGTAAAAATATTGGTATTGTAGAGTAACTTGACTAATCCCACTGTGGTTTTGCAGTCCCCTTTCCTTGAAAAATTTTGGACTGGGTATTTTGAACTATGTAATCCAGTGCTGCGGGTAATACCAAGGGTATGACATGAGTGGGGATCTGGATTACAGGTTTGCCCTATGGGGTTCTTAGCTGCATTTGGCTATGTGGAGATGTCCAGTGCAAAACCTAAGCATTGAGCCCCTTGTGTTCCCCGTGGTCAGCGCGGGCACAGGCAAAGGCAAGGTCCAGATGTCCCAGAACGTGTTAATACAAGTGAGGCCAAGTATAATGCTCACAATTTCCATAGTTAGAGCAGCCATCTCTGTTCCTGAGATCTGGGGACTCCTCTGGGCAGAGGTGAAGGGGATCTCCCCCAGTCGGGCACTGTTGATGGCTGGATCACCTTGCACTGACTTCTGCCAAGACCAGCATTGCTCGCTGTAGCCATATACGGGTCTGTCTCTGAGAGAAGTCTCTGTTCTCCTATTAGCTTACCCATGCAGAAAAGTATTTCCCAAATTAACTGGCTACACAGAATAGCCTAAGAAAATATACTCTGGGGCTGGATCAAGAAGAAAGTAGTCCGCTACCGTGTGCGTAACAAGAGTTGTCATGCTGCTGACAGCTGATGAAAACACATTTCTGCAAAGTGGAGTTTATATGATATGAGCACATAATAACAACATTCCAATAACGTTTGCCGTACCAAATTCATACCTATCACCTAACTAAGAATGACATAACTCAAAGTGATCTGCCAAGAGGCAATGAACATTCCCAGGTATCAGATTGGCATCATTTTAAAAGAAAGGAAGCAAAGATGATAGAGAATCTGCATCCTGCCCTCGAGTGTGGAATAAGCCTCGAGCTGCAAATACAGCTACTTTTCTAGTGTTACTGAGTTGTAATAAAATAAAATAAAATAAGGAATGACAATAAATGGTTTAATGTAATTTCCATTTCTCATTAATGTAACGAATCAGGATTAATTGAATATTGCCATTAATGCAATAGTAAGAAACATGACAGCCCCATTCCCATACCCAGGGTATGTTTATCATTCAACAGCAAGCACAGACGTAGGGCAAGTTTGAGTTCTCAAAGACATGAAGATAAGGTACAGGCATAAAATCTAAGCTAAGGGAAGAACAAATCTCTGTGATTCTAAGTTGTTTGATTTGTTTTTCATTCTAAATCAGTAGCTGTTAACAAAGCTAACTACATTAGCAGAGATTTAACATCTAATGCACATGAAATTATCATCTGCAAAATGCAAAGTGACTGCATCTGGGGACCGTTTGAAGATGTTGAGCAAGGCATGACCTATTCTTGTACACAAGCGGTATTAGTATTCACTGTGTATAGTAGTTTGTACTTGGAATTCATGATGTGACTTCTCAGTCCAGAAGGAATTCATCCCTTCTTAGACGTGGTCCAAGCATGACTGGACCAAGCTTTTATAGTTGACCAGGGCAGAAATACTGTTGATTTTTTTCAGTAGCACTGCACTTTCTTTTAGATAGATTTTCTTTCTCCTTAGAATTGAAGGTCTTAAAATTTGCAACCCCATTTAAGTCAATTCCAAGTACTACTGAAGGAAAGACATCCAGATAGGCTTTAGCAGGTTGCTATCATGCAGCACTTGACTAGCTTCTTCCTATTTAAAATCTTCAGGCTTGCCTATATATTGCTATTGCAATATGCAGCACGAAAGTTCAAAGCACAGTCTTTGGTTCATTTAACAACTGCAGACACTCCATTAGCCTTTCTCACTACCAACTTCTCATCCCATATGCTTGCCTGATCCATCTGTCATGATTTCTCAAATGCAAGTGGCTCAGAGGGAGCAGCCGTGATTTTACTGTGCCTGGCAAAATGGGGCTTCGACCTGAACACCCCCAGGGCAAGAGCCTGGAAATTTAAAGGAGCAAATGCAAACCTCTGTAATTGTGAGAACTATGAACATGAAGGAATAGATACATAAGTGCAAATGTATGGTGGGGATATGTACCTCTTTCCTCAGTGAAGCACAGTAACACCAGGTTGGATTTGACAGTGTTTTGCCTCTGAAAGTACTTGATGAAAAGTACTTGAAAAGAAAGCTTAAAAGCTTGGTAGATCCGTGTATCCAGAATCTTTTAAAATCTTTTCCTGGTGTTCACCTCTTGGCTCAAAACAAAGAAAGAAGCAAACAATCAAGCAAAAAATAAGCACATAAAAACCTGAAGATTTCACTTTTGAGACAAGACATGGATGATGCTGTATTAAGTTGCAATTTGACTATATATAATTCACTGTCTGGCCAGTGACATTCACATACTTCAGCTAAAATGCAGCATGTCTCCTGTGATGACAGGGAGCTCAAAAAAGAATCAACCTAAAGAGTAGGAGAGTTAGGAGGAGAAGGAATATGTTTTTTCCACAAGATTGTTGTGGCATGTTATTATTCAGAATTATGTATTTCATATACATATATACAAATTACTCTGTTTTTCACCACATATACATACATACATACACATATAAATGTATACTTAAATAACATACTCCCATAACAGAAATCCATGCCACTGATTTCTTATGTCACATCTCTCTGACAGTAATTACAGCTTTTATTGAATGTAGATTATCTAATTTTATAGTAACGGTTGTAAGTGTGATGGACAAAACAACTTTTCTCCTACCAATAAGAGCTCTCTTTTTATATCCTTGCATGCAAATTGCAAGGTAATCTCCTTGAAAACAGGTCAGAAGTCTCTCCTTGCAAAATAGTAAGGAAATTGTTGTAATTACGATACTAAAATTTTAGTGTGTAGGATATAACTTCTTTTGCCACTTAGGTATTTAGACTGTATACATTTCAAGCTAGTGCATAATGTTATAAGAACAGCTGTACTAGTTAAGTTATATAGTCGCTATCCTCCTTGGAGAGTAGTCAGTAAAAGTGCTTAGAAGGAGAGTTTAATAAAAGACTAACTACAGAGCATTCTCTTGGAATATTCTCTCATTTTAAGACAATCTGTGACTTCGAGAATTCATGAGCCAGGAGCTGCATGCACATCTTTGTGCTTAATAGTCCTTAATGGCTTTTTTTTTTCCCTAATCATTTGTCTAATCATTTTTTTAACTCATTTATCCTTTTGGCCTTCACAACATCCTGTGGCCGTGAGTTCCACGATTTAATTATGTGTTACGTGAATAAGTACTTCCTTTTGACCCTGGATGCATTAAGAATACTTTATCTGTTTTTTGGGTTTTTTTTTTTTTTTTTTGACTGTTGCCTATGCGACAGGAGCTAACTGCTTGGAAACTTTGTTCTTTAGATTTTACCTTTGTTCTTTTTAAATCTGAAATGGTGCTTTTGATGTTGGCATAAACAGGCCTACGGATTATAAACTGTATGTAAATGCAATGCTGACGGTATCCTGAAGTATACAAGAAACAGGTTTCTGGTCTAGCTCTCCTTTTTTTTGTTATTATGATTTTCATTTACCAGAACTTTCCTTTAGCCTTTTGTTTTACAGGCTGCAGGACTCCAAGAAATTATTGCAGTCTTATCTTCTTTGCAATCCAAAATCCTAGGGCTTGCGAAGAACACAGGAATTGAGAGGAAGGAAGGATGAAGAAAGAAAGGATAGGTATTTTTGACTAAAAACCCACAGAAGGACTGATTTGGCTTGGATTCTGTGTATAACAAGGAAAATTTTTATCCTAAGTTAGATAAAATCTCTATGGCCAGTGGCAGACGCAGACTCGATTCGATGGAGTTGCTCTTGCATTTGTCACTGGTCTGAAGAATTTGGCCCAAAGAATTGAGGCACAAAGGTATCCCAAGATCTGATTATTAAAAATAGGGAGGTCAGCTTTTGTCATGGTAGAAGTGGAAGCAAACAGTGGCTCTGAATGTGTAAAACACCCTTCCCAAATGACTTATTTTCTCTAAATAGCTCAGTGGTAATTTATGGCCTTATCTGTGGTGCTGAGGTCTGAAAATGTTAGCTTTAAAACTTTTGATTTAGTCTGACGGAGACAGAAGAAATAAAGAGAAGGAAAAAATATGATTAAATGTGTGAAGCTGAGGTTCTTATTTCAAGCCAACTGCAAGAATCGCTTTTGTGAAGAATGTATATTATTTTAATCTGACTGCTAGCTTTTCTGTGCCATTTTTATTTTAAACTTTTTCTTCACAGTTCTAAGCCAACTGTTCTTCTGATGGCCTTGTAAGTCAGTCAGTGCTGACCAGAAGACAATAAATAACAAACCATACTGTGAAAAATATCCTTCCTAGTGAGACTTTCACAAATTGTTTTGACCCCCATTGAGCATATCATGACTCCTGGCATCATGCTTGGCAGTTCACCATCCCCCAAATGCCCTACTGACTGGTTTTCTATTTCCCATAGTTTTTTCACGTAGATTGTCTCTCCTCCTCTTGTTTCGCCATCAGTATTGATGAAAAAACTCTAAGTGTAATCCTGAATCTACTAAGTGATATTTCAGAACCTTAAAGTGTAAATGATCAAACAGTCTTCTCGTAAACCGTTAATACATTTTCCTATAAATTCTGAAATTAGCTCCACCACTTCTTGGCTGCTCATCTGTTGAAAGCATAATCAGTTTATATTGTAGCAATTGAAAATGTAAGATGTGCTTTAATAAGAAAGGTAATATAGCTTGATTATCTAATAGTCTTATGAAGTTGTTTTTCAGCTATCAGCCTGCTCATAAAATATTTTCTCCTTCTTAACTAAAGAAATACAAAATAGAATGAGAAGAATACATACCATATTAGATGTTGTTCATGGTAAATGGCGACAACCTCTGTAAGGTGAATCTTTCCCCTGTCTCATCTCCAGCCTGTTTTGAAAGCCAAAGCAACTTGTATGTCCAATTACTGGAGGGGACGGGGGGAAATAAAAAGCGAAAATAAATCTCCTAAATAAAACTCCTACTTTAGTTAATGCCAGTGACGGATCAGAGATGAAAAAGGTCTGTTCGCTGGAATCATGCAGCCTAGGAAGGCAACTGTAGATGGAGGCACTGGCCTACTTGCCTCCTCTTGCATAGAGTTTAACAGCTCCATCTTCCCTTTCTTGTAGTTTTTCACCTTATTTTTAGCATTTCAGGACATTGGCACGCACAAGAAACTCACAATTACAACCAAGGCAGCCTCAAAACAGAGCTGCCTGAGATGTTTATATGCCTCAGAATGCATCCATAGCCATCATAGCCTGTCATCATAGCTAAACTTCAAGGAACAGATGATTTCTGCTTGAGAATACTAAACTATAAAAATCTAGAAAGGAATCAGTGCTATGAGTTGTTTAGACTTCCTAACTGGCATTCTTCAATGTAAGAATTGAGGATACTGTTCCTTTTCTGGAAGAAAACCAACAGTTTGCTATTTCAAACTAATGGATGGTTCAAACACTAAGTCAATAAAATTCATAAAAAATTCTTCCATTAAAAATTCTCACTGTAATAGGACTTCAAAAAAATAGGTCAATATTGTCTTGCTTAGTTTTTAACATTTTAGCCTGTGATTAGTTTTAAATATGCAATATCCTTTAAATATGAAATAATTCCTAAAAAAAAAAATAGCATTTCATTCAGGTTTCCTCTTCACAAAGTTAAAGATTTTTGTCCAGTTTGTGAAGCAGATCTCCAGCTTTTATTTGCAGCCATACTGCAAATACTGAATGATACACTCTCGCTTTGAGGGAGGCCGGGCTTTCACCGGAGGAGTTTTTTGTCTAGGGCTTGTTAGACAATGGAAATACTAATCTGTATTTGTACAAGTAGCAGTGGTTGTCACCGCAGTATGTTAGGAAAAGAGAAGTACTGTGCATGGAGAGTATCAGGGAGATAGGGCTCTCTCATGGGGGGCTCAGGTTCCAGCGAGCTGTGCCAACAGTCTGGTTTGATTAGCTTTAGGCAAGGCAAGCCTCCAGTGCCTGTTTTGCTCCACCGTGTCTTAGCTTCTCCTCGGAAAAGTGAAAAAAATGTGTGCACACCCACCTACACGTATATGTGTGTGAGTATGCATGCATGTGTGCATACACATTTTGTGTGCGTATACACTAGGTATGTATGGATATGTATACATGTGTTTAGGGGAGCATATATATGTGTATGTGTGTGTGTGTGTAGTTAGGCAATGGTTAATTCATAAACCAATTGGAAAATAAATATTTTTCTTGTTAGCTGAGAAAGGATTTAATTTCTGGCCTTATCCTGTTCTTTGCCACGCTTTCTATTATTTTTCCTTCTTGATGTCACAGTTCAATCCTGCTATCAAAAAACTTTGTATTTTTGTCTCTGCTAATGGTTTGACGTGTCTTCCACTATAAGGAACTGACAGAGAACATATGGTAGGTTCCTGAGCATACAAATACTAGCTAGGGTTTCCACAGAAAGACTATCCATGCTACAACTAAGGGTATCACTAAAATATAAATAGATGATGAATATTTCACTAAATGCAATAACAAAGACAATTGCTCTCCCTAAAATTACTAAAGCCTATGTCAAATATTGTTATCAGACTCTGGGTTTTTTTTTCAATTTTTAAAGAGGAGGAACTGAAAAGCAACAAAATTTAGCTAATCAGTACTTTCTTTTAAGGCATTTTACTAATGCTGAATGTTTGACAATAAACACCCTAGTTTGGTCTGATAAACATTTCTTGATGGATAGGCAGAAGTATTCTACACACATTTGAAAATGTTTTGGTAATACTTAACAAATACTTAACTGGAAGTAAGAATGAACTGGAGATTTCTATGGAAATGTATACTCAGTCAAATCTGAGAGATTAGTATTTTTGCTCAATATTTTGCACAAATTGAGCAGTATTTTAAAAGCAATCTCCTTGCTGCACAGATAGCATTATACCTGCAGTTAATATTTGCTGTGTGTATTCACCAAGGCTGAACAATTCACTCTGGGCTATGGCAGGTCCTGCTGTCCTGCAGCCTACTGTTCTTGTTCAGTCCATGCATCCTGACCCCCTCAGGGTAGAAACAAGAATTCATGGGTGGGATGTTGATAGGTGCTTGCTTCTTGAGCAATGCAGAGCTGGGACACAGAGCACATTCATACCAGGCAGCTCAGGAGCTTCCAGGTGTCTTCTGAGGTTCAGTAGCTGTCAGATACCGCAAGTTTAAACATACGCTGGGTGCCTGGGCGGAGTGTGCCCTCCTTCACGCCATAATAGATGTCAGGTGGTTTCTTCACCACTAAAGACCCCACAACGTCTCCCCCAGGAAAGGGCAGAAAATGTAGACAGCAAGCCCTGAGTATATTTGTTTCTAATTGGTTATTTTCCCACAGATCACATCTTAGCAAGTTCACTAAAATACACGATGAATACAGTAAGCATATTCAGATAGCAATATCAAATAAAAATTATAGTCTTGGTCTAGACTTAATTCTGTTTTACTCTAGCATGCACTTTGGTAAAAATCAATCCATCCCATGCTTTGCTAGGAATACATATCAAAAACACACACGTGTTTGTTTTAATTTTGTCACTTTTTTCAACATTTATGTAAAGGCTCCACCCCATTTCTGCCATAGAACATGAATGTCATGGGGGACAAGTAAAGCTAGAATTTCATACATGAGAAATGGTGAAATACCATAGCTAATTACATTTTTATGAAAGTCAACAGAATGCAAATTTAGCAATCTAAGCATACAATTGCATTTAAATGCTGAATACATTTGAACTCCATTGAATTATTGCCCAAATACAGAGATTCCCAGAGAGATGCACAATAGAGTCAGAATTTTCTCTGTTTCCTCCAGATTTGAAAATGAGTACAAGTAAAGTGTGCAAGTAACTGGGGTTGCTTGGCTGTTAATACTCCTAGTGTTTCAGAGTGGGTTTTCTGACCTTTTAAGTTGTTTAGAAGGAAGTCTTCTGTGAGAGCATTTCTTCTTTCTTGGCTTGTGTTCTCAGTCAGTCTGGTCTTTATAGAATGAGATCTTCTGTAGTTCTCCACTTCTCCAGCACCAGTAATTATTGCAAGCTGGGTCTTGTAACATCTAACCATAAAAAATTATGCTTCAAATTTGTTCAGAATAAGTATGTTAATACTTCATGTTAAAACTGTTTGCCCTTTCCTCATGCAGATAAAGAATATGTTTGGCTTCTCCTCGTCTAAGTATATTGAAAGTGATTCAAAATGCTATTAAAATTTCACCTTTTCAGTTCTACATTTGTCTTCCATAATGCAATCTATTATAGGAGGAGATTAAGGCTTTCTATTTTCATATTCATAACTATTTTTATCTTCATAACTATGGTGCTGTATGGAGCACAGCTCTGTGGATCTCTTCGTGCATGTAGGTTTGTAGAAAAACATATTTAGGTTAAATATGTAGCACTTAGGTAATATATCTTCCTGGAGGTTATAGAAACACAAGCTTGGTTCTGGCAGTCTTGGAAAATTGCCATGCTTTCAGTGATCAGTAGGGAACATAGTAAACAAAGAAACCACGTTTTGCATAAGATAGTTGACGCTGGGAGAAATCATGGTAGGCACTGCCTGACTTGAGTTTGCTGATCCATCATTAGAACTGGGAGAAATTCAGATAAAAATAGGTGGAGCTCTTGATACACTGCAAAGAACTGAAACCACAAAATGGCCAAGCCCTAGATATAAGTGAGATCAGTTAAACTGCAGCCATGATGAGCTCTTTCCTATTCTCTGTAGAAATATGACAGTAGTTAAGCCACGTGGGATAGCCAAAAGTCCAGTTGTCATTTCAGCTCACTTAAGTCCACTTGATCAAACTGGCAGAACTAAATGCAAATTGGCAGTTACTGTTCCTTCTGTGAATCAAGTCAATATTTGGTCCATATGCAGCAGATGTCTAGCTAATGCAATAAATATGGTTCTTACATTTTCTATATATAAAAATAAAAATTGCATGTATTTTTAGCCCTTTTTTTTGCATTTCACTAAGAGATGATTTTCTCTATATTACACATTTGAAAGGCAGACAATTGCTCTAAGTGTTGGATATTTTGGACACTTGTTTAGCACCATAAAAGAGTAAAGGTTTGCAAATAAATATAAAAGTTTTGCAAGTCAGAGAAGCTCAGCTTTCTAACTTCAACTAAAACATTCATAATCTGCACATTGAGGATATTCAGCGGATTTATAATGTTTTATAAATACCATTAGGCATATTAATCAGAAAGCTTTGGTGATTTCATGCAAACTGAGTCCACTAGGATTCCTCTCAGTTTGTAAAGTTTGACTTTTTTTGTCCTATGGTGTTTTGAGGGTGAGTGCCTGCTTAGGTAATTTCTCCAGGGCTTTATATCATCCTCCCCCAATGCATAAAAGCAACAAAGAAAAGACAACAGATACTGAGGAAAAACAGAATGCAAAATGAGAAGGAGTGTTCAAAAATGCATTAGTAGTTCCACTCAGATTCTTGCAGCAGAATGAAATATCTTGTTCCACATAAACTGAGTTATTTAACACTTGTGTAAACTAACCTTATGCCCCTTCCTTCAAGTTTATCCATACATTGGTCATACCTCAGTTAATTAGGGTGAGGGTTTCTATGTAATGTGATGCGATATAATAGTAAGTATATACAAATATTTGGCTAGAAAAACATCTGCATTTTCACTTCTGAAATCAATCACAGTCTGAAAAATACTGGAAATGAATGAACCAATGTATATGAGCCTGCTTTCTGGAGTCATTTAATGAACAGTACCGCCTTTGTTAGATACAGACTGATACACCCAGATAAATAGCAATTTAGAGAGGTTAAAGAATAAATATACTTCCCATATTTTTTATGTTATTTACTACTCCAGAGAATAACATTTTTCTCAGCAGATATTTGTTCTGAGTGAAGAGGAGTTTGTCTTTGCTAGAAAATATTTAAACTGTTGAGGATATTGGGATAAATTCAAGTATTAGTGAAAAGTTGCTCGGTAAATTCTGACAACATGCTGGCAACCACCAGGAAGGAGTAAACATATTCAAATAATATCCCAGGAGCCACAATATTTATTGCTAAGGAATTTGATTTTCTCTTCCCTTCCCATTCTATGTGAAAATCTTCATATAGCAGTAGGGGAGATAAGACTGCATGTATTGCAGGAACCAGGCAGCAGCACTTATGTCTACAAGTTCCTCGTAGTATTAATATTCTCTTACCAAGCAGAATGGACATCTTGAATTAAGTACACTAAAGATGTATCTTTTAGTCAAGCACAGATAATTTCTATGTACTGAAATTCTTTTGCTTGTGTCCTTTTTATTTGGGCTAACTCACTACTAAACATTCTGCATTATCTCCACAGCATACTGATATTCAGAGAGTTTTTTTTTTCCTTCTCACTTAAGTCTTTTCAAAAACCTGAACTTGATTAACTTGAGAGATGTGAAACAAGACTGTTTTGCTGCGTTCTCTAAATGTGTCACTGCAAGCCCGGATAAAGTAAAAACACCCATCAATGTGGACTATACGTCTTGTAGCTAAAAGGAACAGTCCAACTTCTTCCCTTCTTAGGAAAATTCAAGAGACCTTGATTCTATGTATAAAAGCTCTGGCAAAATGCCCAAAGATTTCTCTTCTAAGTGTTTGCCAAGAATTTTAGTTAAAAAATAAAATAAACAGAAAAGATTGGGAGCAATATGGCTAAAAATTCTGTGATTTCTTTTCCCCAACTTTAAAACTGTCTTTATGATATCATGATCTCTGAAATATATGCAATATTCTTCAAAGCTTGCCTTCCCTTTAGCAGCTGCTCTCATTAACACAAGAAAGAAAGAAAGACAAAAGAGGTCTCTGGGAAGGCCCCCCCTCTTAACAAAAAGTAAATGTTTCCCTGCTCCCCTTTAAGGACCATGGGCTCAATATCTAATTCCGTTTATAGGGGTCACTAATGATTAGGTTTGTGTATCGCACTGTCCAGCTCCCACCTTAAGTCTCAAAACAGCCATGCAGGGAGGTGCTGTGCGATTCGCTTGGCAGTGCGGCCACTGGTCGCAGCAGCAACAATCATTAGCAAAATAATCCTGGAAATTCATACATTTACCATCAGTCGCAGCTATTGTGCTGAGGTTCTAATTAAGGAGATGAAGGGATTAAAAATCAGCTTCAAATGCGGCCGGTAGGTAATTTGAAGGATTGAAAAGGGATGCTGCTTGCTTAAAGACATGAGAAAAAACAAGCTAATACCTGAAAGCCATAGAGATAAGCTTTGTAAGACAAAAGTTCTGCAAATTTTCTTTAAAAATGTAATTATTAGAGAGCAAGAAGGATTCTTTTGTATAATTTTCTCCTTTAAAAGTCATTTTTTCCACTCTTGCTTTCAGTTTTTACAAATGCCTCCACTACATGGGTGGGGTTATTAGTTCTCCTTGTTATATTTGAATACACAGGCATGTTCATAGCTGAGAATTTTCATCTTAGTTGGTAATTAGAGTATAATGCTATTTCCCAGGTGGATGGTAGAGAGCTGTTCATTTACACTCAGGAGAAATAATGTTTATGGAATCACAGGAAAACACACACATTTCATGCTGTTTTATGTAGAGGTGTAGTACCCACTGTTATTAATGGGGTATTTTGGCTTAATAGACAGTGCTGCTATGTTTTCACATTTTGGTATGTTCAAAAGTAGATCTTGGAAAAAAAATCGTTTACTTAAATAGCTTACATGGCAGGCAAGTATATGAGAGTCAATGGAAATCAATACAAAAAGAGACATTTCTACTACCAGGCTTTTGGAAGAGATATATAGACGAGGTTGTTAATTGGTTTTCAATGGGACCCTTTTCAGTGGAGTTCATAATTATTTAGCTGTATGTATTCTCTGACCACTCCAGCTCCCTTTCAACTTCCAGAGTGCCCACTTTCTATGGAGGATTTATAGAGAGTGACAGTAATTTTCAGTTTCCTTGCAGCCCATCTTCTAAAAATTTGGTTTCTCTCATTGCAAATGCCAAAGTGTTTCCAGCATTGCTGAAATTACCCTAACTTCTTACAAAAAATACATTTTAAGCAAATGTTGAGAAAGACCTGATAATTTCTAGGCTCCTCCTCAGAATATTTTAATGGGTGTTAATATTTCAGGCTGGTTTTCAACACTCTGCCTCTGAAGTTGTTGCCTGGCTCCTTTTTAAAAATCCTATGGGAATGAGCCCTGATATGTGTGTGTCTCTCCCCTCACTTGTTTCTCCCTGATCAAAGTTAATTATAATTAAACACTGACTATAAAAAGACATCTGTCTCAGGACATCTGTCTGAGAATATCATAATAATTTGCTGAAGTTTGGTCAACATTAGCTGTACATACAACTTAGTAGACAGATTTGGCAATCCTCTCCTTAGATAGGGAACTAAATTACCATGGAAAATAGCACACACTGATTGTGCTACAGGGGTTATGTCTGCTTTGAAGACAGTTTAAATTAAGTGGCAGAACAGTGCAGGGATGCCTAAAATATATCTGCCAGCTCAAGGCATGTCAGTTCAACCACCATTAAACTGACAGCCTTGCGCATACTATATATAACTACAGTGTTGGATAGCAAGTCCTGCAGTGAGGGGAAGATTTTTTTTTGCTGGAAAGAATTCTGCGAAAGCTTTTAGGCACATGAGCCGGGAACAGCGTATTTTGGACTCCTAGATAGAGGCCAGCCTGAAGAAAAGCTGAGTTGGGAGCCAAAAAGATATCCAGACTTAAAAGAGGGCTTTTTTCCCTCAAATAATACAGTGCGAAAAAAAAGTGTACATTTCATATGACAGAATAATTATAACCTGGTTACACAGAAGCTTTTTGGTGCTATTTTTATTCATATCCAGCACTCTTATGAATAGGCAAACTTTTATTTTTTTTAATTCTATGTACAGATAATACAGTAAAACATAATTAAAATATTATGAAAAATATATAAAGTTATTTTTAACTTAAAACCTTTTTGTGCAAATATAAATATTAAGTTTTAAGAAAAGAAGAATGACTGCATTAGGCAAAAAGGCAGAATGACTGCCTTTCTGAATCAGTAGATTTATTTAGCCTGGTATTCTGTTCCTGGCAGTAGCTGATAAAAGTACTTGCAGAATCAGTCCAAAGCTGGGTGATGTTTGGATCTCTTGCCAGCAGCCCCTTCTACCATTTAGCGGCACCAAAACTTCCTACCCTGGATCTGCCTTTTCAGCATCCTGAATTTCCCACCCCTGTGTGGAAAAAAAAAAAAGCTTTCCTTCTTTCCTTTTATTTGTTTTTATATCTATTATCTCATTCTTTTTTTAATTGAGCCCCTTCTTAATTAATTTACTATGAATAATGGTTCTATATTTCTCTGCTTCCATTTCCTTTCTTTTAAAATAAATATATATACTTGAAGTCCACTACCAGTTGCCTCTCTATTCATTGGAGACTGCTTGGTCTCTTTTCTTTGCAGAACTTATTCTTCACCCACTGCTCATACCTGTCATTCTTCTAAGATTTTTTGACTTGTGCTAGATCACTTTTTTGGGGCGGCATAGCCAAAATGGCACACAGTAATTACAATGTGGGCACACTAGAACTCTACAAGCAGCTTACTATGTCTTTGTTTGCATCCAGATTCCTTTCCCAATAAATCACAACAATCTGCCATGCTGATGGTTGCTAACGACAGCTAAATCAAGTCCAGCATTGTATATGGATTTTTTTTCTTACTAGCATTCATTCATATTTATTGATAGTGAATTGCATTTGCTATGCTATCACTGGCTGACTTAATTTGGTATTTCTATAGCTCTTCTTCAGTTTCTCATGGATAGTTTTAATTTTGACCACTGTGAATAATTTCATAACAACTTCAAACACTACATTGTCATCTCCTGCAACTATTTTTTAATGGTAAAGCATATGGAATGAAGTGAATGATCATAACAAGGAGGAGGTGATGGCTGTTAAGACATGAACACTTTTTTTTTTCTGAAGTAGGCATCTGAAAATACCACTTGCAAAGCCTATTAGCACATTGCACTTACTTGCCTGTTTTTCAGGGAGCGTAGTTACTTACCGTGGGAATGGGATGCTGCAGAAATAAACTCTATTTTTTTTCTTCAGCATGGAAAAGGGGCATAAAAGA
The DNA here is from genome assembly GCF_059628265.1 of Tinamus guttatus. Classification (NCBI taxonomy): domain Eukaryota; kingdom Metazoa; phylum Chordata; class Aves; order Tinamiformes; family Tinamidae; genus Tinamus; species Tinamus guttatus. The sequence goes on along the minus strand of NW_028290136.1, from coordinate 1,659,735 downwards.
AACTGTTATCTAAGAAAAGAGAGACTCAAGCCTTTAATGGATAATCTTAAACAGTGGTGTATCCCACAGCTCACTTCTTAAGCTTGCTGTTTCTATTAAGACACTCCCAAGAATTCATCTGGCCTAGGATCATCCCTTGATACCTCATAAAGGAACATATTGAATGGGGTTGTACTTAATTGGAGCTACACTTGACAGCATATGATACTGAAGCTCAAAGTGCAGTGACAAGAAAACCCTGTAACAGGAATATTTGTGTCAAACTCCTTGTTAATGCAGTGTATCAAGCTGGGGGTTCACCCCATCACCTCTTTTTTTTTTTGCAGGGGTGGGCGGAGATTGGGAGGAGAGAGGCTTATTTTAATAATTTTAAACCTATGAGAATCAATAACCTTTGATACCCAAATCTGATGCAATCATATTGACTTCAACAAAATTCAATCTGTTGAATCCTTGGAAAAATTGTTTGAAAAAAAAAGGATACATTATTTCCAGATCTTTAACTAGCATAAAGAAGAGTATTTCTGTGCTATGCTGATGTAACAAAAAAGAGTACCTGGGATGGGTGAATTTTAAACTTTCAAGCGTTTGTCGTCAGCATCATATTTCTTATATTTGCCATTTCTCTTTAAAAGAAGGTTGCATTGTCCAGATGATGACCTGTCCTAACGGAAGCCTTTGTGTTGTGGGGATAATGTTTTTATCAGTTTTGGAACAAGAGCACTTAGCTTCAACAGCTGGGCTTCTACCTTCCATTATTAGTTTAGGAACATGATATATCTCCAGGAACAGTGTCTCTCCCCAGAAATGTGTGGTTGTGTTCTTTTGGGATGTGTGGTAAGAAGTGTTGACTTCACTTCTTCTGATAGTTCTATACAAGTTTATTATATATTGGCTCAAACTCAAGTTCCTTCTCTTCTGGCAATATCCTATGCAAAGTATAAAATATTATAATAACCTAACAGATGGCTTGTGTAGGATAATCTGACACTGATCACTTATACTTAAAGGTTGTTTTAAACCCAGAAGTGCAATTCATTCCATGTTTTTATTACTATTATTTATCATAATCAATGTTTTATTTTCTACATGCATATCTCTTTCTGAATCTTATTTATATTCCTAATGTCAGCAGTATTCAGACAGATAATATGTCTTGGTGAAAAAAAAAATTTTTTTTTCTTTGTTTGTATCTTTTTCCTGATGCTATCATGTGAGAAACTGTACGTCATCATCAGTTAATACACCGTTATTATGATATCCTCTTATTCCTCTTTTCTCAGAGGTAAACCATCTCATACCTTTTCAAACCTGACATGTCTTCCAGATGCTTGATTATTCTTATTATTCTTCTCTAAGATCATGTTCTATTCCAAACTACCTGAGTTAAAAAGGTTTCCAGATGAGTTTTAACTACCACTGGCAAATAAAAAGTTGTTTTTCTATTCTCCATGCTTGCAAGTTTGCATCTCATTTCTGCCCTGGCACACCTCTAAGCAATCTGAGATGAAGCTTAATGGGTGTGAAAAAAGAATAGCTGTTGGGAATTAGGAGGCCTAAATTTGATTACTTCCTCTTGATCAAATCATAAACTCTCTCATAACCCTTTCTGCAAAATGGGGATAACAGCAGTTCTTGCTCACACAGTATTGAATATAAACACATTAAAGACTTATAAGAACTCACATTATCTAAATGCCTCAGGAAGTGTTCTCAAATGTATAATGCTATGGAAATACAGGTCATCCTGTGTGTCTGTTTTCAGACAGACCAGTAACTTGTTTTTCATTTGTTTCTTGAGAAAATATGAAATATATCAAACATGTAAGAAGTTCTAACTAGGTCACTCTGCTCCTTTTGTTGCATTGTGCATATAAAAACATATGAAAGTTAAAATGAGAGAAATTACAAGAATATATCAATATATATGCATATGTATAAGAATACGTTAAGACAGGAAGATTATCTAGACAGTAAAAAATGCAATAACGGCATCGCTCTCACCTTACAGGAACTTATTCAAATTGCAGACTTAGATAATAAACTTATAAAAAGAAGCTTTGGTTATGAAGGGTTTTTGACTTAAAAAGCCAAAAAAAATTTATTCATTGTCCAAATAATCCCTGGAGGGTATCATTTATTCTTCCTAAGGTTTTCAAGGCTGCTCATCTTATCTTAAATGTACCTCAGGGCCGTACAGAACTGCTGGTGTTGTAGTTGTCGCTATAAGTATTTACTACATGTTCTTTTTCTGACCAATTCATTGTTTTTAATCTCATTATCCTCATTATATAATACAAGTTCAAGTGAAAATACATGAAGATGAAGAAGCTATAGCCTAGACAGAATAAAAATATACTGTTTCTTGCAAATATATAGCAAAACTGGAATGGCAGAAGGTGGTTCTTCTGCTGCAATCAGGATAACTGATAGACTTCACCTAAATTGTTTTATGTTATCCAGACAATATTTCACTACAACACTTATTTTGCCATGTAGAAAATCAGTGCTTTTGTGGTTTCCTTTGATGGACAGTCAGACTAGATTTTTTTTTTCTGTAATACAGTATTTTTAATGGTCATCCACTGCCTCTGTCGTTTCGCCTAAGCTACTCTTATAGTGTCACTAAGTTTATCTGAGTAGTTACTGCCTTAAGTTCTAAAACATATTCAATATCTAACACCCATATACTGCTTTTCCTTTCATTTTCAGGTGTGGTTCAAAATCTCAGCAACAGTCTGGAAAGACTTGTATAGAACCTCTAAAGGCATTCAGAAGTTTTTAAGAGGTTTCTAAGAAGCCATATCCATTTATGTCAAACAGATGTACCTGATGCTTCCTTCCTTCCTTCCTTCCTTCCTTCCTTCCTTCCTTCCTTCCTTCCTTCCTTCCTTCCTTCCTTCCTTCCTTCCTTCCTTCCTTCCTTCCTTCCTTCCTTCCTTCCTTCCTTCCTTCCTTCCTTCCTTCCTTCCTTCCTTCCTTCCTTCCTTCCTTCCTTCCTTCCTTCCTTCCTTCCTTCCTTCCTTCCTTCCTTCCTTCCTTCCTTCCTTCCTTCCTTCCTTCCTTCCTCTCTTCCTCTCTTCCTTCCTCTCTTCCTTCCTTCCTCTCTTCCTTCCTCTCTTCCTTCCTCTCTTCCTTCCTTCCTCTCTTCCTTCCTTCCTCTCTTCCTCTCTTCCTCTCTTCCTCTCTTCCTCTCTTCCTCTCTCTCTTTCTCTCTCTTTTTTCCATTTTTGATAAAAGTTGGCCTGTTTGTAGCAGGAAAGTATACATTTGACTAGAACTCAGTAACTTCTTCTGTAGGTAAAGTGAAGTTTGGATTTCTCTTTTTTTTTTCTTTTTTTGGTAAGCCATCACAACTGTTCCTACACTGCACAGTATTTTCAATTACTTTTACTTTTTCTTTTCAAAGGAAAGATCATGGCTGTCAATAAAAATATGTTGTTGAGGGTATTATTTTGATAATTTAACATTGCAGAACTTCTAGGTAAGTCTAAAAGGCAAATGTTTGAAAGCCACAAGTAGCAGGAAAAAGGTTCCTTTATATTCAAATTGCTTAGATAGTCTTAACTATAGCTTCCATTGTGTGACTCACCTATAATTCTATTAGCAATAAGACACTGCAGGGAGTATATTTCCAAGCAATTATTATACTTGGGTGATTAAAGTAATTCTAGAGATGACCTTGTCCCATATAACACTGCCGGAGGCATGTTATAATCCTGTGGAAGTGTATTGCTTGTCTCATCTCATTGTTTAATTATAAAATGTACACAGTAAATATTCCATAGATGGGAAATAGGAACTCCTGGAACTGATGCTAAAAACCCCCTCAAGTATTAAATTCTAAAATAAACTGTAAAGTATGACTCTCTATTTTGCCACAATACCATCTTTATACTGAAAAAAAAAGCCATTGAAATCATAAATCTGTTTGTTTTGGAATCACATGAAGCGATAGGTTATTTTATCACATAAAAATGCACCTTTTCTCTTTTTAAACTTTTTTTTTCTTTCATTGTTTTTGAAGATCTGCATTAGTGAAAAGCATTTAAATCAATAACCTATGATGTTCTTCCAACATTTTTTTTCTCTTTATATCAAAACTTGAGTTTGATTCAGAACAGACATATTAAATTCACTTCTGTTTCTTTCTTAAACTTTCTTCTGACTTGCCTAAAACTCAGATTCAAGGTAATTCTCTTAAAGGAAAGAGAAGCTTTAGGTAGCTATGTATATAGGATATTTTTACTGCTAGTTTTTCTTATTGGGAGGATAAGAATGTTTTCAAAACTCAGTGCTGGGAGGAAAACAAAACAAAACAAAATGGAAGAAAGCACATGAACTGATAATTTATCCTGCCAGTCTAGAAAATCTGTATGCAAGAAATTTCTATTGTAATGATACACATAGTCCTTTCAGAAGCAGTTTTTGGGCCCAATCAAAAGTTGAATCGAATAAAGAAACCTATCAAGACCCAGTTCTCTTCAAGACTAAAATGCTGCAATTTTATTTGGCAAAATAAAATAAAAAATTGACCTTTTTTGAATAAAATGTTTTACAAGATTTCGAGGCTATACTATATTACCTCAAAGATCATTGAATAAGTCAAGAATTTGCCTACGCAGGACTACATAGGACAATAATAATTGACGTATGGGGCATTTTCTAGGGATTAATAACCAGCTGGGAGAGCTGATGGCCTGAGGCAAAGCCAAGGGCCATTACCCTCTGGCTGGTTATTAAATCCTCAGGAAATTCCCAATACCAAGGTCATGATTGTTATTACAACTCTCTTTTTAGAAGTAAAATAAACTAGCTTCATTTTATTTAATCCTTTTCAGTATTTTAGTTTTAAATGTTGTATGCAAAGTGAATTCAGTGATATTATTTAGTTATTTCCAGGGATCTAACACAATCTCCTCAATACCAACTGAAAGTTTCCTATTCATTCCAATAGTCACTGGATCAGGCTCTTTCTGCCTATCTGGAGAAGCTGTTTGGATATCTAGCATGCTGTCAGGGTTAACTCTTTTTAAAGAAACAAAAAACTTTCATCTTAAGTTAATTAGGAAAAAAATAACATACCTCAGTGTTGTTTGGAAAACTTGTTAGAAAAGTGTAAGTAAGCAGTGATAAATTGTCTCATTTGTATTGTAAAATGATAGGTAACGTTATAACGAGAAATCCGTTCAGGTCATTCTCGTACCTGGTACACAAAATGATGTGCGAGTGGATATGACCTAGTGCATAAGACCTAGCAGAAAGGTATAAGATTGTCAGAAACAGAATGCAAGCAGTATCCAATATGCAAACGCCAGCATGTTTTAAGGAAATCAGCTACATTGTAAAACAAGTCTGGCATTGCAGAGGGGAAGGGGGGGAAGCAGTCATATTTTACTGTCACTGCAAGTAGTGAAAGCATGCATATTAGATTAGAACTAACCTAATTGGAGATATGGGTGGTTTGCAGTACAGTTGTGGGAAGAGGCGTTAATTTGTGTCATGCTACACCATGTCACTACCACTTGAAATTCCATTGGGCAATATTAATTCAAACAGAGGTCTACGCTACTAATAAATGAGGTAAATTGAGTCAATTACTAATTTCATGCTTTTCTGATTTTTGGTTTAGATAGATAATATCCACAATTTAATGCACTGTCCTCTAGAGATCTTGGCCACTTACAAAGAACATGTGTTCATAGAATTATTTATACTATTCTGTTATACCGTACTATTTTGTTAAACATTTCTCCTGTGCCCGGAGGAACAGGACAAATGATAGGGAAGGAGCCAGGTTTTGTCTGCCTTTTTCTATGGATGGAAATTTTCATAATTTCCGTTTTGACTTTCTTGCCTTCAAGGAGAGCTGTGTTTTTTCCACGGTTATCATTTATCTCCTAATCATTCAGAGGCACAACAGTCTTTATTAATGTGATTGCATCGATACTTTCCTATCAATATTTTATCACAGCTTTACACAGTAAATGGGAATATTCTGCACCTGTGAAGGCAGAGAGGAGCAGTAGCTCAATTTCACTTCTGCAGGAGGGACATGATAGATGGTTCTCCATCCCATTATCAAATACATGTGCTGTTGACTGCTTGTTTTTTTTTTTTTTTTTTTTTTGAAACAGAGCTCTCAGTAAAGCAAAGTCTCTATCACCATGCTCTTATTCCACTTCAGCACATGGCTACTAAGGCAGGGAGCATACCATCATGCCAAGCAGCTCACCTGCTACACACCCACTACACACTCCTGGAAAACCCACTTCTAATAGTGTCTCTCCCACTACAGCAGCTTAGTGTAAAACCCCAAACCTCTGTTCAGGAGAGACAAAGCGAAAGAGGAATGATGATGTCTCTAGCAGAACTCTGCTCTATTATGTCTTGCTTCTGAAATCGTACAATACTTATTCTTGCTGACTGAGCTCACCACCTTTTAGTTCAAGATGTGTATCACCTACTATAATTTTTCCCCTTTTTCATAAATGCATGTTAATAACTTCAAAAAGTTTAAATAAATGACAAAATCATAAAGAAACCATAAAAATGAAGATACTGTAACACAAACTACCATGGAAATGGTAGTTTACATTGACGTGGAAAGTGCTGGGGAGGGATACGAATATACAAAATACATAGGGGAGAATTTTCATCTTGCTTCTGTGGAACAAGCTGAGCCTTCCTTCTTCCCCTCTACCATTCTAGTGTTTAAACTGAGATGTAAACTCATTAAGTGACTTCAAAAACATTAATAATTACCAGGTTGATCTGTGTCTATTATTACATGTTCCTCTGCAGAGTATTCTAATTGGGCTTTTGTGTGTATAGGAGTTTGCTGTCTTTCTAAATCTCTGATACCCTTAGCAGAGGGTGAATTGTGAGAGATAATGAAAGTAAATCAGAATGAAGAAATTTTCTGTGCATACACAAATACTGTGGTAATCAGGCTGATGGAAAGGAAATACAGAAAAATGCAGACAGCAGCTAAATGACAGTTAAATGATCTGAAGCCACAGACCCATCTTTCATGGTTCAGTACAGGTCATTGTGTGAATTTTATTTTTTGCAATACCCTTTGTCTGTATTTGTAAAATGAGTATTCATGGCTACATCTTGAGCAGTGACTTAAATCTCTATACCACATGAACATAAATATGGTTATCAAAAATATGTATCTATTCTTTTCAACCAGAACTTACATCTACTTAATGTTACCATTTTATGACTGCAGACTTATTCTAATAGACCTTTTCATCTTTATTTCTTGGAAAAAGTGATACTGATACATGCATACTATAGGTGTGTGTGTATATGTATATGTATACACCCACACACACACATATATAAAAATGTATAAGTTATTCTTTTCCTAGCAATATTTGGCCTTATATCTCACCTTCAGTAAATTTCTTCTTCTTTAATTCAAGCCCACTATTGCAAACTAATGCTTGTTGGTATCTTTAAAATCGTCACTTAAATTCTTAATAAAACAACTTTATAAAAACATATTTTTACATTGTGGCATGAGATGTTCCTTAGAATATTTTATTGAAAACATATCTCAAAATGTTAATTGAAAGAAAGGGAGAAAAGCAAATACTGGACTTTTGGGTGAAATATTAGTCTTCAAATCCAGATTAAAAATGACGATGTCAATATATTAATGCTAATATGAACCTATTAGTGTGCATAACATGAAAATCTTAACAACTACATATTCTATAAGATGATAAACCAGCAATGAATGTATTGTTCTGCAAAACACTGAAAGGTTTAAGTGCAGGAGAAAGACACTGAGACTGAATTATGAAACAGATTGGTGCTCTGCTAGATTTATACTTTGCATGTTGGTGAGGATATTAACCTCAGGATGGGAGTTGTGTGCCCCCTAATTACACACTCAGGTTATTTTCAAAAGCTTTTAATCGGACTTTCACATAACAGTGAACATGAAAAACATACAGATAAAAAGGGGGCATGCCTTTGAATTTACATGGGCAAATAGTACTTTTAAGCCTTCAGCAGTTATTTTTTCTGTTGACATTGTAGCTGTGAGGTTTGTGCTATCTGGGTCAATAACCTCCTTGTTTCAAGAAAAATGGCTTCTTTTTTTCTGGAATGTTTAACAGACAGTGGAGGAGATTAAACAGTAGCTCTTACGTAATCTTTTCATTTGTATGTTAAGATGAGATGGACAGGATGCATATAGAATGGTATTTGTGGAATTCTTACTGAAGCCATTATTGCAATGGAAATCTGAAAATAAATTACTCTTCCATTACAATCACTCACATTTTCTTTTTCTAAGTTTAGCAGGGTGAAGTGTTTGCATAAACCTTTCCAATGAGCTAAAAGCATGAAGGAGGGGATAATGCAAATCCATTTTACTGTTGAAATTATTGTTCTAGTGGCTCCATAGGAAATACTCTCCTGCCATGGTTGCAGGACTCCTCAGGAGCAATTCTTGTTCCAAGAGGGTAAGGGCAAATCTTCCCTTGATGTTAGTGGGAAGAGGATTACCGCTGGTGCTTGCCACCCTGAATACTAATTTAACCCTTAGGAGAAATGCATTGATTTTGTCAGGGGCCTTACAGCAGAGCTTTGCACTAGGTGTTACACATGGCCTGCTCCCCAAGGCAGCACTCCCTGCCTTGGACTGCCAGCTCTGCCTGAAGGTAAATGAAAACTGAGAGAGGAGCCTTGAAGACAGTCATCTCCTTGGGCATCATTAGCAGAAGGCTAGTTTTGCTTTGTGACCACTTTTTGTTTGTTCTGGAGCAAGCTTCATAATAAGGTATCACTATGACTGGTATTCAGAGAAAGTAAAATTTCTACCCAGGTCCAGAAAAACCTAGATAGACTAAACCAGACCTTTTAATCTGAAAAGTGTTAAACTTGCAGGAAACATTTTGCCATTTTAAAGTGCAAATGTGGCTTTGTTATTCACATTCTAATGTGTAAGAATGTAAAAGTTTAACTTCTAGTAGATTTAAATATTAGTTGGTTCGTGTTCAACAACTGCTTCCATCAGGCTGCTGGCTGAGCTTGCACAAGTGAGTTCAACTGCAATATACAGTTAGCAGTAACTGTTAAAGCTACCCATTCTTAGTGCTTTCAGCAGCAGATGACTGTACAGGTGAGAGATTAAAGAATGTCTTAAATTGAACAAGAAATGCATCTAATGCATTGGGTCAATGTTTTTCTTGTGTTGGAAATTATAGCTCTTTGCCCTGGAGGAACATGGGTCTGCACAGCAAAGATACTAATGAATAAACTTGTAAAATATGTTGACCTATACCTGCTACGGGGGAAATCTGGAATAACATAATACATAATGAGTATATTATATATACAGAGACTCTTATCTGTCTAGAAGAAGAAATAATCTTGTCATATAAAATACCAGATAAATAAATTATTATAAGGAATATTGGATATTTCTCTTGTTTTAGTCTTTATTTTGAGCATATATAACTATTCATTGTAATTCTAAATATTCCAAAAACAACTTCCAAAGAGGGCTTAGGGGAAAACTTTCTTCTGTATTACCAGTTAAAAGATAACCATTTGTCCAGTAGATTTTGTGATATGAGTCATAACTTTAACTCAGGCAGTTTTGTGGAGAGCCTGGATGTGCAGATGGCCCTGGCATATGACTGAGAAAGTGATGTAAATCATATCTCATCGAATCGTAGCATCCCAAGCTGTTGCTATTTAATTGTTCAGTTTGTACAAAAGAAAATACTAATATGGAAAATTTGAATTGCTGGTACCCTTGTTCTGCGAGGTGCTGCTTGTTTATCAGTTGCAGATTTTATCAACAGTTATCCTCTTCTTTGAAATGTCATATGCTCTGTCACTGTCTCATTTGAGGTGTTTTTGTCGGTTTTAGTGTCTTCACAGTTCTTTTATTTGTGTTCCCATCTTTGACATTTATGACTCAAAACCAATAAAGTATTTAGACTTCCTACTTCATATTGAAATAGTATTTTTTTACTTAGTTTGTCACTTTGTGCTCTACTAATGGCAGATCAAAATATTTTGGTAATAATCTCTTCCTCAGTACATTTAGATAGGTGGGAAATTTTCTGTTTGCCTACAAGCTGGGAATCAGGCTATATAAAAAAGGCAGGAATGCTTTCTTTTTCCTTCTCAGAAAAAATCTGGTTTATATTCATCTCCTATTCTTCTCATTGTTCTTTCTCTCTCAAATTAGAATATTGTCTTTTAGTTCTCTTAGAAAGAGGCAATATTTTCCTATGTGTTTGTACTTTCTGATTATAGTGTAGATACAATCATAATCTGACTATAATGTATGTCTTTGCATTCAGTGACACAAAAGAATGCATTTACTTAACTAACAGATCCAGATCATAAGGTATATGCTGGCTAACATGCATTTCTTCAGTGAGTAGCAAACATAAAAGTATATGGTGCAATTAATTGGGAACATATTGGAAATCTCTTTGTGAGTGTGGTGGATTCAAATGGCAATGAAAAGATTAGTGCCTTGGTCAAGCAGCTTAATTTAATGACAAATGTTGCAATGGGACAGTATTAAATATCCCACCAAGCATGTTTTAGCAGGCTTGAACAGCTAGAAATAATGCTTTGAATGCCTTTAAGAAATCCAGTGGCTGGACTGCAGGAAAGTGAGGCCTGAGCAAACATGGAAATATAAGAAATATAAGAAAAATAAGGTGATCAATGGGGTTTCCCATTGACTGTTGTCACTAGAAAGGAGGCAAAACTACTAATATTATAGTCCTGACAGTATACTTCACCTAGTATTTGATTGGTTGAATTTTAGAAATGGAATGAAGCCTATACGATTCTGGGTATCCGACAAGGAGGAGAAGGGCAACATACCTTCCAGCATATACAGCCCTATCAAAAATGCTCACGGAATAAAAAGCAACGGGGGGAAAGGACAGGTCAGATACACACACACACAAAGTGATGTGTTAGGTCTTAAAAAGGATGTAAAAGCAGGTAAAAATATATATAAAATATAGAAGACCAGTGCAAAAAGTCACTGTGCACGGAGGTTTCAGTGCAGTTCAAAACTAAATAACTACTTCGCCTCAAGTTTTAAACAGGAATATAATTTTGATTATGGGAGTAAAGACAGACTAGACTGTAAAGGCACAAGAAATTTCCATAATTAAAATGAAAAACAAATGTAGAAATTCTCTTTACGCTTTGTCAAGTGAATGGGAGAGTCTTTATCTAAGATTTTGAACAAAGATGGTACGTACATGGAACCAGAGGTCATATGTGATTACTTTGAACTAGGATTTCATTTTATCACATGCAAATAACTGTGGTAGTTTTTACATTGAAGAAAAAAAAGAATTGAAATATTATACAGCAATAGGCCTACCAGTGAATTAAGTAGTATGCCAAAGGTACCAAAGACACCACGCCAGACTACTAAAAAAACTGAGGAGGATAAGAGATTGAGTAAACAGGAAACAGTAGTGAGTAGCATTTAGAAATGAGGTATCAGGCAAATGGGAGATTACCCATTTGTTTCCGGTAGAATTAGTCCTGAGACTGATTTCAATTATATTTTTTTAAGTTGTTGTTAAAAAAAAAAAAAATTAAGAGGACAATTCTGATTGCCAATGGAAAAAAGGTTAGAAGGTATTGCTTATACAAAAGAGAATTGATATACCTTATAGGAAGATCTGGATATAATAAAAAAGATATAGAATACAATAATGAAAAAGACAAAAATTTCTGTTTGAAACATGATCCAGAAATGTAAAGGGATCAAAGGGAAAAGGAGCCCAGTAACTCTTCATGAGATATAGTAGGTTATTCTCGGCCAGTAGGCTTGATCATGAGAAAACGAAAGTGATCCAAGGACACATCTGGAAAAGTATTTTTAGCAGAAATATAAAAACATTAGCATTATCATCAGACCTCAGCAGAAGAGGATGCACAGTGCTGCTTGACAATGTCTAGGAAGGATTAATTGGCACACGTAGAGCCATATGCAGTTTATTTAGTCTGCCAAAACAAAGACTGAGAGAAATTAGGCTCCCTATCTATAAATACCTTAAAGGATAAAAGTCAAAAAGAGCAAAGAGCTGTTTAAACTCTTAAAACTTTGGCAGCAGAACAGATGGACAAAAAGTAAGGCAGGGAGTAAATGTAGAAGAATATCTCTCGCTATTAATGCACTGAAATTCTAGGGACTGTCTTGCAGTACAACTAAATTTATGAAGGAGTTAAAAGTTTAGGAAGATTTTGTCATGGGTGATTGTCTGTGATATTACGGGTCTGAACTCAGTGATGCTACAGAGGCCTGTGTTCCCATAACTTCCTGCCTTGAAAAGAGTGAGATGCATGTCTTGTGACTGTTCGTTCAATTGCTTATTTCTTTTTAAGACACAATTCCCCCAATGTGAAGAAAAATAAGGAAAATAATAAAGGGGAAAAAAAGGTTGGAAATGGACTTCTTTCTCCATAAAAAATAAATCTAGATTGGAATGTTGGACAATGCCAGCAGTAACGGAGTTCTGGCTGCAAAACAGGCAATTTATTGACTCATTAACAGTTCATAAAATTTAGCACATTCTTCTGTTTCTTGTCACTGGTAAACATATGCTCTGAATTTACAATGGGCTCTGTAGTACCATTCCATAAATATTAAAAATAGTTTTGTGATCATTACAATGAATATGTTTCAAACCACAGTGGAATTTTGTTCTTAAATAAAAGAATTGCAAATTGTGTCAGACAAGTTCACACAATTCACAGCCTATTGAACTCATTGAAACAATTCAGGATACAACTCACCGAAAGCCTTCAAGGACATTTTTTTTCCAGAATTTAAAAAGAAATAGTTTCCTCATTTTTCTTTAAGAAACTATTTTAATGTAATTTTCATGTTAAAAATAAAGCTATGTATTTTTCCATATATTGTGAAACATTTTGTAAGGTAAAATATTATCAAACAAATAATATAATTCTGATTATAATTCTAAGGCTTGAGACAGAATAATATGTTGCTGATAGTGTATTTACTGTGTAACTATATCATACACTTTAGCATATCACAAAGTGAACCACAGAAAGGACATTCCCAGGACACTTGTAAATTTATGTCATGATTATAGATCTTTTTTAATACAAGATTAAGATAAGACATAAACACCATTTTATCTAGTTTTAAGTGTGGACTGCTGTATCTATTCCTGCCAGATTCTGATAATCTTACTCATGTTGAAAGATGGTACTTACTTGGATTAAAGGAGTTAGAATTTCACACAGAAGTTTTAAAAAACTGTCATAACTGCTTCTGAACAAATGAGTTAATTTATAATGGAGTGTATGCACTCACCACTGTGATGTGCCTGTCCTTTGTATTTATGTATGGGTGTATATGTAGGCATAAAATTCTAGTGTAATATATGAAAAAGACTCTTCATTTACCTTGAGAAATAGATATATTCTACACTGTGTAAGCTTTTACTTTTTATTTCAGGAGCAATGTGGTATATCATCTTTGTTGACAACAGAAAATCTCATTTTTACTCTTTCTTTTGTGTGTGTGTGTGAATTTCTCTTGATCCACTGATCCCCTTGCAACTGCCTTTGGCTGGTAGAGTCTTCAGTATTTTTTTTAGAATAACATCAAATGCAACTAGTTGTAGTTCTACAATAAATATGTGTTATTTCCTCAGTTTGACTGGATGGAATGAGGTTAAAGAAACGTTAAAAATGTACCTTTTATATGCATAAATAATGTTAATAGGTCCAACCAATTGTCTTCTACTGGTAAGGAACACATACATTAATAGAAATGAAACAGTTTTTCCCTGCTGCAATGCACAAAAAATGCATTATTATTTTTATACATAACATTGGAGTATCAGTGGACAGCTAACAATAACTTTGTAGAATACAGTATATGTGGTAGGGAGAATGGGATTTGGCTCATTGACTGCATATGGCATGAGCAGCTTTTGCTGCTGATTAGTAAGTAACTGCACATAAAAGAAAATATTTATTTCTATTTTAAAACAAGAACTCCACCTAAGAAATACACGGATTAAAAATATCACCAAGAAGGCTGAAAAACAGAATGTCATTTCTTCAGCCCTGAGCAAAGTTGGGGCTGGTTGTGTCTGTCTCCACTCAACTAGCTTTTCTGCAGGTTTTCAGTGAGATATTGAAATCATGTGCAATGAAAGAGGCTAGATCACAGTGACTGAGAATTGTTCCATGCTTCACTCCCCTCTTACACTTGGCATTTTTGTGGGCTGTAGCATACTAAGAATGAGACTGCAGAGATTTGCAATCAAGACAAATATATTCCACGCAGCTGATGCATCTAATTAACACTTCCTGTGTAAGTCAGGATGACATAGTCCAAATTTCCTTTTAACTAATGGGAAACTTCCATAAGCTCACAGAACTGAAGCACATAAAGGATTGCCCATTCTGACCTTCTGTAATGCACCAGGTAGTGCCCTGCTTCCAGTAATCCCTGCAACCATTTTCTGTGATTTGCTGCTAAGCTGATGAAATGTCCCATAGAAAAACATTCAGTCTTGATTCTAAACAATAGGAAATAACCCACATTATTGCATTATTTGTGAGTGATTGATACTGACTTTTTAATAGATGTTATACAAACACGCCACAGTAGCTCTTCTTCAGCTGCTACTTGCGAAGAAATACATATAAACCACTACTCCTCTTTACATTTTTGTTAAAATATCTATCTTGAAGTTTTCCTAAGTTTTATTCCTTGTTATCTTCAAAATATCTGGTAGGTCTTCTTTGAGCTGTTGCTAGATAGAAGTGCAGAAACCAAAGTTTGATGCAGAATGCTGCTGATGTTTGCCACTGGATGGAACAGCACTTCCAATCTGGCTCTTTAGCTTTACAAACATCAGTGATCTTTATGTAAGGCCATGTGTGATCACGCCACTAATGTGTGATTCATACACCACATTAAAAAAAGTGTAATTTCCTGCCTTTGTGGTGCTTTTGCTTTGCAAATTTAGCTACTTGTTTAAATATAGGAATTGATCTCATAGAGCACTAAGACATTATCTAATTTTATGTGAGATTTTATTTAATTAGGATATATTATCCAGATGGTATCCCTAATACCAGATCAAAAATGGTCTAACACGTAATTGTTAGTTTTAGAACCTAATTTAAATTTTGTTAGTTTATAGTGGTTAGATCTGTTGGATTACAATATGGTGGTATTGTGAATACAGCTTTGATAAAGACCATAAATGGGCAAAAGCTATTGGCAAATCTGTCGGCATTATGATGGTGAAATAATTTTTACTGAAATCTAATAGCTAACTTTTTAATGCTGGTGAAGGTGTTCAAAGACAGCGCAGTGCAGCGTAAGTCCTGGCAGGAGTACTGGTACAGCTCAACAGTAAGCACTATTACAGACTATATAAAGAGCAGTGCCTAGCAAATCAAATCTTTAAGGATTTGTCAGATCCTTAAGGAATATTGCTACATATTAGCAGTAACTCCTCTTCTAAATGTAGTTTACCTGGGACAGATTGCAATAATAAACAATTGTGTGAATCTCCGCCTTGGTATCATCTAACAAATACTAACTCAGGATATGGTAATACTGTTATGCCCATTTAAACATAGTGCCTAAAAAGCTACCGAGTGTGTAGCTGACATCCCATTAGTTTTCCTCCCACTTTACTTTCACATCCCAGCTTGCAGCTTCCAGCCTTGCAGAGGCACTGTCTGGTGTTAACCATATGTAGTGTTATTGCTCAAAATCCACAGCTCTTTTATTTGGGAAAGCTGTACTGAGTTTTGGCAAGATAAAACAAAAACTCTTTTATAAACCAGAAATCAACTTCATGAAGGCAATCTTATGTCTTTGCTTTGACTTTTTTTTTTTAACACTGTGAAAGAAATTGAAAGATACTACTTCTGTGTTCTAGAAAAAACATCTTAGTACCATGCATGCTAAACCCAAAAGTGGCCTAAGTAAGTGGTCTGTATGTAGTACTGGCTTCTAAATAATAAATAAATAAGTTGATATCCTATTAAGTGTCACCTATAAACAGTTTATTTTAACACATCAAATTACATTTCTCAACGTCATATTAGACACTATATTAGCAATATTCATAGCAACAACACTAAAAATCAGCCTTTTTGAAATATTTCTACAAGCATGTAACTGAAAAAAAAACAACAGGACAATAGAAAAAGCTGATAAAATCAAATATTTTAAATTATAATGTAAATGTGCTTACTCATTATTCATGGGAAGAGTAGGATTAACTTCCTCTATGTTACCTTTTCCACTTTTAGATCAATGGTTAGTCATAGGCCAGGCCAGTTCTTGGAATTCATTAAAGAAGCATGAGTCATCCAAGGATATTCTCCATGGGCTATAGGGATTGCTCTGCAGCCAGGAAATGCTAATGTTCAGGGGTGCCCTGTCTCTCTGTTACCTTCCAGTCAGTGAAGTGGAACAGGAGGTACTATGGTACATTTCTGAAAATAAGTCTGTAAAGTAATACAAAAAAATACAACAATGCAGGTCACTAGGATTTTTTGTTGTTGTTGTTATGTCACATAGAAGATTACAGGAATAGCCAGAATTGCAGGATATAGATGATTACCACTTCAGCAGCAGAAATATGTATTACCTCTACTATAGTAAGCTTATTTTTAGTTTATAAGCAGTAAAGGATTGATACACCTGTTCAGGCAGTACAGTCCCAACCATTATATTATATATAATTATTAGACATTATATAAAATCTTGAATTTCATTAGTTTTTTCTTCTGTGATATGTGCAATAAAAAGGATGCTTCTTCATTCAATTTGCAAAATTTGTAAGGAAACAGGGTCTTTCAGTTAGAACTGGAAATGTGCTTTGTGAGAGAGGGGCACTTTACTCAAAAGAAAAAAAGGGAAGAAACTGAAGAAAGTTACCTGGATATACTTTAAATCAAGTACATCAGTGTTACACAAAATAGAATTTAAAAAATGTACCCATACATTTCAGGCAGATAAACCTAAGTTAAATTGCAAAGCAAAGAGGAATGACAAACACAAAGAAAAGTCTAGATAGTATTTGGCAAAATGGAATCTGAAATGAATAGAGTGTAAAGGAAAGAAGAGGAAATGAGAAAAAAAAAAACAAAGGTAATTAATTAGCTATTTTAGTATTTTTCTTACAAACTCAGCGGAAGAGTTGCAGGTAGTTCTGTTAATGAGCTACAAGAGCTCTGGCAAAGCTGCAACCTGGCTCCTCATGCCTCATGCATACTACTTTTGGAGCCCAAATATTATTGGCTAAAAATAACATTTCTGTTTAACCGTCTTTTACTGCTAGTGAAATAACTGTTCAATACCATTTTTTTTCCCTCCTCAAAAAAGCCATTATTATCTGAAACTGGTTGTCAGCTGGGCTTGAGGGAACCTACAGGGAAAAGCTGGTAAAAGTTCCCTCAAAGTTCCCTCATTTTTCTGAGGACAGTTCTTACCAATTTACTTACAGTTGATACTAGGAGATAAAAACAAAACCAAAACTATTAATAGAAAGACCAAGCCCACCATCAAGAAAAGCTGGGCCTAGAACACTAAGGGGCAACCACAGTTGCCCCTTACACCACAGAGTCAGTGATAGTTCAAGTTGTCCATTTCTCTCTCAGATTTACTTCAGCCTGGCATGAAACAGACTGTAGGTAGATGAAATTCCTTCTTCAAAATGTGCTTTGCCAGAACTCATCTACTGCTGAAGGCAAGTGCAAGAATTAAAAGCTGCTTATTTTCTATCATGCACCTATATTTTTGTGTACATTTCTATTTTACTATCAAATGTAAGGTTAAGACTATCATGTGTAAATATACACTTTTCATTTTATTTTAAAACTAATTATCATTATCATTATCATTTACTTCATATATAGAACTCAGTAGAATGGATGATCCCAGAATTTACCCATGGTTTATTTAATTTTAACACTTTTTTGCTCAGACTTGAAAAGTTTGAAGAAGTGTGAGTTATAAACTTACAGAAATAATATATTGTTATATATTTTCAAACTTGGGAGAATTTTGAAGTGACATAGCACATTAAAAAAGAAATTCATAAAACTTTAAATGTTCCTGTGTGAGAGAAAATTTGGACATTATTCACCTTCATTGTTCTTACTGACAAACATGGAAGTCAAGTGGAAAGCAGTTTCTCTAAAAAAAAGGGATGTGTTCTTCCTCCAAAAGCACAGTTAAAAAGCTTATCCAGGTTAAACCAAGAGAAAACAAGAAGGAAAAGAATGCTTAAGCAGTTGTTCTCAGTGTGTACACACAAACACTTATCCCAGTGCAAGCCACGGAAGTCAGAATAAAGCTGAAGTTCAGATTGCTCCTTAAGAAGGCCTTGCCAACTTAAGCTGGCTTAAAGAGTATGTGAATGACAGCTTTACAGGGCAGTTCTGTGTAGGAATCGTCACTCACCTTCCTTCCCTTTCCTTTCTTGGTACTTTCCTTGGCCCTCTGCAGGCCTGCTTAGCTCTCTGAAATCACAGAAAGTTATTCAGCTATAGACAAACAAACAAAAATGTGCTTTTTTTTTTGTATGATTTTAATCAATCAGTTTTGCTCAGTGAAGGGAATGGAGCAAGGATGTGTGGCTGGGAGCAGAAATGAGAAAGTGTTGGAAAGGGGAAAGGAATGGTGCTAGGCTTCTCTCAGTAGCAGCATGGTGTTATATTAGCTCAGTATCCTGGGGATAGTAGGCCCAAGGTGGATTGCATGATGTGCCTGAAGCTGATGCAAGAGCTTACCACCACTGAGAGGAGGGAACATTTCCCTACATGCATGAGCCTCTCTCCCTTCTCCTCTTTTGCCATTGGCACACATGGGACCAGTAAAGAACAGGTTTGTTTTGAAATGTTGTTGAAAAAATGAATCCAGACCAGTGAAAGTGTCTCAGCCTGAGGCCGAGGAAGAGTGGGGATGGCCACAGTCATATCCCAGGAAGGTGAAGGAGAAAGAAGAGTGGAATCTTCCACTTGCAGTAGTAGTTAGGTTGCTGATCAGCTCATCCACAGCACGTCATCACCCCCAGTACAGGGACCCCACACTAACTATGGAGACAACAACCTATTCTTCACTCGATAGTTCTGCTCACATGTCCTTTGCATTATGCTTTAAATACGCTCTCCTATATATTTACTATAACACCAGCTACTCATACAGCACAAACATATAACATTTCTTCAGTTTCAGAATTCAAACCAGGACACTTCCATGAGGAAAAAAAAGAAAAAAGTTTTAAAAATATAACATATACAGAAAGCAAATATTTTTAATATTCATTGATGCTGTTCCCAGCAGCTCATAACTGAACAAGTAGAGGCCAGCTCATGCATATTTCCTAAAGTGTAGGATTTTTTCGAGCAATTTAGTCTTTTAAATGAGTTTATCATGAAGCACAGAACAAATGTCATTAGCATTCACTTTCAACACAGAAAGGATTTAGTTGTTGTCTACATTCATTTAATTTATCACTCCAAGCAGAGACTGAACCACACTGATTCCTAGTAGACTCACAGCAATTTTTATGTACCAAAAAAGTGTTTTGCCCTGAAGACATGATCTGTGGCTATTAAAAAAAAAATGTTTTGACACTGATCTTTGGAGCAGCAATCTTCATACAGAAAAGAAAAACTCCTCCTGGGGTGACAGAGTAACTACTTGCTGTGAAGGATGCTCCTCGACAGTCCCCTCAGCTCAGCTTCACCTCCCGATACAGAGAATGGGGCAGGGTGAGTGTCCATAGAAGTGCTGCAGCTTTCAGAAGTAGCGTGGAAGAGGAACTAACTATTCCACAGATCTAAAATGAAATAAAACCACTTAAAACCAGAATCCAGGAAAAGGACAGGTTTTACTGTATTCTGTATCAGCTATAACATTTTGGAAGAACATTTGGGTGTTCTTAATGTATTTGCGACATATTTTCTAGCTCATGTAGAAAGCTTATGTTTGGGATCCTCATAGGATCGCTCCTTCATGAAATATATCATATCACTCTGAGAGTTACGTCTTAGTAATATATTCACAAGGTACTTTCTCTGTTCTGTAGCAGCTGTATACTTTGAGGCAGCTAAAGATATAGTGAGGATCTGGAGGGGGTTCAAGCATGCACATAATGCATAACCTTTGCTTTCAGTGGGAATTAGGAAGACTCAATTTTTAAACAATTTGGTCCTAAGAATATACAAATGAAATGGATGTGTTTCTTAAATACAGTACAGAAAATATTTCCCAAGGCTTGTGTGGGTTTTTTTGTTGTTGTTGTTTTTTTTTCTCCCTTCTCTTCCAGCTCAACTGACCATGACGATTCTGAGGAAATAACTTTTAGAGTCAATTAACCAGGAAAGCCAAAATCAATTTACAAGGTGTGGCAAATATTATGGTGTTGCCAACCTATTTTTTTTTTCTTTAATCATGCCATTCTACTGCCATTTAGGTAAGGATTTAAACACATAAATACATGCAGAGAATGAGAGGTAAAAAACACCAGTAACAGAGTGCAACTAATTTCAAATGTAGGGACTTTTATATATTTGTCTCAGATTTATGAGATGCACACACAGAAGCCTAACAACGTATTAGAGATTACATCTCTCCGTTGTCTGTGAATGATATATTAACAGAATACTCCATTTTCATTCACAGTCTCCTTGGAAGATCTTTTCAAAGGTCACTGTAGGATCATGCAATATTAAAGTTTTCTTTCCATCCATGAATCAAAGCCAGACTATGCAAATTTTGTTTTTCAGGTTTATCTCCAAGTTAGATGATATATTTCTGAAATGTAAGACCTATTTCTTAGCTAAATATTTTATGTTTAGCTATTATACAGAACAGAGCACATGTACATCATAGGGCAGAATTCAAACCTCTGAATCTTAAGACAGAATTTTCTCATAACTTTTTCTTCCTACTAAGTAGAATAACTCAGATTGTTGTCTATGCAAGATAAGACTGGGAAATTTTCACTAATGGACAATCAAGAGGGAGATTTTTTTCTTAGAGTTATGACTCAGTAGCATTAGAATTCAATTACACTTTTGGTGGTAAAAGTAAAGTGATCTTTGTTAAAAACGCATTACCATCATGCCTGTGTTTTAAATCATAGGGCGGTCAATGTCTGAATTGTACTAGTATTTTCAGTCATAACACAAGGCATTACAATAATATATCTTCCCTTTATTTATCATAATACAGAAGTTACCACTGCATTGAACAATACTTTAGGGCTTATCTTCAACATGTGGCTGTGATGTTATCCATGAACTATTTTTTTTATATATTTTTAAGTATTTTTAACATGCAGTGATGTCTTCCTTTATACAGCTAACCTGGCCAAGCATTAATGTTTCTTGTTGAAAACAAGCTGAGTCATAAGTAGTGGTGCCACAGCTTGTATCTGTTAAAACTTAATGTTCTTCTTCTTTTAGTCTCCTTATTAAATTACTTGGAGCTTACCTTAAAGCAGTGGTGATCACCTTGAGCAGATAACAGGATAAAATTGGAAAAGTATCTTCTATTAGGTAGCCGTCCTTCTCTAAGAGAAAAATTGGAAAGGGATCTCCCAGTATGTAGATGTCCCTCTAAGTCTTGATTTTCTTTGAAAAGATGTATCCTTTCTGGAAAGTAAGAAGGAATAAGTTAAATGAAGATTGAAAGAAGCATATAGGAGAACAAGAGATGACTTTATTGTAGCGGAATTAATCAAACATGGTGATAGGATAGACATATCTAATTTCAGAAGCTACAAAAAGATTATCTTATCACAATTGTGTCAGTGACCTCACTTTTTTACTTTTAGAGGAAATATCTTCAGCATGCAACCTTAAATTGAGGAAAAAGAGCCAAAATAACCAGATAAAACACTATTATAGATACTACGGGATTTTTAACAAAGTATTTCTTTACAGCCTCAGCCTCTTCTAAAGCAGTTGCAATTCACAGATTAGAGGCACTGCAGCCTAGTGTTACTGTTAGAAAGTTGCACAGACCTACACAGATCACGGACAGCTGCAAGTCCCACTTCTGAAGTTCTGAAGCCTGTTCAAAAGAGAAAAGGCAGAATCATGGCCAAAACTCCTGTGATGTACACAAGCACTCAAACATATGATTGTATGCTTGCATAAATAAAAACAGCATCATGATCCTTTTTATATGCAACATTCAAGGAAACAAGTTTTGACAAGAATAGAATAACAGTAGGATGTTTTATCTTGAAGTGCCTTCGTAGTCTCAACTAGCCATATGGTCTACCTCCAAAATATTACAGTGAGAGGCAGGAAAAAAGTACATCTTTTTCTGAGATTCAGCTGAATTCTGCTTTTCAGCTGGAGCTCAACAGAGAAAGAACGGGAGAAAGAGAGAGAAAAAACCAGCCCAGCTGTTGTGGGAACATCTATATAATTAAGGAAAAAAAAAAAGATAGTGATCTGCTAATAGACTCTTCGAATACACTTTAGAATCAGTCTTTCTGACATACTGAGAAAACAATATAAAGATACAAACAGTCTTATCAGTTGCTGCTCTAACCTAGCACCAATTTTTAGTGTAGAAATCTGTGATCATCAGATAAAATATTTGTTAAAATCCATATACTGGATAATTTGCTTTTCTTGTGGCTTTGCAAGCACAAAAGAACCCCAACAGATGACCCATGCTTGTATTTCATGACTTGTGTTTTGTGACTTTTCTGTAGGGGGGTGATGCTGAGGTAGGCACAGGCATATGGTTTAGTGCAATCCCTTCTGTCTTTTTCAAATATCACAAGTGTTTCCTTTTTATGTGAAAACAACAAAAAATTATTCAAGTGCAGATTTTATCTATCTATCTATCTATCTATCTATCTATTTATTTATTTATTTTCAGGTGCCCACTAAAATCTTTTGTTGCTACTTTTTCCTCTGAAATGCTATTATTCTGCCTTGTTTATGGCAGCTTTTGTTCGTTACATTTTTATTCACTGTTTTCTGGCCTTTGCCTTGGCCTTCTCCATCAGTTGTTACCTCAACCCACTTGACAGAGCTTCTGAACAAGCTTAGCCTTCCTGCTTGGTGAAACCTGTGGTAATTCCTACTAATACAAGATGCCTTACTATAGAAGGATTTCTAATTGCAGTTCTTATTCAGCCTGAAAAAAAAAAAGTGCTTAGCACTTCAAACTGCCTTTAAACAGTCTGTAATTTGATTTCCTCATCTCCAGATCAAACGCTGCTAATTGAAGTTTCATATGCCAGCAGAAGAATATTTAGACAAGGAAAGATACAGACAGGTACCTTCAAAAGAGACTAGTTGTTAGGTGCACAACACGCACTGACTTGTAGACTAGTTAGGCCTCCACGTAGATGCTATCATCAGCACTGTCAACACTTCCAAATAATTTTGATAAACCTGTCCTTGGAGACAAGAAGGTCATTCACAGATGTAAACAAAATCTTGTGCAACAAGAATGTAACTGATGGCTCAAACAAAATGAACAATATAAAGAGCCTTGTATACTATGGTTTGAATAACATGTGATACTTCTTAAATGTTTTTCTGCAAACATTGTTTTGTTCCTAATATTTAAAAAAAACCATCAGTAAGTATTTTTCATGTATTAAAAGCAACGGAGATTAAATAGGAATTAGTATATAACATCACCAGTCTGAATACATTCTTTAATATTCAAAAGGTAAAAATTAGTACAGATTATAAATGGACTAAAACCAGGTAACTACTATACCCGAGCTGTTCCACAAACAGTGTGCTCTATTCTTTTTCTTCAATAATTTAGAATATAGGAGGCTGCCAACATATCAGCAGAGTTAAAAATGCCTCTCAAGGAGAAGAAATATAATTACAGTTTTATCGATAAAGATTTCTCTTTAAACGCTTGGAATTTAAAAATAGATTTCCTACAGTAAGTGCCTGAAGTACATATGACAGCAATCCTACTGCTCAGCTTAATGATCCTGTCAGTCCAGAATATTAAGCAGTTTGATTTAAGCATCTTAAATATGATGTAGATCTAAAATGTTAATGGGAAGCAAGAGTTTAGAAAATGTAATAAGGGACACTTTTCCCATATAAAAAGAAATCTTTTATCTATCACCTATTTGCCTAGATTATAAAAGAGGTGGGTATTCATAATTATGGCTTTGATTTCTAAAGACCAAAAGAATTCAAATCCAAAAAATTTCCACTTCATTTGAAGGTATTTCAAGATATGTCTGTGTAAGAATCCAGAGGTTCTTCACATCTGCTTTCTGCCATTCGGCCCACGTTTCTCTTTTTCCCCTGTTTGATCCACCGTTGTGGATTTCAGTTACCACTACTCTTCAGCTTAAGTTGCTGCCTAGAGGTTCAGGATTTAGCATTTAGGGCTGCTTAACCTCTTTGTGACACTCTTGCACCCATATAACTTTATTCCAGGCAGAAAGCACTTCTCTTCATGTATGAAACAACTGCCATCTGAGTCATTGCTCCCTTCTGTTGGTAATGCTAGTGTTAAAGAAGGCTATATCTGCTTCTCTGAGCATTTCTTATAAAGGACATGACTTAAGCAACTGCAGGCTCTAAAGGCTGGATCTAGTCCATAGAATTCATAATATGTTCATTCCCACTGTAAGTTTTTCTGGAGAAAGACACCAGCTCTTTCTGTATCACAGCTACTGATTACAGTTTCTTAGCTGTAAACATGAAAGATCATTTTGATAGGGTTTCTGAATATGAAAGGACCAAAAAAAAAAGTCTCTCTGCCATCTGTTTACCACTGATATGCTCAGAAGGCTACAAGATTTCACAAATACAATCCTTGATATTTTTACATTAAGTATGTTAAGAGTAAAAACTGTGATTTTTTTATGTCTAAGAAGCAAGCTCCTTTTTGACTCTGCTGATGTTGCACTTTTTCATCTGAGCGCTCTAGGTATACAATCATCTGAAAACTAACATTTCCCAAATTGTTCAGAGTATACTTTGAATCACTAACCAACCCCTAGGTCATGTGACATGAAATTTGAATGTAATTACATGGGAAAAAATAAAAGCCTGAGCTCAAATATCTACAGAGTTTTATGCCATAACTGGTATGGTCAAATGATCAGCATTATATTATGTGACTGCAAAATTGCTGCAGGATAGCGGTAGATGAGAATAAAATGTAACAGTATTTAAGCCATTTCTCTTTGAAATATAAATCAATTCAAAGGATGTCCATCACTCAGACAGTAAGAGCTTCCTGTCTGCCCAGCTGCATTTTTTCAATGGAGTTTTCCTCCAAAGGATACTTGAAGTGTTCTAGTCTGTTCTTGGTTTCTGAGGATGTAAGTAAGTCCCATGAGCACTCAGGAGTGAATCTCAAGTGAAGTCTGTGTATTCAGATGTGGGTAACTCTTTCCCTCTATTTTTCAGAATGGAGTGTGCGTTTATAAACCCACATAAATTTATGTGGTTTAAAAGATAAATGCAGCACACATTCTGTGTATTTGATACCACCTACATATACACAAACATTACTATAGCATTTTAAATTTCATATGTATCAGTATTTCCCCTTTTTGCTTTAAAAATAGCTTGTGACTTTTCTTCATGTATTGGCTCATTTACTTTGAAACTGATATTTTCATAGACGTGCCATAGATGTACATAAAGAGCTAGTGCATATATATATATATATTTTTTTTTTTACACAAGGTTAATTTTTTTTTATGTAGCCTTTTACTTGAATCATGGAAGACATACTTCACTTAGGAAACCTTCCTGCAGGTAAAGTGACAATGACATTTATTTACTGTTTATACAACAGAAGTCTGCTGGAACGCAGACCTGACTGCAGCATCTCATTGTGGCAGATGCAGTCAAAACCCAATCCTTTCTTCCTTCTCAAGATAAGTACCTACCTGCTGGGCCATAGCAGTGTGAAATACCTTATTCTTCTCAAGGTTGTCCTAGAAGGCAGAACAATTGCTGATTGTCTGACTAAGATAAGCTTAAAATGTGTTTCTCTTGTCTACAAAGAACTGACTCTAATGTAAGCTGGGAAACAAGTAATAACTTTTGGCCACCATCAACACGGACAAGATTTGAACTGATGATTTAGTTTGAAGCATATGAGATTCTACCATACAGCCACAACATCACAGGCTGTACAGTGAAAAAAAAAAACGATGTTTCTATTTAGTGGGTAGGGTGCTTTAAATGTGGAAGAGTCTACCTTCCTTTGAGGTAATTGCTATTTTGTGTTTCAGTTCAGAGACAGATGTTAAAATGAGTCACTGGCTTCTGTTTCTGTGTTCTGAGCTGGCCCTTTTGCATACACAATTTTATTGGTTTTAAAGAGACCACGTCCTGGCACTGCTGTCCCTGTGCTAATGGGATATAAAGCACAGAGGAGAAACATTCTCATGTAGTTTCCTGGTAAAAGTTTGGTGCTTTTGTATACAGTTTAAGCAATTAAATCCTGTAATAGCTTTAACTGAAAAATATACAAAATACAATAGTTCCTGTAATGATTACACAGGATACTTCGTGTTTACGTTTGTACATTTTCATTTGTCATTTGATTAGAACTGTACTTTTAAATGAGAAGTCTTGCTCTGAGGTTTGGAGTCTTTCCTCTTTTATGTTTCTTTTCAATTTACTTTTGAAAGTTATGGCAACCATGGCCACTCATTTAGTCAGCCATAAACAGGACAAGTATTTGACCAAATTCTTCTGTAGGAATTCTCTGTGCTTCAGCTGCCTTTAATAACATCACTCTTTCAAAAAATACGTCATATAGTCATATAAAATTTAGACAGAAAACTGAATTACCTCAGCAGTGAAAAATCACATGACTGAAACATCAATTCTAATTTAAAAGCATTTCTTCAGACAATGCAAAATATAATTCTATTGCTGAAGTAAGGCAAGGTTGTCCTGGGACAAAGCGAATATAGAAGTCTGAAAAATATTGTTAATAATCCACTGATACATATAACTGATGAGAATAGTGTTGACAGCACCATATTGCAAAAAAAAAATCATGGACTGATGGGAACATTACAACCCACTGGTAGAAACATGTAGGGGCCTTTAATACCGTTAGGGTTACCACCGTAGCAAGGGACCAGATTCTGGAGAACTGACATCTTCATAAATCAGAAGCTGTGTGGTACCACAACAGGTCCTTGGTTTGGCTAATATATTATTACAGTTGAGGAGTTTAGTGCAGCAGAAATCATGTTAAGCAATAACCTATCTGTGCTGTTGACACTTCGGAAGCCAGAGAAAACAACAGGGAACTCTGTAAGTGTGGCTTCTTTTTCAGAAATGTGAACTAAAAAATCCAACGAGCTTCATAAAAACATTAGACACTGGATGTGTCTATTAGAATTTTCAATAGTGCTCTTCCTGAAGAAAGAAATTTTCAGTTGAAAATGAAATGAATTGCCAATAACATCATAAATCTTGTGTTTCCTATATTATTAATTTAAACACCTCTTTCTGGCAAGAATATTTGCCTGCTTACTAACAGGTATCTAAAAAATGGACATTTGCATATAGATCTCCTTGCATGAAATTCTGATCCATCAGACACTCACGCACATATATATTTCCACCTTAAAAGCTGTAATTAAAGCGAAAAAAGAGTTGGCTAATATATTTGGCTGTTAACACACAGTCATTACTGAAAATGTGACATATGTCATTTAATAAGAGAGCATATCATGTTATTTACAGTATAATTATGCAGGAACATTTTAAGACTGAATTTTATGTCACTGTTTACAGCTATGACTGTTCTCTTGCTGTATAGCTTGAATTGCTGTTCCCTGGAGCTCAAGGCGCAGCAGCTACCCCTGTTTTTGTTGGAATCAGTCTGATCACACCAGGATGACAAAAATTTTCCTAGTGAAAATTTCTCATCTATGTCTTTCATTTAGGCAGAGTAAGATTGCATTCTCTTCATCGTTTTCTTCATTTTAAGTGTCGCTTTTCAATGATACAATGCCCTTGTGTCCTCTTAGAAACCTAAATTGTCATTTGAATCAAGCTTTGTTGTTTTTGGAATGTTTTTATTTTTGAAAGTAAATTAAGATAGAGGACTTTTAATAATTTTTAATAATTAATGAATGGTTGAGCAGATCACTACATTATCATATATGATATATCATGATCATATTCTATATGAAATCATGGAGTCTGACTTTATTTGTAGTTGATAGACTTTGATGTCCTTATGTATATAGTTAGCGCTTAATTCCATAATTGCTGCCTTCATCTTATTAAGTAATTGGCTTTTCTTTCATTAGACAAGCAAATACACAACATAGAATAAAACACTGCATATAAGGAGAAATAGAAGATCCTGGCAGGATGCCATGTTCCTGTAGCAGGCAGGATCACACATCACCCTTACTGCAAATGGGAAACGTATTTCCCAATACTGGTATTGGGAAAAATTACTGAATGAGAGGAAATCCTTGACATGGACAAGGATGGCTAAATATAGTCTGTGGAACAACTGGAGAGGTTAAAAGGGGTCTTGTAATAATGAAGTCACGCTACGGCCTACAAGGAGGGGCAGCCACTTGGGGGCCCAACTCAGAGCGGGTCCAACTTTAGTGCCTAGGGAATTGTCCAATTAAAAGTCGAGTATCTCCAACGATGGAGATTTCACATCCTCCTTGGGCACCTGTTTGATTACCCTCTTGGTGAAAAATTCTTTCCTGATATCTACTCTGATGCCTTTTGTCCCATCCCTGTGCACCTCTGAAAAGGGTTTGCTTCGGTCTACCCTATACGAGTTTATCCCAACCCCACTAGCTTCAAAACAATTTTAGTGCTTATGATTGTGACAGGTGTTGTACTTTTCATAAGATGATAGGTACTGAGTTTCAGACAATATTACAGCAGGTTACGGCTGTATTTCTAATGTGCTCTTTCTATTTCTTCGTTATAAAAATGCTGCTCTACACAATTTCAGCTCCAGATATCTCAAAGGATGCTGCCATCTTTCTCTCAGTAGGAAATTGCAAACCGTATTTCTTCTTCTTGAATTTTTGACCAACTTCAGAGTGTGAAAGAGAGGCACCAGATCTTCTTTAATTGGAGGTAAACATACATTCACAGTACAACGGGCAGTAGGATCTACAAAATCTTTAGATGGTAACATTTTAACTAACATACAAGTATTTGTGCTTATGCTTAACCTGAATCTCAGTTAAATGAATCAAGTGGAATTTAATTCAAATGTGACTGCTTAAATACTGTCATGAACCAATCTACCTGTTCCCAGCTTTTGCACATTTAATGAGCTGTGGATGCAAAACCTAAATGTAGCACTTGTAATAGTTTAGTTTGTGAAATATTTATCTTACCAAGAGTATAGATCATTCTTATAGTTTTGGTAAGCCTAGCACTGTAACTAGTAATTAAAAATAGTGCAGATATACTAACACAGGCTAGCAACATGAAGGCATCTCAAAATAGGGTGGTTTTGTGTTCTTTGGTCGCTGTTTTATAGGGACACTCTGAAAACAGTGTCATAGTGCAGGAAGGGGCAATGTGGAAGCAGGTGACCCTCTGTCCTGCAATGAGACACATATGAGATAGAGAAACATCTGCCTCTGTCACCCAGCACTTTTTTCTTCTACAGGAACTAGAAAAATTACAAGAGCGATTTGAAGAAAGTAGATGAAGCAAAAGTGCAGCAGCCAGGGAGAGCAGGGAAACTAATTTTCAGGGGCCGTACAGAGCGGGGCTCTAGCTACTGTGCCTGTGCTGTCTCCAGCAATATCATTTTTTTTCATGAAGTGATATCCTGAGCTACCTCCTCCCAGTGTTCTGCGAAGAGGCTACTGACTACACCAGGAATAATAATTATGCTTCAGCATTTATAAGTATTGACAATTACTAATTATTTTCTCACATCTTGTGTTCAATAGTCTGATTACATCAGGGTATGATGACCTGGGACAGAATAGCACAGCATACACTGGTGGCAGAGGGGAAAATAACATGCACTCTGGAAAATCCTGCTCTTGCTGAGCACTCTTCCCTGTTTTTTTTTGTGTTCCTGAAGCTGCATAACATGAGGTGTTCACCATTACCATCTGGAGCAGCCTTTCATTCTGCTGAGTCAGAGCAGGCTCCTAAGTTACATACATAAATTAGTGGCCTACATTTAAGCATGAGATAATGAGGATATTATGGATCTCTAGTCACTTCTAACAATTTCCTGGATGTATAGCTCTAAGATGCAGAATAAATTCTATACAACGCATATCAATTCATTTCAAGAGGATAGCAAGAGGTGTTCCTGGAGAACAGAAATTTAGAGTATGTTTATATACGTTTGCGATGTCAAAAATGGTAATCTCGGTTTAAAATTAGAAACGACGACAAGGTAGAGTTCCCCTGATTGATTGATACTAAGAGCTACCGTTCATCAGAGGAGGTAGGATGTCCTTGCCAAAACAGGATGTAACATCAGGAAGTGTGACAGTCGCGCAAGTGATGGTTCCATAGGTTCCGGTTTGAAATAGCAGAATAGGGAACCTATGGAACCATCACTTGCGCGACTGTCACACTTCCTGATGTTACTCCTGTTTTGGCAAGGACATCCTACCTCCTCTGATGAACGGTAGCTCTTAGTATCAATCAATCAGGGGCATCTTATTGTGTCGTTTCCTAATTTTAAAGTCCTTCTTCAACAAAACACTTTGAACTGCAGATTAACGTGTGCCAATAGTGACATACCTTTTCTTCATCCAGCTCACTTAAGTATGTCATCAGGTGCCGTATTGCTCACAGCCAAGCAAACAGTTGGCACATTCAGTTCCTCTGTGCAGACTTTGCTACTCAAGCAAAGAACATCTGTCTCGCTGGTCATGTTTGTACGAGGTTACTGAAAGACAGGAGGGAGGCGCACATAGGTCTTAACACTGGTTTTACTTCTAGTAATTGAAGCAAATACTGTTTCAAGTAAATTCTGCTCAGCCTCCAGCAACTATCTGCAACATCATGTGCTTAGAAGTCATAGCGCATGTAAACCTCCACTATACATCTCCGGGAAATCTCCGTGTGACCTTTGATTTTTGGTTTTGTTTTGTATGCTAGCCAAATCTAGCTTGATTTTCTGGGTCTGGAGAAACAGTACTATATACTAAAGGCAATTTCCCAACATTTCCAGACTCTGCTGACAATTCAGAGGTCTGTTAACCCTTCTCAAAGAGAACATTAACTGGAAAATACATGGACAAGATTTGTACTCGAAAATGCTCAGCCAACTTTGAGATTTTTGTAAGTTTCTGGAAGTGTCTGATGGTGGATAAGTGGTGTCAGGTGTAACTGGGAAGTGAATGAACAAGACAGTAGCAGCTATAATGAATAAACCATTGATTTCACTAAGAATGTTTCTTGGAGCCATTATACCTGTGTACCTAAGTGTTTGAGGACTGCGTACATCTACAGTATAATCTGGTCTACATCAACTATTATTAAACTATTCTTATGTTTTTCTCAGAAGCAAAAAATGAACTATACTGCGCACAGTCATTTCCCATTTAAAACTTTGTAATAAACAAGTCAGCATTTTCAGTAACACTGTGTCCTTGAAATCTCCACTACAATGATGTGAAATATCATTTAATATTTCATGTCTTGTTACATGTACTGCTGGCATTTAGGTGATTTATGGTTTCTTGGTTTTGTCAATTCACAAGCGCAGTGACAAAGAAAGTGACCGTTTTGATCACCTTACTCTAATTAGCTCTAATTATAGGCTTCCTCACAAGGTAGTCTTTAAATGTATTAATGTATATATATTTATCTGCAGGGCATATTGTAAGAACAGGACATAGCTTCCTGATTTACACAGAAGCTTTGGAGGTGTATGCAATGGCTTTGTATGTAATAAGCTCCTTAGTTAAAAAACTACTAACACCTCACACCCCTGTTAATTTTGGTGTTAGTAAACTATTTGTGGCTGACACAAGTACTGGGGAAGAATTAATGAGCAGGCCATTTATTGAAGTATCTGTGGGTGAGGATACAGTTTGCAGAAATATGATTCAGAACCTCTACATGAAGGTCTTATTAAATCTTTATATATGCTGAAAGAGAGAAAGAGTGAGGAGGGAAGGAAGGAAGGAAGGAAGGAAGGAAGGAAGGAAGGAAGGAAGGAAGGAAGGAAGGAAGGAAGGAAGGAAGGAAGGAAGGAAGGAAGGAAGGAAGGAAGGAAGGAAGGAAGGAAGGAAGGAAGGAAGGAAGGAAGGAAGGAAGGAAGGAAGGAAGGAAGGAAGGAAGGAAGGAAGGAAGGAAGGAAGGAAGGAAGGAAGGAAGGAAGGAAGGAAGGAAGGAAGGAAGGAAGGAAGGAAGGAAGGAAGGAAGGAAGGAAGGAAGGAAGGAAGGAAGGAAGGAAGGAAGGAAGGAAGGAAGGAAGGAAGGAAGGAAGGAAGGAAGGAAGGAAGGAAGGAAGGAAGGAAGGAAGGAAGGAAGGAAGGAAGGAAGGAAGGAAGGAAGGAGCCAACCGCTCCTTCCTCATCTCGAGGAGTCCCGCTGCGGCCGCCGGGCCCCAGAGGCCGTTGGCCGTTGGCCGTTGCTGGCCGGAAGGAAGGAAGGAAGGAAGGAAGGAAGGAAGGAAGGAAGGAAGGAAGGAAGGAAGGAAGGAAGGAAGGAAGGAAGGAAGGAAGGAAGGAAGGAAGGAAGGAAGGAAGGAAGGAAGGAGCCAACCGCTCCTTCCTCATCTCGAGGAGTCCCGCTGCGGCCGCCGGGCCCCAGAGGCCGTTGGCCGTTGGCCGTTGCTGGCCGTTGGCTCCCGCGCGGCTGCGGGGAGCGCGGCGCCCCCAGCCCGCAGCCCCGCGCGCCTCGCGCGGCCGCGCCGCAGCAGCAGCGGCGGGAGGCGGGCGCGGCCGGTGCCGCCCGCGGGACAGTAGGGGGCGCCGGAGCTTCACCGCTCAACGCGACGCCGCCGCCACCGCCGGGACGGGGCGCGCGGCGGCCGCAGCCGCCCTGCCCAACCGTCAGCTCGCGCGGCCGCTGCGGCTGGGGCTGCCGCGCACTGTGTCCCGGGCCACCCGCCGCACCGCCTCCCCTGCGAACTCCCCGCTTCCCTCGCGCCGCTCTTTCGCTAGTGTCAATGTGCCCC
This sequence comes from Tinamus guttatus, assembly GCF_059628265.1. Classification (NCBI taxonomy): domain Eukaryota; kingdom Metazoa; phylum Chordata; class Aves; order Tinamiformes; family Tinamidae; genus Tinamus; species Tinamus guttatus. The sequence goes on along the minus strand of NW_028290136.1, from coordinate 1,626,554 downwards.
TCTGTGTGGCAGTGAGTGTGGAGGAGCAACGGGGCTGCTCTCCTCGGGGGTTGCGGACGGCCCGTTCCCTCGTCTCCCTTCCCGGCCGTTCCATTCCGGCTACTGCCCCGTTAGTCTCCGCGGGTCGCGCTCGCCAAACTTTCCCCTTCGGGGGAGTCGCGCTGCGACCGAGCGGCCCCTCCGGGGCAGAGCGGGTGACGCGGGGGGGAGGCGGGCAGGGGCACTTGCTTGTTCCTTTTTGGGGCTGAACCAGCCCCATCATACAGAATTTGCAGGTAACGCGTGGTTATCTTTTTTTTTGGGGGGGGGGGGCAACCCCTTTTTCTTCATTTTCCAGAGCGCGGGTCTACACCCCCGAAACAACCCCCAGCGAGAGCCGCTGCCAGGGGCTGGCTCCCACGCGCGCAGCTAGCGGGGACACTCGCGTGGAAGGCGCTACCCTAGGAAAACCCGCTGCCCGCTGAGAGGGGCAGGCGGGAGCGCTGCCCGCCGCCGGCTGCCGAGGCGAGGGGTGTTTGTGTGTGCGGCGGGGAGAGGCGGCGGGCAGGGCAGCGGGGTCCCTGCCGCGCGGGAGGGAGGCCACGCGCGGGTGCGGAGCGCGCCCGCCGCCGCCCTCACTCCCTTCCGCGCTCCGCGTGGGAGCCGCGTGCGCCCGCCCCGCGGCGAGGCGTGCCCAGCGTGGAAGTTCAGAGAGAAAGTGCGCGCCTCGCGCTGATTCGGCGCGCAGGGGAAGGCGCAGGGGGCGGGAGGGGAGCGGGAGGCGCGGCGCGGCGGCGGCGCAAGCCAATGGTTTTCCCTGCCAAGTGGCGGCAGGAAGTTTCCGGAGCACTCGGCAGGCAGGAGCCGGCTGCGCGGGCGAGGCGTCGCGGCGCGCTGCGGAGCGGAGCGCTGCGGAGCGCTGCGGAGCGGAGCGGGCGCTCGCCGTGCGGCGCTGCCCGCGGGTGCGCGGCGGAGCCCGGGCGCGCCCGAGCGCGGCCCGCCGGCGCGAGGGGCATGTGCGGGAGCTGCGCCGCCAGCCGCCCGCCGCCGCATCCCCGCTGCGCCCCGAGCAGCTGCTAGGACGCCGCGAACTTTGGGACCTACCTTGTGCTGCTTTGGGATACTTGGATTTTTTTTTCCTTTTTTTTTCTTTTTGATCTCTCTGGAATTTGTCTCACAAGCGGTCTGGATTGCTTTTAATATGTCAAAATGGGTCTGCTGACGCCGCTGCTGCTGTGTGGATTTGCGTTTGCCCAAGTGTGCGGTAAGTGCCCCGCTTTCAGACACGCCGTCTCCGCGCGGAGCCGCCCGCGTCCCCCCGCGGGCTGCGCGCGCTGCGGGACGGGCGCTCTCCGCGTCGCGGGCTCCCAAGTTGGTTCCCGGCGTTGCGGAGGGCAGAGGAAGGGCCCGTGCGCCCCGCGAGCCCCCCAGCCCGGCGGGGAGGGCCGGGCAGGCCCGCAGGGAGCACTGTTCCGCCGAGCTGCGCCCTCCCGGCGGCGCCCCCGCGCCAGCCCCTGGCTTTGCCCTCCTCGCGGCAGAAGACTTTCTTTTGCCTTCCTCACATACGCGATATACATCCTAACCAGCAGCAAGTTCCACCCGTGAGAGCGTTCGATGGAGCGTTTGCACCCACCAGCGTAGCAGTGGTTTTTCTCCTTTTTTTTCTTTTTCTTTCCTGTAACACGTTTCGATTCAGAACTGGAAGGTCTCCAGTGTCAGAGCGATCTTTGTATACAGACTGTAAACACGGGGCTGTAGAGATGTAATTATTAGCAAGTGTTTAAAATTGTATGTAGCTAGGAGGAGTACAATTAAAGCGCTCAGTGGAAGTGACAGAGTGAATCAGAGGAGCTCGGTGCTACAGAATGTAATTAATGTACCAGGCTGTTTGGAGATCCATGAAACAAATGCAATTAACCAGCTCGCCGCAACGACGGGAGCGCCACGCAACCCATGGCTTGTGTCGCGGGGAGCACGGGCTGAACCTTTGTTCTGCGCTGGCCTCCTCGGACAGGGCTGCGGGTGCAGGTGGAGCCCAGGGCTGGGCCCGCGGGAACACATGCCGGGAAATTGCCCGGAAAAGGGGCCATCCTCTCGCCCTTCCTGGGAGGGTATCGCAGGGCTCTGCCAAGTGAGCCTGTGTTAACTGCTCACAAAAATGCCTCCTGGATAGCACGTGGTGACAAAATAGGGATAAGCTGCTGTTGTCAAAATGCCAAACAAGTAGCTCTCAAGAAACACTGGCGCGCAAGCCAGTATTAGTCCCTTAGATGCATCGTACTTAGGATCACACCTTAGGGTGACACGTGCCACCAGTTGCTTTGAAAAGATAATGTATATATTGACACTAGTGCTATTTGTCACATTAAAAAAATAAACAAATGAACCTCAGGCTATCCAGTTAATAATTCCCTGAGTTGCTTTTTGTGTTTAAAGTTTTCCTTTTAATGCCTTCCCCCCCACCTCCTTTTCTTCCCCACTACTCTCTTGGCACGAGGTCCAAACAGCGAGAGCAAGCCCAGGATTTGAGGCTCGATAACCACCCACTCCTCTCTGTGACTAGTTCTGTTCAGTGGCGCTCTAGTGGTATTGCACAGTGCATAGTGGTGTGGATTGAAATGGTAATTTTTCTTCTTCTAAAGTTATTTTCTCTGTCTGTGCTTTTATGGCACCTGAAAATTGCAGAGCTCAATAAAAATGGCAGAAAACGTGTGTGGGTTTTTTTTTTTATTGTGCTATGATTTTCCTGTAGTGCTGCCCCATTCTTGCAATCTGTTCAGGGAATAGCCGTAATTCTCTCTCCTTTTTCTTTTAGCCCTCAATCCTTGTTCCATATATCCATAGGTGTATGTCTATATATCTATATATCTTTATAGATATAGATACATAGGCAATATACATATATGCGTGACATATACACACATCTATATACATACATGTTACATACACGTATGTATAATGTATATATGGAACCATGATACACATACATATATATGTGCATATATATCTATATTTTTTTCTTCTACAGCATCCATACTGTAAAATAAAACCATAGTTAGTAGAGTTAAAACAGCTGATTATATATATTTTTTGTACTGTTCAGTTGATTCTGGCACTAGTAAAAGGTTTTTGGTCATCTTCTTGCAGTCATTAGTAGCGTTTGAAACAAGGTGAAAGAGTGGAAAAGCTCGTGACTACTGTGCGTGTTGGTGTGTGGGCAGTAGCACTTGGGATGGGCTTGTGTGGGCCACATCAGCCCTACTAGGACTCCTGTGGATTTCAGTGGAAACTACAGCCTGTTGTGTCCGGGCCACCCTGCAGCCCTTGCCCTTTGCCACATTGTGGTTTGAAAGCTTGTACATTTGGCATTAGAGAAGTACGGGGATAATTCTCTAATAGCAGTTTTTTATCTTCATTTTAATATAATGGACCTGATGTGGCAGTCAAACATGCTGCCTTAAACTTTTTAATCTTTTCGAGCCTTTTATGCCTTTATTTCTTACACTGGTGAGCCAGGCGTCCGTGGCCTTGCACAGATCTCAGTGGCCCATCAGGCAGTGTCTTTCATGGGGAGCTAGAGCATGTCACTGGTTTGTGTGATGACCGGTCTTGATCTCTCATGTGAGTTTTGCTGCTCAGGGGTAACCTTGGGGTTTGTGCAATGTTTCCATTCTAAGGTGGTAAATCTCTAAGTGAAGAATTTGCATTTCTGCTTCCCTTAGCTCGTTCTTCCTCAGGACCCAATTATGAAGAGCGTTTAAGCTCTTGCTTGTTACTTCTTCAGGATCCCAATGAAGCTAATGGGGCTTAAACGTGTGTTCCAAGTTTATCGTATGTTTTAAAACTTTGCTGAGTAGGGGTAAATTTATGCCCACGATGAAGTGTTTTGCTGCATTAGTCTTAATATTTTGCTTTCCCTATTTCCTGTCTGGTAAAATGTTATTGCAATAGCATATACTTACTTGCAAAAAATAGGTCATGAGAAAGTGCTGTAGTAATGCTTCCAGAGATGACTATATTTGAAAAGTAATTTATTTTTCTTTTTTATTCCTTTGCTGACTTGTAGAACAAGAAGTCTTATGCCCATAGTTCTTGTAAAAGGTTAAGTAGTTGTTTCTGGTTTATTATTGTGATTATCATTATGTTTAATAAACTTTTAAATGAATTGGATTACTACAATAATTCTTCCATTAGTAATTTTCTGGAGTGATGAGATTGATATTGTGTGTGGAAAATAAATGCTATCAGTGCAAGGCATATGTGGATTAAGGATTTATAGCCTTAAAAGTAGATAAAAAGACTCCAAAAGATTTGTAAGGAAGTCTAAGAAGCAAGGAGGAGCCTCACTGACAAATTCAGTGGGAGAAAAGGGAGGTTTTGGCTCGTGAGCCCTGTCAGCCCCGCTTCCAAGGGATGATTTTCTCTGGCAGTGCTATGCGGGCTTGTAACACTGGTCTCAAAACATGCTCTGTCCGCTGCTGAAGCGTTTAGGGGGGAATTACTAGGGAGAATGCAGCGTGGGGCTTTCCAGGTACTTGCTGCCCTTGAATTGCTGCTCAGGTATTGATCCCAGCTAAATAGGTAGCTAACAGGTTGAGTAGGTTGTGTTCGAGCCTCCTAAGGAGAGCGCTGCTGTCAGGTTGTGTCTGTTGTCTCAGCTGGCACCGCAGAGGTTGCTGTCCCTGTGGCTGCCATCTGTCTCCCTGCCTCTCTGACCAACCTTGTGGATGCTGCTTAGCAATCACACTGATGCTCTTTCTTGCCAAGAGGCAGGTTTGCTGGGGTTCATTTCTACTTTTTTTTTTTTTTTAATAGGAATCTCTCTCTCTCTTTTTTTTTTTTTTGGATAGAAGTAAGCAAGTCTTCATGTTTGCCAAATAAATAAATGCTCCTTTGGCTCTGTCTGAAGAGACGGCTCTTACATGTAAGCATTGGATGAATTACAGAACGTTTATTGTCCTGTTACTTAAACTCTTAAATGTATATTATTACACTGGCATGTTCTTTATGCATTCAGAAAATTTTGGTACATACCAATGTACAGAACCTGACCTTCAATCACCACTTTAGAGAGGACTTTTAGGGTGCCACTGAAGCAGGGCTGGTCATGTGTACTGCTACCTATGAGATCTTTTGCTACAAAAATAACCACACACATAAATAAGGATTTGCGGTTGTAGATTTTCATCTCTCCATCTTCAGCCTTAAGTGTAGCTGCTAGTGCACAGCACAAGCCGGACTCTGCCTTTGAAATTATGTGTCCAAAAATAGGATTGAGTCATCAGTGCACCTTTGCCTCAGACGCTTTCCTCAACAACACACCTATTAAGCACCTGCAGTTAATACTTTTAAGTTAATACTTTTCATTAGTATAAAGATAATTATGTAAGCTCACATTAATTGAGGACCCGATTCTGTGGTACTGAAATCTGTAGCAATTTTGCCATTGAGTTCCTTGCAAGGAAGACCTTGAAAGCATGTGATATCTTGAATTACCGTAAGTAAAGCCCTGCATTTCGCTTTGGTATTTGATCTTTATGAATGCCAGTCAAAGTAAGCTGATTTCTGCATCCTTTCATGGAGATGGTTGCTGACTCCGAGAGGGTACAGGTGTATATTTTGTTGTGGTCCTACTTACTCCTTTCTTGTCCCTACTTATTTCTTGTTCCTCTCTTGGCTACCTCAGAATATCCCTTTATAATCAGAAAGCTGCCCCTTTGGGTGTGTGATTGGGCTATGAAGTGTTGCATTCTCAGTAGATTTCAAGGCAAAAGTTCATGAAGTAAGAAAGGACTTTTTATTTCTTGTCTGCCACTTCTTTGGGCTTTGCTGCCTAGCAAGAGAGCCAGGATTTGCTCTTAATTTTATTCAAATGTGTGACCAGCAGTAATGCTGACAAGGAGCACCCACGTAAGAGCTGCTTATTCTTACACGGAGCCGCTGTACTGTAGTAGCCAAGCCTAGTTGTGATTCATCTGCGTGTTATGGACAGTCCTGGTGTGAAGATAGTGATTTAAAAAATGTCCTGGCAAAAAAATAGCTTGTGCGTAAGGGTTCAGCTTGCAGTCTTTACCACTCTTCCCCAGCTGTTGTTTTTTTCTTTAGGCTGAGCAAATTGTTTGTAAACCCGTGGCAAGTTGCCCCATCATTTTCACTGAGTCTCGAGCTAACTTTCTGCTTATGTTTCAGACTGATTTGTGAACAGCCTTCGCCCATGCTCAGTTTCTCCTCGAATTTAGTTACATGGCAAACCCAGTGACAGTAGTTTACCTAGATGCCTGTTGTGGCCTGTAGTCTTTTAGTCCATATGTATGCATTGCTTGTATAGTTGCAGTGTAGTGTGCCAAGGTGAGAAGCATTTCTCGCTAATGTGCTTGTCATAAATGCAGATTGGACAAATAATGCAAAGAATAAATGGCCAGAAGCAAGTTGTAAAACATGGCAAACTCTGTAGTTCATTTCTATTAATCACTACCTATTGATTGCAGGAGAAACTGAGTGGAAAAAAAATTAACCTTTAAAGCCAAGCTGTCAGGTAACTAGTATCAAGCAGCGCCTCTCCTGTGCAGAGTGAACTGGAACAACTGCTTGTGCCAGGGCACCAGAGGCGCTTAGTTACTTCTCTAAAGAGGGAAGCTCAGCACCAGTGTCTTGCTAACATGATAGTGTTGTTGCCCAATGACTTTATGTGCAGTAAGTTTAGGCTCCTATCACTGCTGTGTCATTTCTGTATCACCTGTGAAGTGAATACCCCTTCCTGTTAAGTTGTATGGAGTCTGCTACTAGTTTGGAGAGGCTGGCAAGAAAATGCCAAGTTATATTTTGATGCAGCCGACTAAATTCTTGACAGATTTAAACTCTATTAAGGGCAGAAGAGTTCATATGGATTGCCTGGATTTTTTTATGTGCGTATATGCATTTATGATAGGCAAGACAAAGTCGGTGGCCTAGCAGTGGTTCTGCTTGCATTGAGGAGACAGCTGTTAAGCAAAGGTTATTTCATGGAGAAAGTGAGTCTTAAAAGCACTACAGGCTATTACTACATTATATCCTCTTATCTGTTAGGTGTGCTTTGCTACCATCTGGATTTTAAGAAAAAAAGTTCTCACTTTTAAGCAAATCTGTATGCTGTGTGTGTGCCTGAATTACAGACTTGTTCTTCTTTCTTTTGCTGCATGAATTTAATTCATCCTCTTACGTGGCAGAATGTGGCAGACGGCTTGTTTTATAAGAAACAGTCCCACAGGATAAAATCTCACCAAATGGAATAGGGGAGGCCTGTGATAAAACTGTCTTTTAGTCTTGTCAGTTTAAAACCTAAGTAGCTGTGCTTGTATGAATATTTCCATAAACCACGTGTGTGCAAACCCATGTGCGCACAGCCCCCTGGCGAAAGAAATAACTTCCGAAACAGAAGGGAGAAGAGTATGCGTCTCTGAATACAAAACTGTTTATAGTAGTAGGAACTGTTAAAACACTGCATTATAAGAAAATGAAACGTATGACAACTATTCAAACAATTAATATGAAGCTGCATAAAACAGGCCCGTTTGGTATTATTTGCTGAATCTTTTTTGAACAATTGTTCAGTTTAGGACTAACTGCAAAAGAACATATGTCTAGCTTTGTACGGCCCCCAGTTTTTCTGTTCTCCCTTTCAGCAGAGAACGCGTGTTTTCCCCCCTCGTAAGAGATTTTGAGTTGCTAGGAGAAGTGTGGTAGTCTGTCTTGCTCTTGTCCAGCTGTAAAACCGAAGAGTGCATGGAGGTAAAGGGAGGGGCAAAGCACAGCGCAGGCCATGAATCACAAGTTGTCCCTAGTAAATCCACTTTGTCCTCACTTTTTCCTCAAAACTTTTGTTTTTATTGATAGGTTTCTTTTCAGCTGATCTCTGTAAGCCATTCAGGGGGTGGAAAAAAAAATTGTGCTGCTGAGAGTCTACTCAGAGGAACAAAAAGAGGAGGGGGGACTTTAGAGAGTTATTCATGGGGTCGAAGCAGTGACAATGTGCAATTCAGTGAATAGCTTCAGTCAGCTGCCTTTAAAATTGGGTGATTGATACTTTCCTTTCTTTTTTTCCCCCCCTTTCTCCCCTAGGAGTAGAAATCCCATGGAAGTCTCCCTACTGGTTCTGCCAGTTTTCACCCTGGATGTGAAGTTGTTTACAAACTAGCTTAAAACTGCAGTGTCCAGGGTGCTCCTGAAGCACGTCTGGGTAATTCAGATGAAAATGCTGCATAGGGCTGGTTAGTGTTGGAAGAAGAGACCTCTTCAGAGCCGTGCTGCTCTCCAGCTCTAGTTGCGAGCCCTCTGCTCGCTCCCTAAATTGTGCTTATTTGAATTAGTGGCCTATGGCGGCAGGAGTCACTTGCCCAACACCTCTTGCGATTACTTGGAGTGTCCTTAGCCCGTTGTGAGGGGCTGCTTCTAAACCTTTGTCATTAAAAATGCCTGTGTGTGCCTGGATATTATGGCACTTGTAAGTGGTTAGGCTCTATCTCTACCATTAGCCTATCCAAACCAGGGAGTTGTGGCAGGTTTTGCTTGGAACCCACTGTAGAGTGAGCACATGGACAATATTCCTTCCTGAAGCCCGTGGGGAAAACCTAACTGCAGGAGCGGTGCTGAGCAATGAGTGGAGCTGTCGGGGGAGAGAGCCGAGGCGTTGGGACGCGTCCATCCTGTGGGGGAGCAGAGGGAACGCGCGACCGCGGGGGACTGTGGAAGCAGATGAGCGACTGTGAGCAGAACAGCCTCCGGATCATTCCGGAACAGGAGCAAGTGGTGAGCGGCTAAGGAGCTCATTACCAATTTAGAGTATCTTGTTGACTCAATTTAGTGACATGCAGATAATAGAGAAATTCAATGATGATATAATTGGAAAAATAGTGCAGCAACTTGTACCAATTTGTTATTCAGCATTTGAACAGAGTAGGTTTCACTCATGTTTCTGAGGCAACTGGATGACCAGGCAGTCTTGGATTCAGTTCCAGCGCAATTTAATGGAATTTGTGTCTGGTTAGGTCAGGGCTGAATTTGCCCCTGGGGAGAGATGAAGATGGAAGAGATGTAAGTAAAATTAGAGGGAGTTTGATTTAGCTTACAGTCTGCTGAGGGTAGGTTATTTTTATTTATTTATTTATTTATTCATTTATTTATTTATCTTCCCTGGCCCACACAGCCCTCAGGAGTTACTTAAAGACCATCTACACTACTGAATTTTCATTTACTTCCATGTGAGCTCTGTTCAGATCAAGCAGAATTTGGCTGATGGTTCCTTGGTGGTTTTGCTGTGATTGTCCAAAAATGCTGCTGTCCTTCCTCTTTCCGAAAAATCATGTTGAAAATGGATGCGTGTGGTATTCGCTAACTAACTGGATTTAATATTTAATGTCAATGACCTGCCCAGCATCACTTAGGAGCTTCAGCAGGTGGAAAAAGCTGTGTGCTCGAAGGGCCCTGGTCCTGGTAGGAGAGATGTGTCAGGGTTCATGGCGAAGGACGTAAGGATGTAAGGGTAACATAACCACTATTGCTGCATCTCTTTCCTTCACATTTAAAGTAAGGCAACATTTCACATCTGTGAGGATGGGAATGGGAGAATTCTGGAGCATAAATCTGTCATAAAGTAGTAATTTTCTCCTGGTACTTGGTAGTCCCACTGTGCTATGTCACTGAAGAGCAATTTCACACTGCTGAATTTGGGACAGGACATAAGGGATCAGGCCGTCGAGCAGTCAGGTGGAGCAGTCACATGGATTGGGAGGTCTACCTCTCCTTGCTCCTCTTTCCACCCCGGCCCCGATAGGATGTTGCCGAGAGTCCGAGTATGCTAACGAAAGAGGCAGGAAAGCAGGAAGAGATGGCTCTGGACTTTTCTGAAATGAGAAGGAAACACTGTTGCAGGGCGACATTCAGCTCTCTGTCCCTGTGCTTCTTGCATTCTCCTCCTTCCCTCGCCTTCTGTGCCAAATGAAGCATAGTGTCTTCCTAAAACCCATATCCTTCGGAGAACACAACCCGTGTCCTTCGGAGAATACAACCTGCGTCCTTTGGAGAACACAACCCATATCCTGCGGAGAACGCAACCCATGTCCTTCGGAGATTGGTGGCGAGGAGCGGCTATTGGCACGCATTGTCGTGAAGGGGAAGTGAAGGAGGAAGGACACAAGGTTTATGCGCGCGCTCTCAGTCATATGATGGGGAGCACATGCTGCCGTGAGTGATGCCAAGTGCAATAGTGCAGCTACTTCTTGCTTTCGTGTTCTTCTCCTTTCCCGTTAAATCTATTTCCTGGATTTTTGCCATTAAAAAAAAAAAAAAAGCAGTGTGTGGCTTGCTGGGAAAGCTGAAATGGCAGAATCTTCTCTCTGTTGATGGTTTGCATTCAAATTTGTAGATCTCGGGAAAATTTTCCTCTGCAGGGGCCAGGGAATGAGAGGGACATCTAAGCTTGCTACGTGGAAATCACTGGTGCTGAAACTTGGGGATTTATTCTAGGATGTGGTGCAAAAATATGCTGTTGTGGTTACAGATTTTCATTCTCAGTGTTCCCTGTCTCCTACTTCTGTCCTTGTTCCTTACTGCTTTCATGTGACTGCTTCATGTTTTCTAGCTGAAGATTTTTTCTTCTCTTTTGCTTTCTAGTCAGTTGTTCTTGTTCCTTTTCTGGATGTTTCTCTTGTGGTTTCCTGTGATTTTTGCAGGTGAAGAATGACATTTCTGTAATTGCTAGTGCTTTCATTCTTCACAAATTTCTTCCATACCTCCTTTAGCATTTCTGACCAGCCATATTCCTAGGCTGCTTAGGATTTCCAGAGCAGTGACAAGGATAAAACAAACTCTGGCACTGTTTGCATGAAGACTGACACAAGGGTTAGCAGTTACTGGAAAGGGCTGAAGAATACATGCGAGATGTGGTATCTGCTGCTGCATGGAATGGTGATTTCAGCAGTTTTTATTCATTTTAAGGTGTTTTTTTTCATGTAGTTTAGGGCCCAGATCTGTATTTTTACCGCACATGATACCATTGAGGTCAGACTTTGTTAAAGGCTACATCACGCTAATCCCACACTCTTCCTATTAATGTAAAGTGCAGGTATTTTCATCCTAAGAGAAGTCACCAAAAAGGTGCCTGAGAAAGGGGCTGTGCCTTCCCTGCACCTTGGTGCATAGGGGAAGGCGCTGAGGGTCGGAACCGAGGAGCTCGGCCGGCTCCTTGCAGACTTCCTGCATATCCACGCGCCGTGAACCTTGGCCACTGCAGAAACTGAGCAAATTTGAGCAAAAACTGGGAGTGTTTCTCCCTGATGCACAGGACACTGGCGTGCCAGTTCAAGGTTTAAATAAACAAAAATCTAAAATAAGTTTTAGGCAGGTAGATGGATTCTCAAGACTTGGAAATTCCTCTGGATATATACAATAATAGATGCAATATTATCAGCTCTTTTTCTTTTATTAAAAAAAAAACACTTTGGAAATTAATTTCCTAGTGTTCCAGACTTTTGTTTAACACTTTGAACAGACAGACAGCGTTATCACATTTAACAAGTGTGATATATTAAGCCAGGGAGAGCAAATGTGGAGAAGGTTAGTTTTAATATGGACTCTGTGGGAGGGAAGCTACCTAATGATTCGCTAATACCACATCCTGCAGTGTTTTGTGGGCTAGCGGTCTCCTGTCCAAATATGAGTCTTTTCCAGCTTCCTTAACTTACGGGCCTCCCAAGGTCATAATTGTTATTTCTACTTTAGAAAGAAGATGGGTTGCAAATTGGACTAGCCGCGATGTAGCATTTGGAAGGAGTGAGGCTTCAGTGGTGGAACCGAAACGCAGCCCAGAAGGGGTGGCATTTGTCCTACCGAAAGGGATTTCCCCTTGGGCAGTGCTTCTCCTGCACTTACAATTTACATACAGTTCCACCATACCCTAGAGAAGGGCTGCAAACAGCCAATGAATGCCCAAATTGGAAAATAGTTCCATAAACCCTTGGGGAGACAGTGACCGAGTACCTGGGAAATGTTGGACTAGGGCTTCTTATCTGCCATGGGGAAGCTTGCTGGGAGAAGCCCTGATGAGAAAGGCAGTCTTTCAGTGAACAGCATTTCCTGGACGTTATTTGTCCTAAAGGGTCATCTCTGCTGACAGCGGATTCTACTTGTCTTTTTTTAATCAACTTGTTTAATGTCAACAATGCTTCAAATTTAATTAGATGACTCTATATTTTTTTTGTTTGAGAAGCAGCATGCAGGCAGTAAAGCAACATTTGACTCTGCAGAAAAAGATGACAGGAACAAAACTTACTATCCTATAAGCAAATTTAGGTTACAGAGTGTCTATAATACTTGTTTTTCCTTGGTGTTGCTACTACTTCCTACATTGTGAGTAGATTCTGAAGACATAGTTGTAGCATCTCAAGCTGAAACAACTTGTAGTTATGACCCCTTTGACAGGGTGTGAGGAGAACATTTTAAATCACTGGTCTCATACCAAGCTACACAGCAAATTAAAATAGCAATTGCTTGGGGATCCTGTCCTATTTAGAATCATCTATAAAAAAAAATGTTTCAAATACAAGAAAAGGGCAAGTCTTCCCAGAGTAAATAAAATAATTGGTGTGATGCAGTCAGTGAGTTTCCCATTTGGCAAAACATGCTACTTTACTCCTCCTAAAAAAAGGAGGGTTATGGGTGTATAATGTATAAATCCTGATAGGATGCTAAGCTGATTTGGGGTATAAACTCCTCTCTGTAGAAACTTAAGCCCTATCTCTGGTATCAGTGATATCTCTGATATCTTTGCTATATCAGTATAACCAGTGTTCTTCCACTCTTATCATGCAGTAATGAGATTCTTTGAATAAGATAAGTGATTTTTCTTTTGGGCTTTCAAGGATCATCGAAAATCTTGCTAATCCATTGAAGAAGATTCATCAAGAAATGTGCATGGACACATACGCATGTGTATATATATATATATATATGTACACACACATACATATAAATATGAGATAACAAGAAACTGTTGTATGGATTTTTACTGTTCAGAGGCTGAGTTGGTTATAGTACAGTTAATAGCAGAGCTGGTAGTCTGTGAATTGCTATGGGATGTTTCAATTAGTTTGAAATATGAAACCTTCTTTTCATCTTGGGACTCCAGTATCACCGGGAACATAAATCCTGGTGAAGTGAAATCCCCTCCCTGGGGGTAGCTGTGGGAGCAGAGCCCTTACAGGGGGAGCGAAATCCCCTCTGTGGGGCAGGGCCCTTCCAGGGGGGCGAGACCACGGGCGGCACATTGGGATCGCGCAGCTACATCTCCACACGTGGGCCGTCCGTCCCTGTGAGCCGTGCGAGCCGTCCCCCACGCAGGCTGGAGCGCGGAAGGGCCTTGCTGAGGTGACATTGCTGTCCGTTACGTGGGCGTCCTCCGTAGGTTGCTCTCAAAGTGTTTGACCAGGGAGTCCTGCCATCCTCTGCGTTTTCAAGAGAGAAAAACTGTGGTAAAGGGTTTCTGGAGGATCTGCTGTAGAGCAGACGGTTGATGTAGCCGAGCGTGTATGCACACGTATGTGAATGTTGGAGCGGTGTGGATACCCTGACAGGACGCAGTTAGCTTGAGAGAAAAGACACTTGATCAGCAAAGTCCAAGCAATTAAGTGTGTGTGAGGACATCCACAGGGAGAACTGACTGGTTACAGAACTAGCAAATACTCCCGTTGTGCTTAGGTGGCCCTACATATGATGCCTGGTCTAAAAGGGACAGGACTGCTTGTTATTTTGAGGCACAGGGTAGAAAATATATCTGTCTATATCAGCACATGGTGCAGGTGTTGCTGTGTAACAGACTTTGAACTCTGCTGTTCTAGCTCAGTGCTTTCTGTGGGCAAATGTCCATCTTCTGAGGACAAAAATGAAAGATTAATGAAAGCAACTTCTAATGGCAGTTTGAAAGTGAAAATATTTCCAAGTGATAACTTAAAAGCAAAATAAAATATCAAGGAAGTTATTCCTTCTATAATAGCAGAAAAATGAAGATCCGTTTAATGTTCCCTAGTAATTGCATTTCTTGGTTGAAATGGGTGAACCGTGTGCTCAATCTTAGGGCACAATTTTACCTTTTTTGTTACATTAAAAGCCTTTGAAAATCAGAGTTATCAGGTTTGCTTTGAAGGAACACATTCTGCAGGCTGTGATAATATCACTTGCTTTAGATAGCAGCAGCAGACGAAGAGAAGCAAAGAATAATGTTAGATATGTGCAAACTCAGTGGGGATGAAAATATTCCTGTTAAATATCAGCTAAAACTCAGAATTTTACACTAAAGTAGGAGAGAAATGATGACTCAGACTTTCAGATCTTAAGTGAGTAGAGCCTCGCTAAGAGCGTTGCTAATGCAGTGGGAGCTCAGAAAGTTCGTAGTGCGGCTAGGAGAGAAAATAGGTTATAATCCAGAAAATGCCAGAAATATCACGTGTCAAGGAACAGGGTGATTGCCTGTGTTTGGAAAACACTTGCATCCTTGCCCCTCTGTTCAGTGCATCCTGGGTAGGTTTAGGATCTACGTGCGAGTCGGGAGTTAGTCAATGCGAGAGAGGCCTCTTGGCGCGGGGAGTCAGCCGTGTGGCCTGACGAAACATTCCTTCTGGGAGGACGGAGCTGCCACCTCCTCTCAGCATGGCAGCGGCGGGAAGCTGCAACTTCAGCGGAATGTAAACGCTGCGCCAGGTTCCTGCAAAGGGGGGAGTTTTACCTTTCCCACATGATCCAAGTATGTTGATGCAAAACCATAGTAGCAAAGCGGAAAGAATGCAAAGGCGATGACAAGGGTAGGGGGAACTTGGAAGAAGTTTTATGAGCAGCTAAAAAAAATGTGCTGGAGAGAGCAAGGGAATATCAGGCAGACTGCTCTATAGTTGGGAGAGTTGTATAGGATGCTTTTAGACTTGCAAGGTTTTCATATTCTCAGACAAGATACTTAAAATTTGAAGTTTATCTGTAATTTACAAAAAGCCTGATTGTAATGTTGCAGCTATTTTAACTCAGTATGAAAAGTTAAAAGCAGGGGTTCTGATGACATTGAAACACATGAAGGCACAGAAATGTATAGCTAAACATAAAAATGGGGAACTGTAATTTTATACAAATCTTTTGGAGGTGTGGCAGAATGTGGTTAGATGGGCTGCAATGTGCTGGAATCACACACATGAAGTTTTATTCTTATATGCAGTGTGGAACCCTCTTTCTGACAAAGCAATCCAAAGTGTGTGCCATTTAAGTCATTTTAAAGTGGACCGATCAAAGCTAAACATCAGTCCATATTTCACACGTGAAGATGCTTAACAGACATTGAAAGAAACCGTGCTGCTTCCTGTAATCATTCTCGATTAATTGCTTGCTATGAACAGGCAAATTCAGTATTCCTACCATTATTTCAGGCGTGGGGTGTTAGTTGTTTTGTGCTGAAGACAGCATAGTATGGTACTGTAATGATGGTCAGGTTGATAAGGCTATGGGAAAAGTGAAGATCCTAGAAACATGGAAAACGGGAAGAGGTTCATTAAGCAGTAGTTACATTGGCTAAGATCATTTTGGGAGAGAAGAGAAGAAGGGGAGGATCTCCCAAGCCCTGCCACAAATGAGGCTGGATAATGTTCAATAACCTCGAACGCCAATGTAGCTACACAGATTAAAATACGGAGTGGTTTATCGCAGTGTGTGCTTGAAGGTGTAACCTCATCACCTGCAGCTGCCCAGGAGAGAGCTCTGTCGCCCGCGTGCGTGTGGGTTTAAGTGTGGCGAGTTGGTCGTTTTCCGCTCTCACAGACCTAGGATTCACGTAGGGTGTGAGGTGAGGTGGCAAACTCCACCGCGCTAAGACTGGGCGATGATGTGCCACACAGTGAGTAGCCCAACGTGTCCTACTGATCAATATGCCCCTCATCCTAGGGAAAAATTGCCTTCAGATGGAACTTGCTTTGTGTGTATGTAATTGAAAAGGTAAAATGAAAAGCTTGATAATGGACAGGGGGAGCTGCTTGGGGGAGGGCCTGAAAAGGAAGCGTTGGCGGAAAATGCTGGAGGAATTTTTAAGAAGTATGATTTGCAACTGACCTTAAACTCAGCTAAGAGAAGGTAATGTTTTGGTGGGGCATGGTGATTTGTATTCACTTCAGAACCATAGTTATAACTAACTACATAGTGTACAGAAGATGAGGCTAGACTCTTCTCAGCAGTGGCCAGTGACAGGACAAGGGGTAATGGGTACAAATTGAAACACAGGAAGTTCCATGTCTATGTGAGGAAGAACTTCTTTCCTGTGAGGGTGCCAGAGCCCTGGAACAGGCTGCCCAGAGAGGTTGTGGAGTCTCCTTCTCTGGAGACTTTCAAAACTCGCCTGGATGCCACCCTGTGCCACGTGCTCTAGGTGTCCCTGCTGGAGCAGGGGGGTTGGACTAGATGATCTCTGGAGGTCCCCCTCCAACCTCAACCATCCTGTGATTATGTAATGACTTCAATCAATTTTACACCATTTTTCTCTATGCTAGGTAATGGCAGGGATGTTTTTTAACCATTTAATTTGTGTAACAAAAGAGCTGGTGTGACATTAGCATAAATGTGGCACAATTTACAAGGGTTGCGGTGCCAGTGGCACTGCAACGCTGTAACCGCGAGGTGAAAGTAGTAGGTGATGCCCTTTCAGAGGGACCATTTTCCCCCAATAGAATCGAAATCTAATTAAACAGATTTCTTTATCCCACATGCATTTAAAAGAAAAAGAAAAAGGGGGAAAAAAAAAGGAGAGGTTCAGAATACACATTCAGGCATGGAAAGACCAAGGGAGCTGCATGATTAATCTGAAATAAAAGTAACAAAGTCTTTCATTATTCATCCGTTAATGACAGTTAAGAGCAAGCTGCAGCGTTTCGATAAATGAGAGATGTGAAATGCTGGCGTGAAGCAGCCCTCTTCCCCTCAAACTAGAACATAAGCCTCAACCGAGCTCCTCAATGAAAATGCTAATTCCCCATGATTAATCCTTTCTGCTCTTCTGTCAACATGAATATTAAGTAACTTCCTCTCCAGTGTCACCGTGTTAACTTGTGGCTTTTATTTTCCAGACTTTTTTTCCCCCCTCTAGTAATAACGCGGCCTGACCTTTGGCCTTAAAATGACCTTATTGTGTCTGCGGCTCTTCCCTTGCGTCCTCCTGCCTTTCCGCGGAGGGAGGGCCAAGGCCGGAGCGCGGCCTCCGTGGCACCTGTGGCTAGGCCAGGCGCAGCGCTTCGCCAGCCGCGGCGCACGTGGCCAGGAGGGTGGACCTGGGCGCCCACGTGCGCCGTCTGCCTCATCTCACCTTCCTTTAGGCCAGCGTTGGAGCTGGTGAAGCTGCTGAGTTAAATCGGCATTGGCTTTTGTGGGCAAGGCGAGGAGAAGCGCTGTTTTCCTCTGTGCGTGTTTATGGAAGTGGCTGTGATCAACAGATTTGTAGGTGAGAATATTTGATTTGTCATGTTTGTGTGGTTTACACTTATTTTGGAGCAAGAGTCTAGACTTGCAAGTCTAGAAAGATGCATTTTGTGAGTGAGCAATACTTGCATATGAGTGTTTTATTTCCTTTCCTTTTGTCTTTGTCTGTGTACAAGCCACTGCGGGCTTCGAGGCAAAAGAATCAGTGTGTTGGTCGTCACGTACACATAGGTACATTACTCAATTTGATTTAAAAGTCAAATTCCATTTTTATGGTGTTCACATTATTTGTTCCAAATACAGACTTGTAAGCGAAAATTTTCCTGTACTGATGACATTCTGGTGACAAATATTTCCTTTTCCATACAAAACAAGGCACTTTTTGTTTAAAATGACTTATGACTCATCCTGAAAGGCATTATCTCTTGTTATCTTGAATTGAGTGTAAGGAACAAGACCTGCTTTCTCGGCTCAGAACCCTTGAGGAGTTCTTCATAGTGTGCTGAATAAATCTAGAGTACAAAGATTATTAAATCAATACAGGCATTATTATATAAACATTTAAAAGATGACTGCGCACCACGGCTGCATTCCAGATAATAACTTGACCCTCGTTTTTATCTTTATACTGTCCCCTTGTGTCGTGAGCCACCTGCGCACAGTTTTGTTACATTTCTCCAAGCTCTTCACCGTGCATCACGCCAACTGATTTCTTAGTGTAGAGGACTGAGCTGATGTGGCATCGATGTCCTTCAGTGCCTGTGAATGGGTGCTGCCCCTCTTCTCCTTGTGCCAGTGGTGTGTCTGCAGTACGTCCCAGTGCAGCTGGGCTTGGGAAGTGGGCAGATCTCTTACAGGAGGGCTGAGGTCACCAGTCTGGTAGTCTTCATTTCTGTCTTTCCAAAACCACAAAGTGTTTAGTAATTTTCACATGTGGAATGGAAGTTAGGGATGTTTGCACAAGCTTTCAGGTAAATCAGATGCTTCAGTTTTGAAAAGAAGCAGCAGTTGGTCATCTGAAAGAACAAAAAATTGTTCTTCCATCTCACTAGTTATAAGGAATAGATTCATTGGCTGTGAGACAGGATGTGGAAAATTAGGTGTCTAATCTGAGGATGTCACTTAGGTTGCTTCTGTAATCACGGGGGAGACTTGTGCTACTGGTTCATCCTGGTCCTGTTGAATTTAAAAACTATACTAGGATGGTACGAATCCCTTTGGAATTGCATTCTCCCTGCACTGAGTATCTAACCTACATATACAAGTCTTTTTGACAGCTGCACTGAGATCACCGTTTAAAATCCCAATATAGGAGAAAGGGCTATTCAGGAGGGAAATATTTTTATGAATATACTTCTATCTTTACATCCGTGTTCTTAGGAAATATTTAGTAATGTGCTTTTATTGAGTGCTCAGGTCAAATTAGAATTAAACACATTCCTGTGCTCTTCTATTCACTGATAAATAGAGGTCGTGAGTAAGTCTGCAGTCAGGTGCTTTCCACTGTGTAGAGCTAAATGGGTAATGTGAAAAATGCTATTACTATGTTCAGCTGAGAGCTTACAGGTGCTTTTTATTACAAAATTAAATTTTGCTGCATAAAATCAGGATGGAATTATTACTGTTATACAGTTAGACATGGATTCTTAGTGTAGAGTTAACTGTGAACAAACTGGTTTGAAGATTACAGGGTAGAGTTATCTGTGAATAAACTGGTTTGAGGATTACAGGAACAAACTGGAATTGAAGATTAAGGATACTACTATTTTTTGGTAAATATTCTTATAGTACTGTGTTTTCTCCCATTTCCCAGGTTTTTATTTATTATTCTATCATTTAAAATGTGCCTTTCAAGCATATAGCGTTGATATTTACCCCTGTGTAAAAGCATATAGTATGGTAGCACGTTATGAAACTTGTGTTTAGAAGCTGCTAAGAAATGAGAGAGGCTGCTGCTGGTCTCTATGCAGGGGTGGCAGACCTCTTTTCAAGAGCTAAGCTTCCATTTTATTTCAGTGTAAACTAAATTTAGAAACTGAAGTCTATTTTAACCTCTGTTTAGGTTGTTTACACTCTAAGTTGATTAAAGGTGACGTTGATTATGGGAAGAAATCTGTTGGTCTCTTTTCCTGGTTTCCTTCACCGGTTTCATGCCTGAGAGGGCAGCATGGGTTAGGACCTCCTGGATAAGCTGCTGGGTGGTCAGGGCAGGCTCCAGAGATGTCCCCGTCTGTTACCTGGGACAGACAAATGGGGTCACCGAAGGCATCTGTGTCTAGTGGAGCTGTTCCGAGGTAAATTTTGGAGAGTTTGAGCAGTTCTTCAGGAAGAGCTGATAGAAAAGGAGCAGGACAGACAGCCTCAGAGACAGTTTTCATCACTTGGTTTGTGTGTGACCACCTGTTTTAGAGAGGTAAGGGGTGGGATCTGTATGTGCATTCAGATGTGAAGCTGTTGCTCCTGATATTAAAGCAAGGTGTGAAAGGAAGAAGGTGCTGCTTAAAGTTCTGAACTACAATTTGGGTTTATTTCATATAAGTGTCTGTGTGTGTGTTTCTATGTGCCAGTGTGTGTCTATTTTTTAATAAATAAATACATATATACAAATATATATATATAGAGAGAGAGAGTTGTATACAGTGATATGCCCTGTACTGTTTTCTCAAGCTCTTGGCATCTCCTTTGTATGGACAGTCCTATCAAGATACATTTTTTAGAAAACATATATTGTTAAGGTGCATATTCTTATATTTCCGCAAAGTGTGATATGGCTTCTTATTTATAAAACTGAATTAAAATGTAGTGTATTAAAATGTGTTTTAACTTCCAGAACTGTAAGCAGTGATATACAGTCATTGCATTGTAGTTTTGTTTAATGAATAAAAAACTGAAACACCCTAATTGAAGGTACTGGCGCAGAGTATTGCTCTTTTGCATCAATTTTAAATAATAAAAACAGTTTTTTTTTCCTATGTCCTCCTTGCATGGTTCCCAACTGCTGCTAATCCCTCATTTCAAGCCCAATTTGGAAAACTGTTAAATGCATTAAATCTCTCCCCATCTTGTTTTTTTTTTCTAATGATTCTGTCACCTTCTGGCAGATTCCTACTGCCTGGTCCTGGGTCGTGGCACTGGAGACGCTCCCGGCTGGCGTTGCGGATGTTCCCTGGCTGGCACTTGGCAGTGGTGCTGGCTCTGCAGCTGAGGAGGGTGGAGCAGAGAAGGCGAGAGGATGATAGTCCAGGGTAATAGCACAGCGGGGCTAAAATGTGCAGTGGGTGAGAAGGGGGATTTACACTGAGATGGGCAAAGTTAATATGACTTAAATTCCTCTGTACGCAGTATAGCCTGTCCTTTTAGCTTGGAAAAAAAATAGCCATTTCGCTTGGCTGTGAACGTGAAGATGAACAATTGGCCAAAGGCTGTAAATAAAGGATTGTGATAGATGGCAATAAGCTGATTTAAAGAAAGGCATCAATTGGTTTGCCACAGGAATCTTTCTATTGGGGCTGTGTCTTGTTTAACGTCTTCGTTAATAATCTGAATGAGTGGGTAAACTGCGTGCTAATTAACATCACAGATGATGCTAAGCGGGGAGGTGTTGCAAACATAGGGTGGCCAGATTTTCCAAGTGGAAGTCTGGACCACCTGTCATGGCAGGCGCACGGAGCAGGGTTTGGAGCCGGGGCTGGAGGGTGCACAGAAGGACTTGACAGCTTGTGGGAGGGGAAGAAGGATGGCCCCCTCCTCCCCCTGAGCCAAGCCACCCTGTGCTGCGCATGCTCCTTGCCAGCCTTTGGAGAGCAGAACCTCTTAGTCAGGGTAGATGTGAAAGATTGAGGGGGAGGGAGGAGGTGGTAGCAAACTCCAGGCACATCACCATCATTACAAGAAACCCGTCTCCCAGCTCCTGGAAATATGGATGGCATGAGTGTTTCCATAAGATGAAGGCTGGAGGCTGAACCTCCCGTGTTAGCGTGATTTATATTCTTCTGATGAATGTGAGGCTAAATGTTCTATACAGAAGCCATAATGGTGAAGGGCAATCACTCCTCCCTGGGTGAATGTGGAGACTATTGCTTAATAGTTGATCTTGCATAAATGATTGGGGGCCAGACAGGAATTCAGTGTGTGGTGCGATGTGCTGAGTGAGTGACAGGTACGAGTTCCTCCTCCTACCTCCTCTCTCTGTGTATGTGGAATAGAGACGCTGCTGTGTGCATGTGTATCCCAGCCTGCTTTTCTTGTGCTTTCCATGTTATTTTTAAGTGCCTGTTGTGCGTCTTAGTTTCCCAAACAGTGTTTAATACATAGTTAATGTTTTCCCTGCTGTCCTCCCTCGATTCAGAATTATACACCTGAAAATACTTCGTGTCTTACTAGCTTTGGCAATCAATGGTCGTGTACATAGTGCTATTCAAATATTCACTTCTTACTGAAACTGCCCTCAACTTTATGGAGATTCCACAGCATTGATCAAGAAAAACATTTTATTCTTGATGAGGCAACCAAAAGAGAAGTTTCTACTCTTTCTAGTTTCAGTTACTAGTTCTACTAGTTATTACTTTCTAGGTACTACACTTTCTAGTTTCAGAGCTGCTGACCGTGCTTGGCTTTGGGAGGTGTGAGCTTCATTCTTGGTTCTTTTTCTCGTGCCTGCTCCTGATGCACTGGGTAGCCTGTGTTCCTTGCTCTCCTAGGAACAGTTTTGAGGAAACCTGAAGAGCTACAGATGCCCTTAGTTGCCAAGTCTGCCTGTTTTGGCGTGTGTAGTGGCATCTGTTTAAAACCTACTTCAGCAGAGAGAGAGTGAACTCTTGCTGAAGCTTTAGAGTCTGACAAAGCCATGTGCTCCCTGACTTTCTTGGTATCCTGCTTTTTCCTCGGAGCCTTTGTAAGTCCCCATGCTCTCTGCAAGCGCTGCGACAGCGACGCCAAAGCTCCTGCAGCCCAGCATTACCCAGGAAGGTTTCTGTATCTTACAGTGATCCAGTTCCATGTTTGTAGCCGCAAACATGAGATGGATCAAGGTGCCCTAGCTGTGTGAGACACAATGAGCCGGTTCTTCTTCCTTCCTGGGGCTCTTTATCCTCCACTTTTGTTCTCCTGGCCTCTTTGCCTGGCAGTGTTATGCAAATGAGCCAATTAATGCCAGGGAAAATGGCCTTCCTGCATTGCCATGCCGGTAATGGGAAGGGCAGCGCTGTGCATCACGTAGGCCTCCCGCACGCTCCGCAGGCCGCGGCGAGGCCCTGATTAGCCGGCCCGCGGAAGACAATTGCGGAGGCATCTGCTCCCTTAATTCTGGGAGAAAATTTACCAGATGGAGGCTGAAGATTTAAGTGATTAGAAGGTAGTAGATTGGAATACAAATTGGATTAAAAGAAATTAGATTGATATAAATCGAATTGAGTCACAACAGTTTGTGTTGTTTGTACCAAGGGGCAGTGGATTATGGGAGAAGCAGATGCTCCAATGAGATAGGAATTAATGTGGCTTTGACGGTCCATCTGGGAAGGCCTGAATATCGAGTACATCCCTAATCTCTCTCTCCATTTATCAATGCCATAATGTTAATTAGTACTTCATTCATTAAGTTACTTACAGAGGGAAAAATCTCACCCCTAGCCCCTCTCTGCTTGAGGATTTGTTATTATGCCAGGAAATGGAAATCTCTCTGTAGAGGAGCTAGTTACAGTTCACCGTTACACTAGACCTGTGTCATTTTCCTCGAGCTTGCGGCAGCTTTTGGCATACATGAAATTTATTGGCCTTTGTTTTGTGATAAATTTCTCCTCATAAATCCAGCATAGTTATTTCAAGTCCTGTCTTGATCACTAAAGCCCATCAATTCCTGGCTACCAGTAATAAGCCCCTTTCTCACAGCTCTATTAGGGGACTGTATATATTCTGCTTTACGCAGTTGAGTAGCATTTTTGTTTTATGGCCAAGATAGGGCTGTGACATTAATGATGAGAAGCAGATCATCTTTGAGGGGAAAAACAAGAAAGATGTGAGGGCGGATGTGTGTGTTGGAAAAAGCCTTGTTGGAAAAAAGTTGTGCAGTGTGAAAGAAAAATACTCTACCTGACACAACTGATGTCAGACTGGCTTGTCCTCAGGTCTGAAGAGCTGGTTGGTGACAGCACCATTGCCTTTACAAATGCATTTCTTCTATCTGAGTTATAATCTAGAAGATGAATGTTTCCTGTAATTCTGAAAAATAGCATGAAATCATAACTGAGTTTTTTTAATGGAGGCAGGGGAAATAATATACCAGGCTTGTGAAGATAGTGAGTGCAGTTCTTCTCTAGCCACGATATCCTGGATAGAAAAACAAGGTAATAAAATAGTGGTTTTTTTTTTTTTTTTAGTATAAATGCAAAACAGTTGTCTTTGTGTGGTGTTGTAGTAAGCCATTCACATACAGCGCAAGTGTTGGCAAATGCAAGGTTTCACGTTAGCGAGTTTGTGGTGTGAGCCATAAACTTGTCTTTCTGTTTTTCCATTAAATATTTGACTGGTTGCCTTATATCCCAGAGAAACTTTGATCACTCTTCACCTAGAGAGCTCACTGGGGCTGTATTTGGAGTCTGCTAGTTAGCCAAAAAAAAAAAAAAAAAAAGGCAACCGTTAGGTATAAAAGCATGTTGCTCTTCCACTGCTTGCACCTAAAAAGTCGGAGAACTCTACAAGGAATCTTGCATTTCACATACTCGCCCTGCAGGAAGTAGATGCACTGCATGATACTTTTGTGGAAGAATCTTCTATTGTGTCTGAGTTTTCAGTATGTATTAAAAAATATGTACATCACTAGGGTGTGGGTATACAGGTATGTATATATACACTAATGCTTTTGTGTACTTCATATAAATAACGTGTATGCAAAAATATGTGTATATTTAAACACCAGAATCTGTTTTATAGATACTACTGAGTAAAAGGAAGTGACTGTAAAGTATACTCTAAAGTATAAAGTAACTGCCTCCCAAGAATCTTTATTTTTAGTTCTAAACAAAGAAAATAGCCCAACACTCCAGGCTTGATTACTTGGTCAACTTCCTTTAACTGCAATACTGTGAAATGTATTTGCATCTTAGAGATGAGACTTCCTTTTATCAGGTTTTTCAGACAGCATGGTGTATTTACTGAAAATGATGATGAAAAGTCAATTAATAGGTACAACCTGAGATGGTGCCATCTGCTTTCTCCATTTTTGCTTTATTTCTTGACCCGTGGGGCTGACCTGGAAGCGTGTGTGATGGACTCATGCAAGAAATCATCCTTTGGTTAGTGTGTGGGAGGTAAAATAACACTGCAGGAAGACGCTGTGAAATGCTTATCTGTAGAAAGACAAGGTCATACCTAGCTGGGGCTGCCCTTAGCCACAGTAGAGCTGTGCATACGTGTGTGTGGCTGAGCGCGAATTTGGGCCTCTGCACCCATAAGCCCAGGGCCAGTGAGCCACTGAAGTGCCAAGAGAGACATTTTGGCTATGTGCCAGCTTTGAGCGTAAATAAGTGAAAGGGGAGAGCTAAGAAAAACGCCAGCAAGGGCCATTTAGGCAGGACAAATTGGTGGCAGAGCGGTGAGGAGGCCTGCGCTGCTGCCCGGCCCGCGAGCGCCGCCGCCGGCCCTGTCCGCAGGAGGTGCCTCTGATCCTGTGCACCCACATGGGCCTTGCTGCCGGGTCCAGGAGGAAAAAGGAAGCACATCAACCCTGCTGACTCGGAGAACTGCTGCTGATATCATACAGAGAAATAAGCCCTCTGATCTGCTACAGGTGTGGCAATAACAAACTGAAACACACCATGAGGCAAAAAGAGTGTTTCTGCAACACGCACAGGGTCAGGAAGCACAAAGGCACAAGGCTATCCTAGGAAGCTTATTTTCAACATCCAATATGCAGAAGTTTTTAAGCAAAGAGAATTTGTGACAGTAAAATTTCAGGTGACTTGAGTTCTAAACATGCTGAGAGGAATTAGGGTTGTGGTAACAAGATGTTTGTGCACAAGCAAATTTTTTTATAAATAGTGTGTTGAGTTCCTAAAGATTAAAATGATGATAATTCCTCGCTAATCAGAAAAGGAGCTGCTGAGGTTTTCACAGATATCAGTGTGATTACCATTAAAAGTTTGGGGCAAGTAAGTGATTTAATCGCAGTACATGGTATTTGCAGTAAAGTTTTTATAACCGCTAAAAATAAATAAGTGTGTGTGTATATAGACAAATGCATTTGGAATGTCATAAAGGTCCTAAAGTACCACTGTGACTCTTTTCTTTTTCTTTTTTTTTTTTTAATCAGGACATATGAGTGAGTCTCTGAAATGCATAGTAGCAAGAAGTGAAGGGCAGCATTTGCAGGTGTCCCAGAAGTCTTGTATTGCTTGTTCTCATTTACCTGACTTCATAATGTCATAAATAGCAGCTGTGAGGAAGTTTATACCAGTTCTAGAAATATTCCACTCTTAAGAGGCATTACAAAGTAGTAGCCTTTTAATAGGGGTATTAAAAAAAGACTAGAAGCTCTTTTGGCTGAACTTATAACTTAAGACATTTGTAACTATTTTCTCTATTTGAAACTTGCAAAGATACACCATTTGACACACCGCCAGGTTTCTAAACTAGCAGATTCACACTGAGCTTTTGACATCTACTCATATTATTGTCAATTTTATTTTTAGCTTTGCTGCTGAATAAATATTGATCAGCTGATAGTTATTTATATCTTTGCAAATGGTTATTTTTATAAGATGCTTGGGCCAAGCCTTACATAAGGGGTGGCTACTCTCTGCTTTGGATTCCTTGAATATCTCCCATGGTGCGGTCGAGAGGAGCGAGGCAAGGGGCCTTTGTTGCCACTGTCCCCCAAGGACAGCGTGGCCACAGGGAATGATTTACAACACTAGAGTTAAACGCCTGGAATGGCCACAGTGGGAATCCCCCAGCTTCCCCCATAATATTTATTTCAAGACTGCTTCAGCTGGGTGAAATTATGGTGATTTCCTTAAGTGTTGTCTGGTGTTCTCACTGGTGCGTAGTGCTTGGGGAGCCATAGATCTTGTTCCTGTGCTATGCAAAATGTGTTAATTGTTTACATCTGTTGAATTAAGTGGGCTGTGTTTTAGATGTGAGTGGACCAACCAGTACTGTTTTCCATCACCAAAATTTGTGTTATCCTAAATATTGTGGAGGTGGGTTTTTTTTTGCCTCAGGACTTTTTTTTTTTTTTTTTTTTGAGCTGTAATGTATCCCAGCTTTTTTCTTTTTCAAATTTTAGCATAGGAAAAATATGTTGTGACCCGGGTGTTCTTTTACGATTGTGAAGATGAAGTAAAAACACAGAAAGTAAGTCTTCTTGGTGGAAGAAACCCTGTATATTGTCAAGCTTGCCTATAAAAGATGTGAAAATTGATATTATCTGTGTTTATAGAGAGAGGATCAGTCACTAATCAGATCTAAGATATAGGCAATAAGCTTCATTATTGTATCTAATGTTGTGTTACTGTGAAAGTTAGGTTTGTGTGTGAAAATATTAAAGTACCTACCTATCAAAGAACCAGATCAACTTGGTTAAGTCTTTAACAGATAGCAATCTCCTTAGAAAATCTTGAAGCTTATTAGCTATGAAGTTACTATGATTTTGCTGAGATATTTTGGCTGTAGCAACCTAATCTGATGCTGAGCCAATTGGCTCATGCCTCTTGGAAGGAACCTGTGGTTATCAGTCCTTCTACCTAAAAATATAAAACATATTTGGTGCCAGTTAGGCGTTAGGGGTTGCAGGAAGATTAAAAGCATCCCCTTGCCTAGCTGCTAAGGAGCAATGCTGGTTCCCCAGCACTGTGATAACACGTTTGTTCTTTAGCAAAGAAGTGTCTGTGGTGTCTGTGAGCGGTGTCTGCTGGTTTCCTTCCCATCCTGAGGAAGAGCAAGACGCTGCCAGGGTTGGGTGCCCGCTTGGGCATCCCAGCGTGGCTCTGCGGCTCCCTGTGGCAGAGCCGTTGTGCTTGAGCTCTGCTCCATGGAAGGGTGGGAAAACTCCTGCTGCCTTTTTAATGCCTTTTTTTTGGGGGGGGGTGGGGAGGGGGAGAGGGAAGGCAAGGAGAGTTTATTCTGTGCTTGTGTGTGAAACACAGAATTTAGTTTGATAATTTATGGATAATTTAGACTGGAAGGCACCTCTGGGGGTTGCATGTGTGTGCATGTGTGTATCCAAACACAGCGCATATACACACGGGCACGTACATGGAAACACCTCGTCATAGTGGGAAATGTTCCTCTTTGCACCCTGCTATTTTCATTTTTGTAGTGATTTCTATCTTGGTATGCAAAGCCAGTGAATGTTCATGAAAACAACACTTGAAGTGAAATAGTTACTTTAATTTCCAAAACCCGAGTGTTTTAGTTTTTTTTTTGCGTACTTGTTTGAATTAAGTAAATAACTGTCTCGTGCATGCTTTTGGGGAGTTATGGTAGATATTTGGCTTCTCAGCTGAACCCTAAACCAGGCTACTTTGCAGCAAACAAATTGATGTAACTTTCTCATTGTAGCAGTGGCTTGTGCCTGAAACATCACTTTTCATCTGGGGGAAAATGACCTATTTGGCTAGTACAATTCTGTACAGCAGTTTGTAGGGACACAATGCTATTAGCAGCTCCTGATCGACACTTCAAGGGAGCAGCCGTGCCCGAAGGTGCCAGTTTCGGAGGGAGCAGGAGGACTCGGCAAGAGGCTATTGCCGAGCACAGGGAGCCTAGGCCCGAGGTGGAAGCTGAGGGAGGGCAACGGCCTTGTTTGCCATCTGGCCCCTAGGAAAGGACTTTGGAGCAAAGTGCTGTGTGGAAAAGAAGAGAGACGGCTTCTGTTATTTCAGATTACGGGAGAAATGATCCATTAGCAAACCTCGTAATCAAGATGCAGTTTACGCTGTTAAAAACTGACTCCCCAAACACACAGAGCTGTTTTTTCCCCTCTGGGCTGGCTGTTCTTGTTTTAAGCCTGTATTGCGGGTGGATTTTTCCAGCTGTCAAAGTACAGTGTGTGTACATTAGTGTAGGAGGAAGGAAGATTTTGAAGAGACATCAATTAAAATAAAATTCCTTCAAGTCTACATAATAACTTCAGGATGTTTTGCTGCAAATCATTTCATACAATGAAGAGGGTGATATTGGATTATTGTCCACATCTTTATTAAAAATGAAGAAAAAAAAAAAAAGTTTGCAGCCTTTTCCTTTACCGTTAAGTCTGACTACATCTCATGTAGCAAGATCACAGTTTTATCCAGCAGAAACTTAATAAAGTTGCATCTGCAGTAAGTTTTGGCCAAATGCTTTGGATGACAGCTATTGGTGTTCCTTGTCAGTGTTCCCTGCCCTCTTTTCCTGGCCAAACATGCTCTGTGGGGGCGGCTTACCTGCAGCTCCATGTCTGGGGGAGTTAGGATGTGCTGCTGGATGGATGAATTTTGCTCCAGGAGAAGCTTCTGGAGGACCTTGCAGAGCTGACGCAGCTCACTCCGAACACGACTGTGGCAAGGCCCAGCCGAACCTCCTGGGCCTGTTCCGGCTGCATTCCTGTGCCTGCAGGGAGTGGGGAGAGATGGCTTAGTGCAAATCTTAGAAGTGTAGTCCTTACTGTTTCACTTTGCCCAGAGGAATGCAGCTAAGGTAATCAGGGTGATGCCAGCGCATCGGCCCGTGCTCCAGTTGAGTTTTCTCATTATCTTGATTTTTTTTTTCTGTACATTATCTTTTGTTCGAACAAGGATGTGACTGACTGGATCTCTGTTTGAGATCTCTGCTTCCATTCAGTCAATTCTGTGTTTAACAGGGTAGTGAAGGCAAAATACTTATTCACTATATCTAACAGATGTGTATAATGAGGGTCTCTGGTAAGTACTTTCTAAGTAGAACAAGGCATACAAAAGGGCAAGGAAATGAGCAGCAACTGTGACTGTCTTTCAACACGTTTAACTAAGTGTCTACAAGAGCATCATTTTTCAAGCTGATGTTATCTCAAACAGCAGTGTTAGGGTCAGTGTCGGTTGGGAAATTGTGAGGAAAGATTCTGCCTAGGCTATTGTAACCACCCGTTATGTCCTCAAATCATGTTACTCTTTCAGTTGTGACTTCAACACCTTTATTTTTTTTTTCTTATTTAAAGGTATCAGGAAAACAGGATTATAGGATAAAATAATATTTGACATAAAAATGTGTCTTTAGAGCAGCCCTCTAAGTAAAATAAATTATATTCAGGCTTTTTTTCTTCCCTTGTCTACTACTTTCTGCTGCTGGATATGTTTTCTGTTGCACTTTTGCTGCTTCTCTTCCTGATAAAGCAGCCGTTTGCTGAGCCTGAGGAAGGACCTGCACTGTTGGCAAAGCTCTTGTAAGGAGTGCGTTTGAAACGCTGTCAAATGCACAAAACAGGCTAATAATCTCTCAGACACAGTATTAATTGCTTTCACTGGAGCACACTAGCAGTTTTCAAATGGCAGTATGGCTGTTCTGGGCTGATGTCTGTCTATTCTGCTATTGTTCTGTAGTAAAGCCTAAGTTAGGAACTACATGCTCAGCTAAAGTTCCAGCTTTGGCCTTTCTGAACTAAATATATGACCCTGTCTTTTAAGCCTGACCTGTCTGAATTATTGAACTGAATGTTTCGGTGTACCTATCCAAAGGAGTACATCTGCTCATATTTAAAAATTCCTTTTGCTCAATATATTTGTTCTATCTTTTGTTTTGGGTCTTTGTCAGTATTTGTATCATAATTGATCGTGACTTCTGTGTTTTGTGGTTATATCCCAAGTGTGTTAGCAACAATATGAGAAGAGTAGGGGGAGCTTCAGAGAACTCTTAGGGAAACTTGACATCCACAAATCCATAGGCCCTGATGGGATGCACCCGAGAGTGCTGTGGGAGCTGGTGGATGTTATTGCTAAGCTGTTCTCCATGATCTTCAAAAGGTCCTGGAGAACGGGGGAGGTGCCAGAAGGCTGGAAGAAAGCCAGTGTCATGCCTGTCATCAACAGTGGCAAGAAGGAGGACCCAGGCAATTCCAGACCAGTCAGCCTCACCTCCATCCCTGGAAAAGTCACGGAGCAACTCATACTGGCTGTTGTCTCCAAACATGTGGAGGATAAGAAGGTGCTCAGGAGTAGTCAGCATGGGTTCACCAAGGAGAAGTAATATTTGACTAACCTTCATGATGGAGTGACTGTCTGGGTAGATGAGGGCAGAGTGGTGGATGTCATATATCTGGATTTCAGCAAGACTTTTGACACCGTCCCTCACAGCGTCCTCCTGGGCAAGCTCCGGCAGTGCGGGTTAGATGAGTGGACGCTGAGGTGGTTTAAAATCTGGCTGGATGGCAGAGCCCAGAGGGTGGTGATCAGTGGTGCAGAGTCTAGTTGGAGGCACTGGTCTTTCTGGAGTATATTCGGAGCCTTTCTACTAACTGCGATTTGCCCAGTAACTTATTTTAGAAGTGAGTGAATATTCTGAGAGATTAGTTTGTACTGTTGCTTTTCCTGTGGGGCCGACCGTTGGCTTTGGAGCTGCTCATTTGAAGAAGCAACTTAGTAGATAAAATCAACTTTTGGTCTTGGGGTGAAGCTAATGGAACTGAAGCTGGAGGAGTGTGAAGGGTAGGTGTTCTCCCTGATGCTTCTTGACTGTAGCATAGGAGTAGGATGCGAATAGCTGGATACCTCTCCCTGTGAAGATGGAGGTGCCCATTTACACCCCCACACAACATTGTTCTCAGAATAAGGTGACTGTGTAGTGGCTTTATGGAGCTGTAGTGGAGAAGCTTTATTGTTAACAGTGCAGGTAGAGTATTAACGTTTTATTTTAGTTTCCTTCTTTACTTGCTGTTGTTTTCCTATAGCAAGTCTATTACTCTGATTCTTGGGGAGAAAAAATCATTATTTTTTAGGATTACTCAGACACCATATCAATGAGTAGAAATACCATCACATATTCTGCTTATATGCTATCAGTGTAGGTGTAGCTCTGTGGTACATGGGGTTTCAAAGCCAACTTGTTTTGAAGTTGGAGCATCTTACGGCAAATCCACAAGACTTTCAGCTAATCATGAGAAAGTCTGAGTGCATCTGAGCACTGATGGAGTGGTTCTTCTGCTCAGAATGAGGGAATGAATGACTCTTCTGCTGCACTTTTGGGAAGAGGAGTTTTGAAGGTGCTTGTCAGGGACTTTGTCTGATGCGTGTGGAGTAAAGTCCAGCAAAATGTTGTTCTCGTACTTGCACCGTTTTTACAGCATTACAAAAAGGGAGTTTGAAGATTGTCTTCAGCCAGGCAGAGTTTAATGTGCATTCCGGATTTTTTTTTTTCTTTCTTTTACTACTTTAGCTCATTTTTCCTTTTTTTTCACCTCTCTGATTAGGAAGCACCTAAGTACAAAAATCGATATGGCAGGAAGGGGAGTAAAAGAGCAGTGAATGGCGAATGTGTTTCAAAGCTAGCGCCGTGTCCGTACGGCTCAGTAAGTCGAGCTCCTCGGTGCCTTTCCGTGGCAAAGCGTTTCCTCCCCTGCTTCCCCTCGCTTCCTGCGCCGAGTCCTGACCTCTGCAGACGTCCATAGTGACGGATGCACAAGGAATTTGCGCTGAGGTGGCCGCGAATGCCAGCGTGCTCGTTATCCGGGAGGTGACGGCTCATCACAAATCTATAAAGTCACCGATTATGATTATGAGAACTACCTCATTTCCCCTTGGTCAACATTTATCAGGTCAGCAGTTATCATTAGGTGCTGGGCTTTGCTTTCTGGGAATGAAGGTTATTCTGCAAGATTTTGTACCATATTTTAGTTTTCCATCGTTAACTATAGGCTGTAACTTTATATTTGGCCGTGTTAGGAATTTCATATAGGTTTTTTATGAACTGTACCATGGATCCCATTCTGCCTTATCTTTAAATAGAATACTAGTATCTGCCAGTAGAAGCAGAATATAGTAAGTTATACTTGCTGATTTAATATCTTATTCTGTATTGTTCTTTACATTCAGATCCATTCAGCCAAGCATTTTTGTGGAAAATGTTTCCCTGAAATTCAATTTCCAGTCGCTCTTTGGATTAAATAAAGAATAATTTTTATGTAGAATTACTGTGACTTTTTTGTTTTGTTTTTTAACTCAGCTCTGACTTGTAGACTAGAGTTCAACAATAGCACAGAAGGTCAATGTGAATAACAGAAAACAATAAACAGTACACTTTTTTTTATCTTGGGAGAAAATAGTGAGAAAGCTATAAAATGTGGCAAGGTGACAAATGAACATATGGGATAAAACAATTATTTAATGGTATGCACTACTTGTCTCCTGCTGCATGGCAGTACTGGTTTGTGGGCTAGGGTCTGTCAAACTTGTAAATTCCCCCTACTTACTAATGAATTATTGGATGAGAACCTTGGCCAATTTACTTTTTTAGTTCCAGTAGTGGCCACTGGGCTAGTGCAGTTTACATCAGCTTGCATCTGTCTCAAAGCAGTGTTTTCTTTAAAAATCCAAATGATTCCTACTGACATGTTCCTAATCAATAGATATTGGAAGCTGCCCTACAGATACTGCCTCCTTCTTTGACTTAATTCTTAAAGGGCTGGTGAGAGAGGCTAGGCTGAGGTCTTTGGTAGAGCGGTGTATGTCAGTGGGGTGCTTTGTGCTCAGCTGTGGGGACTGCCCAACACACAGCACAAACTGCCTGTTGTGGTGAAGGAGCTTGTCCCCGTAGACATGCTGTGGCTCCTCTCACCCTCTAGTAAAAGAAACAAGTCTGTTCGGTAGAGTCAGCTCGTGCAGTTAATGATACTTCTGTTTCTTCTAAGTTGGGTCGTGTTTTTGAGAGTATCTGTGGGGAGGGAAAAGAAGAGCCACAGCAGAAGAACTGAAACTTAAGTGGGAGAACACTGCTTGGGGTGACTCTTCCAGG
Source organism: Tinamus guttatus (assembly GCF_059628265.1). NCBI lineage: Eukaryota > Metazoa > Chordata > Aves > Tinamiformes > Tinamidae > Tinamus > Tinamus guttatus. Next base: position 1,593,155 of record NW_028290136.1, on the reverse strand, counting down.
CATGCAGATGGCTGCCAGGAAAGAGGGGTGAATTGGGTTTTGGTGCTGCCTGATGGTGGTTCTGAATTGGAGCATCTTCCAGGAGGAGCTGCTGGTGCTCAGTGTGGAAGGGGGGACTCTGTGACACTCTCTACCTGCTGGTTCTTAATGAGTATTTTGCCTTAAAAAAGCACTTGTTCCTACTATGGATTTGCGTTAAGCTTTCTGATCATGTAACTTTCTGATAATCACTTTTTGCGTTATCAGCGTAGTCATATCCATTACTCCGCTGTGTCTTCAGTAAGTCATGCTGAAGCTTCAGAAACACCTCCTGAACTTTGGTGGTGTTCTTACTGGCATGAGTAGAAGGAATTTTTTAAGATAAAGCCAGTGTTTTCAAGAGTAAGAATTGAAGTAAGTTGATGGGCTGTGGTTGGGATCATATCTGGATGGCTGAAACTGAAGTCAGAAGTGCTAGACTTCATATTTCTGTTGGCCGATGGCTGTTCCTGCAATTTCTTACACTGTTCTTACAGTGTGTCTGTGAATAGATGTAACGGGAAGCATAACAAATGTGAAACAGCATCAGCTCTTTCTCCTAAAGAGTACCGCAGTATTTAGGGTAGTGCTGTGGTACTACTGCATTTTGTGTGCGAAAGCTAAGTCAGGATTTGGATGCTCTGACTTTTCCTGATAAAAATGGTACAGGCGGCAAGGGAAATGGGATCCTGGGACCCTTTCTCTTCCAGCACAGATTCCTTCCATATTCCTGACTTTTCCTGGGTTCCCAGATTCCTACAGGGCATCACCCTTTTGGCAGTTCTTCATTTCAGGTCTTCAGTGGTGGTGTTGGAGGACGTTGTCCAATCTCCAAGTTTACTACCTTGGGGTAGGGAAATGGAGTGGACACAGGAAATGCAGAAGGGACCCAACAGTGGGTCTAAGTGGCTCTGCTGAGTGGTAGAGAACAAGGCATAAAATTAGTATTGTACAAACTTCAGTATTATCCAGGCTTAGTAGTTTCGATGCTGTAATTGAGCATATTGCTCATCAATACTGTAAAATGATAAAAGAAAAAAATTATTCTGGTGGGTATTTGAAAGGAGGTGTTTTGCGTGTATTACTTTACAGTGATGGTGGGATTCATTTCTCTACTTATTTTTTGGTACTCTTTATACGGGGAAAAAAATATATAAGCCCTTTCTTTCCGAGGCATATTGCTGTCAGATTGAGCCCCTGCAGTGTGTTGAGGGACGAGCCAAGTTTCCAGATTCCTGTTGTGATGGATTGTGTACAAATCTGGAAGCTAAGTCAACTCTTAGTAACCGTGTAATCAGGGTTATGATACTGTGTTGGTAGGAATCTAGGAATACTGCAGATAAGTTAGGAAGTGCATTTGTGGAGAAAAGATTGAGTATTAAAAAGCAGAGTGGAGAAATGGAGGAATGCTAAAGGAAGATAAAGGAGAATGGACTAAAGATCTTTTCTCAGGCCTGGAAGTCTGCAGTGCACTTTGGGGTGCGTGTGTACGTACATTGGCTTGGTATGTGCGTGCACATGTGTGTGATTCACTGGGAAGCTTTAAAGTGCAGTTGACACATACTGTTCTCCTAGAAATTTATGAAGGAAAGGATAGTTGCCAGGTTTCAAGGTTTGCATGGAGAGGTTGTGTTTTGCTTGTCGTGTTCATCGCCCCCACCTCCTATTTCCCTACCTAGGCTGTTAGGGGAAGAGGGGTATAAAACTTACTTTAAAACAATGAAGAAGCATTACCCAGCCCGTGGCGAGACACACAGCGCTTTTGGAGATGTCCATCTGTCAAGTCTGGCTCAAGAAAGGATGGGGGGGAAGCAGCTGTGAGAGGAATGTGAAAGGGGGCAGAGGGATCTAGAGGCCAGTGTAAATAGAAGGATTATTGGCTCAAGGAAGAGATCTGGTGTCATGCCTGCATGTGTGTGTAATAGATCCTTCTTTAAGTGCGGTCTGTGTGTGGTGTCAATCTCCTAAGGCCTCGGTCAGAGGTGTGTTTCCGCAGTCTAGATTCAGGCTTTCAAAGTCTCTGGCACAGTCTCTGTGATTGATCAAAGCAAAATGATGGGTGTCATACGTGTGAAGGCTTTTGGGTTTTGTTTTTTCTTGGAAAACTTTCCCTGCATCAGCAGAGACTAACTTACGAGAGCGTGTTGTGGAATAAAAGCAAAAGTAAATCTCTCTGCTCTTCTCCCTTGCCTCTGTCTCTAGGATCCCGCCTTCGCCAGGAGGACTTCCCGCCGCGGATCGTCGAGCACCCCTCGGACGTGATCGTGTCCAAAGGAGAGCCCACGACGCTGAACTGCAAGGCGGAGGGGCGCCCCACGCCCACCATCGAGTGGTACAAGGACGGCGAGCGCGTGGAGACGGACAAGGACGACCCGCGCTCGCACCGCATGCTGCTGCCCAGCGGGTCGCTGTTCTTCCTGCGCATCGTGCACGGGCGCAGGAGCAAACCCGATGAAGGGAGCTACGTTTGCGTCGCGAGGAACTACCTGGGCGAAGCTGTGAGTCGCAACGCGTCTCTGGAGGTGGCATGTGAGTAAATGCTCGTGCGGCTGGCGCCGAGTAGAACTTGTTGGTTGGCGTGGTGCTCTCACCCAGCGCTTGCACGCGGTCAGCGGGCTGGGAGACAATAAATGTAGATCAGTGCAGTGTTTCCTCGTTAACTATCATTCTTAGTCAAGTAATTTCTATATGAATTTATTCAGTGGCAGTGACCGTACAGAGTACGTGATTTATACATGAGGCAGGATTCTAGCCACTGTATAATGATGATTGACACAAGCATGGACAAAGGCTAATCTTCCTTTAAAGAGTAATCTAATTTTTAAATTATGACTAAAGTTGGTTATACTGAAGCTAATGTGGAAAAATAACTATCATTTAATATAAGGTGCACTGTCTGTTTCTCTTTATCTAGTCATCTGTTACTTGAGCAGAAACAGGCAGCTTCTTGGTGACTCATGTTCTGTACTGCTGGAAACCTCAATACCTTCAGTATGCTCTTCTATCATCAATTCCATCCTGGCTTCATTTATTACATGAATGGCATGTGAAATTGTGGGCCATTTCTCATATCATCAGAGCAGTCTTGTTGTTTGTCAGTTCCCTTGGTCTTAGCAGAGAAGTTGTCATGGCTCTTGCAGAGACCACCCAGGGTACACACTCAGCTTCTAATAGCATTAGCAGAGACATTTGTTTTATTCACATTTGAAGCGGGCACATCATACATGTATGGTGGCACAGTTGTACCTTAAGCCTGCTTAGTTTTACAGGTTAAAGAAAAATGCTAAATTTGATCAATCTCAGCTGCAGATAGCTGTGTATCCCTCAGGTAAATGTGTGTTAATATTTTTATAAATGCTGTTCTCTTTTGGGGACTTGAGTTTTCCTCATAGAGTTCTTTGTTTAGTGAAGTAATTGCCAAATATGTGTTTGAATTGCGCAGGACTTCAACACAAAATATCATTTAGTGTATACATTAGGAGAAATATTCATTCAGCTTCTTTGGGGCGGGGAAAAAAAAAACAAAAAACTTTCCCCATAACTTTCTTACTGCAAGTCCACAGTCTTTTGTAGCTAATATTATGTAATATAGAAGCTTCAGTCTTTCCTTAGGTCACAGAAAATGCCCTTCCTGGAATATTTAAATGCTGACAGAAATTAAGTAGAAAAGTCTTGTTCACTGTCTCTTGCTTCTCATAACCTAGATTCAGAACTGTTTCAGAAAAAAAAAGAAAACCGGTTTCTTTTGGCATTCAAACAAGCCACCAATATGTACTTATCCAATCCACAAAGTCATCAAAGAATGTTAATTAGATTGGGCAAATATTTGGAAAGAAGAGGAAGGCAAATTTAAGAAGGGTAAACATGTCTTGATACATTTGTTGGGGTGTTTCTGGATATGCACATGTCAGTTTTAAGCTGTCTGTTGAGAAAATCTGAGAGGCATAAAAATTTTGAATTCTCTATTTTCTTACAGTCCTGTCAAAATTAAGACATCTCCTGTCTATGTTCAGAGGCCAGTGCAAGATATGCCTTGATCAAATTAAACTGGTTATTTGGAAATACACAGGTGGTCTGTATTTCATCAGTTTTCACTGATCCCTACTTCAGTGTTCAATATGAGGCTCTCGTTACAGCATTCCCAGTTTCTGGAGTTGGGTTTAACCTCTGCAGCTGGCGGCAGGTCATGCCTGAACCGTGGGTGAGATAACAGAACACCGTAAAAATAATAAAACCAGGTTTCATTGTCAGAAGTATTTTTAAGGTAGGATCATAGAACATGAAACTTGAGATCTGAAATGATAACCAAAGTTATTGCTGTAGCAGCATGCACCTGACACCAGATTATTTTGCTGTTTTCATAGCTTTGAAGTTTAACTGACAGAATTCACAGTTAAACAGTGGTTCTACAGCAGACATTCCTGCTCCACTCTAAATCAAATACTGCTTTGTCTTTCCTTGAACTGTACCATGGCTGTGATTGCAGGAAGGTCATCACCAAAGAAAAGTGGTCAATAAATAAACAGTGTAAATATTTACTTTCTTTTAGATGTTCTGCTAGTTTTACACTTGTTGGTCTTAAAGACTGGCAGTCTAGGATGACATATAGTGCTGGATGTGTATAAAAGGAATCACTTGGAGCATCTCACTGACAACTTTGTTTGGAGGATGAAAGCAAAACTGCTCAGCTCTGCTTGGTTTTGAGTCTTTCCCCTTTCTTCCTCTCATTTGACTTCTGTATCTAAAACTACGTTTCCAAGTGACCTTTGGAGAAGATCTATTTTATGTCTTTTAACTGTTCGTTTCAACGTCAGCCCTTCTGGACTAGAGTGGGTGGGAAGGGCTGTACTAGCCCGTTTGCACACAAGGGAAAGGAGTTATCTTGGAGAGCCCGTTGTCCATGGCGGTGCTCCTTCCCCTCCCTCAGCTCCCGCTGGAGCGGCCGAGCACCCGGAGCGGCCTGGACGCCGCGGCCCTGCGAGGGGCTCCCAGGACGGTTGCTATCGGCTCCGGCTCCTGCTCTCTGCAGTGGTGTTGAAAACTGCTCTTCCCGCACCAAGCTGTGCTGTTTTCATCACCGGCAAACAAGGTGCTTGTTCTTTGCTGACAAGAGGCTTTTGGATTATTGTCTGGCTGTAGGTGGCCTCAAATTGTGCCATTAGAGAGAAACTGCTGCTTTTCCGGGCTTAAAATGCTTGAGTCTGCTGTTTTAGTGCAAGAACCAGTAATTGTTTTACTTTGCTTATTAAATTGTCTGTCCCTGGTAATTTGCAAGTTTTGAATGATTTATGAACAAATATGTGTTGGTTTTGTGTGTCTGCTGTTAAGAATGGTCACGCTTATACATTCGGGTGATAGTCATTGCCCACTAATTGTGATTCGTTCTTCTCTTGGTTTTGGTTTGATTTTTTTCATCTGCCACAGAAGCACTGTCATTGAAAATCTTTTAATGTGTTCAGATTTATGTGTAAACATAGACGAGAGAAGGGAAATCAGCGGGGGCGTGCAGTGAGTCAGAGCATAAAGAGGAGCCCATTTTGAAGGCAATCGTTTTGCCCTTTGGTTGATGAGCGATTTTTTGCAAGTTGCTGAACTCCCTAAACACTTATTGATCTAATAGCAGTTAACACCTTGCCCAAGCATGATGAATTTCGGTGTCAGTTCACCCGAGGTATTTAAGTATATTTTTAAATCTGTGTCTCTTCAGAGCACAGTCACATGAGCACAGTCAAAGGGAAGTTTGATCAAAGCAGATGTTTGTTTGTGCTGAATTATGTCCTTAGATAAATTGCCCAAAGTCACTGACACTGAGGGAATGTGATTTGGGAAATTACTTAAACAACATCCTTCCTTAAGCAACATCTTTTTTATATATTATTATTATTAATAAAGTTTCTACAAAAGGAAGAAATAATTCTGATATTGACAATGAATCACCTCTTCCACTGTGTGCATGTGGCAGTTCTTTGTTCATTTGTTTTATGGTAAAGTCACTAGAATTAAACATTCTACTTCAAAAACAGCTGAAATATTTAAACCTGTTACAGATTTTTAAGGCTTCTTTTTATTTAATGAAGGCAAACAAGGGTTGGAATTATTACAAATGTCATCGGGCTCAGGTTTTCTTGGGAGGATTTTATGAGAGCAACGAGGTTTGAAGTAGCTCGTACTTTCACAAGCCTGCTTTTCTGCTTAGGAACAGAAATAAAAGCACAGTTCTTCCCAGCCTAGGAGCTGACACGAGCGAGGCTCTGCGGTGGAGCCCTCCCGTGGGCCTGGGGGTGCCTCTGGCGCCATGTGGGGCGCCGGGCGCCTCGTGTGGGGAGCGCGCGGGCGCCTCGTGTGGGGAGCACGCGGGCGCCTCGCGCCGCCCCGATCCAGCCGCAGGAGCGGCCGCCCCGAGAGGGCAGCGGCAGCCCCAGGTGGTAAAAACGTGACAGCAGCTTGATCTATCGACCGCCGTAAGAGGGGGCTTGGGCCTAAATGAAAATTCATGAAAAATTGATGGAGTCCCCAGATTATTATTATTATTTTTTTCCTCTTTTCCAGCGTGGCGCCAGTGCTGCGAGGAGGCTTGAAAAGGGGCTGTCGAGTGCTTTAGTGGTGAGGAGGTTGGGGTTCAGAGGTCAGGGGGCCGAGTGGGGGAAAAGGACCCGTTTTCTACCTTGCTTTCCTAAAGGAAAACACAGGGCTTTTCAGACTAGCTGCGATTCCCTTCCATTTTAGTATCAGGATAAAGAGCCAGCGTATTCCCAAGCAGGACTCTCCCCTGCCTGCCCTGGCAAAGGGTGCGGGCGCGTGGGTTGGTACTAATAGGAAATGATGGAGGGCTGACCCATAATTCAGTTGGAGAATCAGAAGTAGATTGAATTTTGTGACGGCCATATAAATTTGGGCCTCCATCTTCCTGAGTCCGTGCTGGACTGAAGTCATTTGGCGAGAGAAAAGGTCTTGCATTATTTATGTGTCACAGCTTGCCCGAATAGCAGGCTTTGGAACACTCTCCAAACATAATGATCCTGTTTACGTTACATCTGAAACTAAATTATGTTTTATCTGTAACAAGAGAGGTTAGAGCCATACACTGAGCTTTGTGCAAAGGATCATATATGTCTCACAAAGCAAGTGTATACCAGTTCTGAAACAAGCAGAGGGGGACGTGGTTTTACAACATACCTGGTTTATTTGCAAAATCAAGTGAATAAAGGCTGAGAGGTATAAAATACATACTATCTGATCAGCCCTGTTCGGTAATACTAACGACCGTGTGCTGAAGCAACTGCAAAAGGCCACAGTGCATTGATGATAATGGAGTTAATCCAGTTCCTTTGGATTTAGTTCTTTAGGATGAAGGCCACCTGCAAAACATATATGGTTCCTAGTTTTTCATACTAAGGTGGCTGGAAGATTTTAATCTAGTTTCTATTCAACATATAATTAAAAGTATAAAAAATATAATGGATTTTGTAATTGCAATTTCAGAGTCTCATTTGCTTGATGTGGTTTACCTTTACATGCAGAGAATGCATCCTATTCATTTTCTGCCCCACTTTGGTACTCGCCCTTCTCAGTGGAGTATCTAAAGCTTCCTATCTGATCTGGCAATCTCTGTTCTCACTCGACAGATGCCATTGATTGTAGAAATTGAAGTGCTGAAGACTACGGTCCTTAACAGAATGCTGGGGATGGTCTGTGGCAGGGAAGAGAAAAAACAAAGTTTTATCAGATAATCAGGGAAAGGCAGATTTAATAAGGTGGGGAGAATAGTTAAATCTCCACTCCGTGTACTCCCGAAGCTTGCAGTAACAAATTTCTGTTGATTAGTGTGCAGCCCTCAGGAATGCCCTTGTAAAAAATCATTCAATAGTATAGCACTGCTGTATGAGGTATGCCTTATTCTTGCAGTCATTATTTAAAATGAGAAGATTCATAAATAGCAATGAGGGAAGCCATCAGATAAGACACTAGCCAGGTCCTGCCTTATCCCAAATTCTCCTTTGGGGAGTGAAAAAGTAGTTCTCCACTTACTTATTAGCTTAGTTCATTAGTTGCTTATGTATGTCTTGTGCATCAGATTCTGTTTATTCCAGATTCTGGAATAAAAAGCAGAAATACTTGAGAAAGATTTTGTACCACTAGACAGGATGAGTTTGTTTCCTGTTGTTAGCCTGGTTCTCATGCTGTTCCAGATTGTGCTTCAGCCTTAACCTGTAAAGTGGACAAAGCCAGTGCTCTTCTGATCATGCAACAGAGTCTAGTCAGGTGACGGCATCCTTACATCCTCATTTATTTTCATTAGGTCTCCACTTTGGTCATTCAGATCTGAATGACCAAGTTGAAGGCCTAATATGTTAATGTGCCCCCACACTGAGGAGCTGTCACACGGATGGTACCTTCAGTAACGCTCAGTGTGCCAGGCACCAAGCTGTGCAGAGCCTCTGGTTTCTTCAGATCTTGCTCTTCTTCTGCATTTATTTTTATTGCTCTTTTCATGCTCTGATGTTACAGCAGATTTTTCTGGTAGATCTGCGCAACACCAGGAGCTTTACGGAGCGATGCTCAGATTGGCCCCAAACCAGCAGGTACCACCAGTGCGTTCCCCTGAGCTCCGCTGCCGCCGGGTGCCAGCGCGGGTACGCCGGCCCGGGGAGGTTTCTCTCTCTGCGTCGGTTATCTCCTTTGGAATTAGCTGTAAAGCCTTTGCAATGAACTTTGCTGTACTTGGTAGACACACACTCTTGTGTCCTCCCCAACTTTTTATTTCTGGAGTGTTCAGGGCTTCCCACATCCAGAAAAGTTTAAAGAAACTCTCTGTAGGATCTAATTTATTCCTTGAATTCTTAGCCCCGGACCTACTCTTTTTCTACCAACAAGAAAGGCTTTTGATATTACATTTTTAGAACCTATTTGCTATGCTCTTGACCCCATTCGTTTTCTAATAATTTCTTGCACGTTTCTTTGTTTGATTTCTTACAAGCTTCCTTCATCCCTTGTCTTTGATTTTTATCAACACCTGCTGTTTACATATTTTTTGAATGCTCTACATGATAAAAGGTTGAAAGCTAAGGGAACTGTTGATGAGTTTACAGAAACCTTGAAGATCAACTATCTACTCATGTTCTCTTAGTCTGCGTGTCTCATGCAGTCATTTTTTCCTTGACCTTTTTCTAATTCTAGTTATTCTGGGAAAAAAAAACAGAGCAAGATAATGTTAACATTTAAAAACAAACAAACAAAAAAACCCACAACTCTGATCTCTTTACTCAGAAACCTGTATGCATTATTTGAATATTAATTTAAATATTGGCTGTTGTTGGAATATGCCTCAGACAAGTGCTGATTTGTGATGTCAAATCGAATTAAAAAAAAAATCATTTAGAGCAACGCTCTTGACCATTCATTTGCAAACAGTGCCTGGTGTAAATACTGACACAGTTTATTGCTATGCTAATTAACAGAAATCATAACGCTGAGGTAATTGGTGGTGTTTGGTGTCTTCTTACTCCCTTTCGTGTCTTGGAGGAGCAAGCCATGTCTTTTGGTGATACTTGACTTGCTCAAGTGCAAGTTTTACACAGAAAGTTTCAAGTGTTGTCCCACTTGGGTGGGATGTTAAGTGGTACTTCTGGTAGGTTTCCCCGTGTGTGGTTTTTTCAAGTGGCAGTGGAGTGGAGGCCCTCGCTTTAGAGAAGGAAGGTGCCCCCAGTCACTGTCTGCTGTCACAAAATCCTGACCCCTGTTGCACAAAGTGGTGCAGAGAAGCAAAGACCCCGGAGTCCTGGGTCACTGACTCACCTGCATTCTCTGCAACCATATTGTATCTTAGCTTTCCTTTCAGAAATGCTGCAATACGTATTTTGAAAACCAATTTGATTACTCTTTTGAAACAGTTTGATTACCCAAAGTAAACTCCAATCCCAGTTCCTGCTGGAAGCTATTTTAGAGCTTATATCTTCTGATGAAGAGCAAAATAGTTTTAAAATTTCCGGTGTAAACATATGTGCAGTTGGATAATGCTTGTTCCTTTTTCAATATTTTCCTTTCTTTTAGTTTCTTTTCATTTAGGAAACTAAAGAAAATTTCCTTTCTTTATTTTAATTTAGAAGTTTGTAGTCATTCTGTAGCAATCTAATGCAACAAGATATTTCTTGTCCTCTGTAATTTTGTGGCAGATGAGCTTCCACTTTCCAGGGGGTTTCCCTGTGAGGGGAGAGTGTACGATCTTGTGCCTTTTACTTTTTCACTTCATCTAACGTCTTCTACCCCAATCTTCAGTGTTACTGCTGTATAATGTGAATCTCCTGTTGGGGGTGTGAGAACGGAACACGATGTTTCTGCACAACTCTCACACCCGCGGTGCCCCGCGGCGGCCGGCGGCCCGCAGGGCTCATGGCGGCCGAGGGCGCCTCGCGCGACTTCGCGCGGGATCTGGCGCAAGGCGGCCCCGAGCCCGGGGCGCTGCCATTGGCTGCTGGGCAGGGCCGAGCGGCTGCTGGGGGCGGAGCGACGAGGAGCGACACTCGTTACGGCCAATCCGAAGAGAATCCGGAGCGGCCGGACCTTAAAAGGGAATGTGTAACCGCCCACCCCCTGGCTGGTGTATAAACCCTGCGCGCGGCGCCAGGGGGTCCTTGTGCAAGATTCCCCTTTGAGGGTGAGCCGGGGACCCCAGCTAGCTGGTAATAAAGCTGCATCCTGCAATTATCGGCCTCTCTGCTTTTCTCTCGCTCGTGGGTTGGGAACCGGATTTAACAGGTACTTCAGGATTGTTGCCTAATCTTATAAACCAAAGGAGAGAAGGAAGCTTCACCATTCAGAATTGGCAATTTTAAGGAATATATGTCTTGCTAGAAGACTTCACTTCTTCTCTCTGGACTTGAATTTGCCCCTTGCCCACCCCTGCTATAAAATGGATTAAAATAAATAAAGTGAAAGAAGGAAGTTTGTGTCAGTCTGTGAAGAGAATATAAGCTTGACCCTTCAAGTGCTTCTCAAGGGGATAAATCTTTTCTCTGACTTTACTCCGCTTCCATTGTTGCCTCAAAACACCATTTTTTTTTTCTCACCAGACAGGAGAAGCTCGGAGGGAAAAAATCCCAGTTGAAATGGTTTAGGTGGGAAGTAACCTTGCAGAGGAACTCAGGATGATCTTCCGAGTGACCTCAGGAGCGTGGTGTATGCAGGAAGCTCTCTGTCTGCTGCACACGCAAGTTGGGGAGGAATTAAAAAACAGAATTCATTGCAACCTGAAGTTGAAGTTTTGAAATGGACTGACATTATACACCCCTAAAGCTGGCTTGTTTGTTTCAGTTGGAGAAGAAAACTTTTAGAAAGCTTTTTAGTTATGCTGGTAACAGAAATGTATGTAAGAGCAATTTGGGAGTACAGAGGATGCTACTGAGGCAAGAATTTAGAGGCTATGTCAGGATGGATTTCTTTTCTGGCCAAGTATCTTGACTGTTAAAGAGTAAATGACAAATAATCTTTGGAATTATTTTTAAAGTATTTGCTTTTTTGTTTCCTCTGTGTTGTTTCTGATTCTGCTTCCTCATTTATTTTCATTTCTTTTATATTTCAGGCATTACTGTCAGCAACCAGAGATCATGTCTCTCTTTGGGTTTTTTCAAGCTGTGCTCCATCTTTGCGCTGTTGTGGGGGTGGGTGAAGAGCAGGGTGCCCCTGGTTCCGCAAACTGGGAAATGCAGTTTGTGCTCCTTAGGTGCTCCTAGGTGCCTGCTTGCTTGCTGAGCATCCGTTAAATTTCCTATTATTTCACTGTAGGAGGAGCTTAAATACCTGCCTTGAACTTACAAATTCTGCTCCTTCAGTGGCAGGCCTAAAAGCCCATCACGCCGATGCCGAACATCATCAGGCTCTTCCTGGAGACGGAGCCGTGCGCTCCGGGTCGTGTATCGTGCTCACTGCACAACTAAGAAACGCCGCCTCTTCTCACATGCTGCCTTAATTACAAGGATATTCTGCCTTTTCTTTGCCTTCCTCATGATTTTTTTTATGTCGTTTTCCAACCTGAGCAGAATCAGGGCATTAGTTTCTATTTAGTTTTGAAGTTCTTTTCCTACAAACCTAACATTTATTATGCAGTATATTAGCTTTGGTCATATCAATCTTAGTCGATGATATGGAAATATTACGAGGTTTTTTTTTTTTGCTTTTGTTTTTCAAGGAGTGCTTACTATAAAGTACTATAAGCCCTACTTTGGAAGGGGGTCATGGGGAAAAGTAATTGTGGGAATTCAATAAAAAAAGAGGTTCCCTTGTCACTGAAAAATTGGCACCTCCAAAAAGAAAAAAAAGGGGGGAGAGGGGGAAGAGGGAGGTGTTGGTGTCAGTTTGATCTACGCACCGTAGGACTGCGTCTCCTACCCCACCAGTGGCATCACCCTGAATGAAATCTCCACTGAAGGGTATTTTGCTGCCAAATTGGAAGCAGAGAGTTTGGAACAGAGTCTGAGAGCTGTTTTGTTTATTTATTTATTTATTTGTTTAAACTGTATTTTCTTAGGAGATAACTTCCGTGGTTTGTCAAGACTTACTTTTTCATTTGCCAGAATAAAATTTTGTCTTTTGTGCATAACCCACTTCCTAATTTTGCCATTCATCACAATATTTTGACTGTTCATCATAAATACACTGTGCACATGTGCAGATCTAGGTTTATATGTCACTTTTCTCCTTTTACCCCTGCATATTGAACAAAAGAAAACCTGCTTTGTGTCTTATCAGACAAATTCACAGTTGTTTTTTTCCACTGCTGCAGATGTGCTTAAAAGTAGTTTAATAATATCCATTTTCACCTCTTTTGTAAGTGATTTAGTCTTTGCAGAATGATTCATTAGAGGGAATAGATAGAGAGCTGGAATTAAACAGCTACATGAAAGGAACAGTTTTGTATCTGCCCGTCATAAAGTTCCTGACAGTGATGTCCAGAACTGGTGCACAAACAAGGTATAGTCTGGAGTATATTTATGAATAATACATTTATTTGCTAATCTTATGGAAGTATGTGCCCTCCAATTGTCATGAAATATTGACAATATTGTTTGGAGCCTATGCAGTATACAATTATTTTATAAATTGCTAATTATCATTGAAACCCATTCAGTTCTGAAGTAATGGACAGTGCAGAGTTTCCTGTGTCATCTGTCACTGCCTCTGTTTCCAAGAAGCTTCTTTGTTAGGAACACACTGTTTGCGGTGTAACTGCAGTACAAAATGTGCATATTTGCGTGCTTGAGCCAGTCTGTGACATTACATACTCTTTTTATTTCTGTTCCATTGCTTTAGTATATATGCAGATTGTGATGGAAGAAATAAGAATTTTTTTTTTTTTTCCCAAAAAGTTTTGACTTGCAAAACTAATTGAACTTCCTGATGCCATTTTTCTTATTTCAGTGGTCTTCCCTTCAGCTTCCACGCTTCAGCTGTGAGGTGCCAGATATGTATAAAACATTTTTCTAAGCATACTAGAAGCATCTCTAGGAACTTAAGGGGCAATCTCTCCTCCTTTCCATACGTAGCCTCAACTGCAGGGACCCTCCGTACCTTTCTGCCAGCCTTTCTTCCACGCCTGCCCCAAAGTCCTCAGCTGAGGTGACCTCTGCAGTGACTGTGCAGTGAGTGATGCAGTTAATGAGATCCAGCGACACCGTGACCCTGACCCCCCTGTGGCCCTGGTTTTCCTCATCCATCTTCCTAGCCCTGCAGCCTGTGATGTGCTATATGGGAACAGGATTAAACAAGTGTGAATAAACAAGTTCAAAGCTTTCTGCCATGGCTGCCAGCGCAGAGGAGCAGCAAAGTGAGATGTTACTGCTCTTCCATCCTGGGGAGGCGTGAGGTTCTTTTGCCCTCAGAACACCTAGGGAAAGTCCCACTTCCTCCGTGGTTAGAGTTTTTTCCATAGCAGGATAGGTTTGTTTCACTTTTGGGAAGACTGCAAGATTTGGTCTCCCCTTCTTCCTTGTCATGAAGTTGGTGGTGTAGTTGGAGCAAAGGGAGTAATATGTCTTTTAAGCCCTCACCCAGGTAGATATTTAAAAGGCCAATATGAAAGCAGCACCTGCTGTTTGTATCATGTGTTGTTTGGGCTTTGATCCTTGAGAATTAATTGGAGTTTACAGTTTGAGATGTAAGATAACCCCTAAGAGAAGGGTCTTGGCAATTCAAGAAGAGTTCAGTACTTCTCCATATCACAGAACAAGACTTGATTCTCTTAATATGATTTCAGCTCTCAAATCTGTTTCTGTAGGTAAGACACTGAGATAAGGTACACTTTTCTTCTTCTGACAGTGGTTAAGTAGTGCCTGTCTTCTCTCTGTCAAGATGCTTTCTCTTTACCCTCTGGCATTTTCTGATCAGTTGACTAGTTTGTGATTAAATGCATTCATTTAGTTCAGTGGGTCAGAGCTGTTGTGGTGGATAGAAAATTACTGATGGATTATCAGTTTCATCACCTCTGACATCTGGCCTTAGCATAGTTCATCATCCGAGAATTCATAATGCATTTGCCTGAGCAATAACATGCTCAGCTACCTGTGTGATCAGGGATCTGGATCCTGGGAACATTGTGTTCGGGATTGATAGGACAGATGTCGCAGAAATTAGAAAGGCATCATCTTTTGTGGTGATAATAACACCCATTAGCACTGACTGCTAAAGAGTGTGCTAGGGTCAGGACAAAGCCTAGGTGAATCACAGCTTTGTGACTTACTATATTTGTCTTTCCCCTAGTGTTTCAAGAAACACAAGTCCCCACAACATTTTCTCACCATCTTTTTGCAAATCCTTTTGAAGTGGGTTAAGCTAAAAGCTGATACATGTTGAATGTACATGTTGAATGACCAAATATACAACAGTGCTTTTGTCACTTGATAAATATTATTAATTATGTCTAAAACTCATTCATTTCTTCCATAGAGAGATAGTGTTAGCTACAATGTGAGAGAATGATCGGACATATGAATCCTCAGCTGTGATTTTACTCTCCTTCCCATTTGTGTTATGTGCTTTACAAAGTTTTCTTTCGGCTTGATGGGCTTTTAACTGCTATAGAGGAAGCAACAGGAGAGGAGGAAGGTGAGAGAAAGAATGGGAAGTATCTGGGTAAAAAAGAATGGACAAAGACTTGCTTAGAAGAACTATCTATTTGATTTGGAAGAAATATCTCTGTGTTCTTCTGAAGTTAAGACCCTCTAAGATTTTTTTTTCCTGGTTTTATTCAAGTGCATTGTGGTTTATGTAGCATTTCGGAGAGAACATAACTTAGGGCTGAAGTTTACTCCCGATGCCATGTTCTTTATTTTCAGTACGCAAGACACAAGAAATTATTAGAGGCCCTGAATAAGATCGTTAGTGGCTACAAGGGAGATGCCCTCCCCTGCTGTTGGGATAACGTAGCATAGCCGTGCTGGGCCCTACTGCAGGAGAGCAGTCCTAGGCAGCCCACAAGGCTCCTGGTGGTTCCGTGTTGCACTTTGCTGGGAGACGCTCGCTGGATCTGCGATCGCACTTGAGCCTGAGGATGTTGCTGTCATCCAACTCTTCACTTCACTGGCTTTCACTGGTAATGTGTAAATCTCAACCATTAAGTGAAGCCTAAATGCTGTTTTGTAGGCTCTGAATTGTTACCTGTTGCTTAAGGAGTGTTTTGTAGTGTAAGGATCTTCTGTTGAGGAGTTAAGGCATCAACTTTGGCTAAAGTTTCTGCTGCTGAAGGGGAGCCCAACAGCAGAGCAGGTCTTCAGCAGCCACACGAAGGGCTGTGGGAAGAGCATGCTCTCCTGCTTCTGCCATCTCAAATATATCATTATCTTCCATATTTGAAAATGATATATCCCACATTCCATCCGCATCCCTGGTGGCTTGCGGGGAAATTTCATTATGATGACAGGAAGCTCATAGCAACCTTAGGGCCAGGTATTTATAGGTTGAGTCCTTGGTGCTCGTATTTTAAGGTCTTTGTTTTCACAAAGATGTATGTACCTACAGAGCCCCCAAAAGTGACATACATATAGCTTCCAAAAATCTATTTTTATTTTTGTTTTGGTAACATTTCTATATTGTGAGCTGTGAAGTAAATTTAGCTAATGCTTTCCTGGGGTGTTGACCTCAAACATGCAACTGTTACGTTGCATAAACTGAAGTAAAATATAATGGTCAAGAAAGTGTACATACTGTCAGCGTTCTTTGTCTTGCAGAGTGATCCAGACACCCCAACAGAATGGAGCTTCATTGTGCAGACTTTGAGCAAATAAAAGTTAATCCATGATGTGGATTTTTAGAGATTTTAGAGATTTTTAAATATTTTCGTTATCTAAAGAATAATAAAGTTTCTACATGTTGACATCATACCATCTTTTAAGAAATGTCTTTATAGAAGAAAAATTGTTTGACTGGGGTCTGTAGTGGAGATAATAGTTATTTTTAGGGTGACAGAAGATACAGCCCTTTAACAACTTTCTCTTTTTCCAAAGAGATCTGCAGTTTAATTTTTTGCCTTTCTGATATTTTAAAATCTTTCAAATACCTAATCCATCCATCCATCCTCCTCCTCCTCCTCCTCCTCCTTCTGCGCTTCTTTTAAATCATCATCAGCCTTAGGAGCCATTTAATATAGCAGTTCCATAGAGACATCTTTTAATTCTGAATAGTTTACAAGTATGACATTTGAAACCTTTAATGTCATGTGCAGCCAAAGGGGAAAGATGCTTCAGGAAGATGTAAAATGATTGATTTTTCCAGAGGATTAAACTGTGCTTTACTGCTAGGACTAAAGTAAAAGTCACACCCAAACCTTATGGCCAGTATTTGTATCAGTTTACGAATGAACACTGTTCAGTCTTCTAAGGTTTCTGGTGGGCTCAAAACAAGTGTTACTGTTAAAAAAAACTAAGTTGAGTTAAAGCTCTCTTGAGACAGGATGCAGAGGTGAAATTTCTTGTTTTGTTCAGTTTGTAATGCCCCTTGGATAGTGCATTTGCTAGTTTATACTCTGTTCTCTATACTCTATTTTCCTTTTCACTAATGATCCATCCAGGTTTTCACTTAGAGTGGACAAGGTAGTTTCGTGGCGTCAGTTCCTTCTTCTGCTGTACAGTCCCTGTGCGTTGTTATCCCTGTTCCACAGTTTTTAGCTAATGCTTGCTTATCTCAGAAGAGTTTGGGAGGCTAAGTGCAATGGCAGTGTGAAGTGTTCAGATAATGCAAGTACCGGGGTAGTTAAGATAGGCTCTGCTTCTGGTGATATAAAAGCATCGTTTGATATGATCAGTGTTTAGCTACACGTGTTAACTTGGTTCGTAGGCTGCTCTTTGCGCTCGCAGAGGCTTCTCACATGCCCATGGCTGCTTATTTCCTGCCCTATCTGCTAGAGAACAGAGTTTCGGCTGCTGCCTTCGTTTGCTTTTGATAAGCACCTTGAATTTATTCAGAAGAGAAGAATAATAAGAAGGTATTAACGTAGAGGAGGATTATCCACAGGTGTTGAAGAACATATGAAGTAACTCAAAATGACTTTTAACCCAGGTTTGACATTTGACTTGGAGTTGATATATCTTTTGAGACCTCTAACTTATAATCAGCTTGATTAATTCTTACAATTTTTTTTGTCTTCTTTTTATTGACACATAAGCTGCATTATTTTAGAAAATGAATTCCAGTTCTTTGTCATGATTCCTTCTTACAAAAATGAAGTAAGGTTAAACTACACATACAGTTAGAATATGACAATAGTTCTGCTCTTTCACTGGGGGACGCATGCAGGAATTATCAAGTTAGACCCTAGAATTTGCATCAATTGTGGTGATGTCAAAGCTGCCATATTAATATTCTCAGTTTTCCATTTCAGTGACTAAGTATAATGCAGATCAATCTAATGAGGGTTAGGCACACGAGGTACTTCTTGCCTTTACAGCTGCACAGTTTTAAGTTATAAATATAAGCTTTTTAAAATATATATAGTCATAACTGATCAAAAAACTGTTTTTTTTTTTAGATAAAAGATGAATTTAAGAAGCAAGGAATTTAGTAAGTTTTGTCTGATTTTCTGTTTTTTTTTTTTTTTTGGAACAGTACAACCTGTCTTGGACTGAGAAACAATAGAGTTTGTAGATTTTGTT